>NW_006283588.1:1426320-1444356 GCF_000327345.1 Myotis davidii
TTCTCTTTAGTTTCAATTGCCCTAGAAGCAGTATCAGAGAAGAAATTCCTTCGGCATATGTCTGCGATTTCACTGCCTGTGGATTCCTCTAGTATTTTTATGGTTTCCCGTCCGGAGCTCAGAGCTGAGCCGCGGCAGGCGGGGAACCTTGGCTTCCTCCATCACTGGAGCAAGCAAGCCTCATGTTCGCTTCAGCTGCATGGCTGCTGGCCGCCATGTTTGTTGGCACTTAATTTGCATATCCTGCTGATTAGCCAATGGGAAGCATAGCAGAGGTATGGTTAATTACCATGTTTGTCTGTTATTATTAGATAGGATATATAGGTTTATTCAACCATGTATGTATTGAACAGATATTACTACCCTGCTATAAGATGGATAGGACAATACTCAGTGAAAAAAGGGATATCAAGAATAAAATACATGGTACTTCCTGTGAATGTATATCATTTAATAAGAAAGTTAAAACTATAAGAATTAAGCATTTAGAGAGATGATGAAGCAGGATAGAATCAATACGTCCGTATGGTGCAAGGATCCTGCACTTTGAAGGCAGTCAGACAAAAAGCGAGGTCCCCGTTTAGACTCCACTACCTGCTCATTATATGATGTTGGACAAATGATTATAAAATTCATGGTGATTATTTTTTTTGAAGGATTGATGTAGTTATTATCAATTCTGTACATTATCTAGAAAATTTCATGGCAGATAGTAGGCACTCCATTGAAATAGCTATTAGTATTTAGTATTAGTGTTGTTTCAAAGTAGTTTGCATAAGCAATGACATTTCCAAGAAAGATTGTGTTTGTAAAGGGCGGCAAAATTAGAGAAAGGTTTGTTTAGGTAATGAGAAGTAAACTGTGATTTGAACGGTATAAAGGATTTGCCTCAGGAGAGGAGGCGATGACTTCAGGCAGAGTTCCACAGATATGTGGGCGCCCAGGATGAAATTTACACAGGATAAATGGGGCATGGAGGAGATCGGATAATGTGCAGAAGCAAGGGTATATTAAGATTAAGGGAGTAAGATGCAAATGTATTTAACTCTTCTCTAACTGCTTGCATATAGTTGAGCCAGGGATTAACCCTTTTGGGGGGGCTTGAAAGATGTCATTTGGAGCCCCCTTTTTTGGAAAAAAAGAATCCAAGATTACAAATAGAAATGTAGGCACTGTAAAGTAAAGCAAGCAGCAGGTCTGTAGTCCATTCTACCCCCTTACCAGGGATGAGGGATGCATCCAGGGAAGATGGTGACATAATCACAATTCATTGTAAACTTGCTAGTGGCAGATCCCTTAGCAAACAAACCAATGGTATTTGCTAGCAGAAGAGTTACGACCTTGGAATGCTTTCCCAAAGGATGAGTCTGGTTCTCTAGGATTGCCGTGGCCATCAAACTTGGAAGTTACACTTTTATGGGATGGCTCTGGGGAAAATGTCACATTAACTATGTAGCTATCTGAATATATAATGGAGATATTTTTTTATGACCAGAATGCCTCCTTCTGTGTAAGGGGTGTTACTACACACGTTACTTGACATCTCATATATTTAATATAGGCGAAAACACACCTGGGGAGCTGCACTGGAGGCTCTGGACTTTCTCTGTGTTGACTGAGCCTTATTATTGCTTGAATTCTTGAAGTTATTAGTAAAGCTTGATATTCAGTAAGATATCTGACTTGTGTGAGTCTAATTTGAAGATATGAACCTTCATGTTATTTCAGATTGGTGCATTGAGCAGGATTTTATCCACAAATGACAACAGCTAAAACATTTATTATTATTATTATTATTGTTGTTGTTATTATTATCATTAGTTTGGCAAGAAAAATGATGCGATGGGGGAATTATGATGAGCACTTGATGCAAAGTTAGCAACCTATCAACTTTTGCATGAAACTGTGAAAACCCAGTGCATATTGTTGGCGTAAGTCTTATCAATGGAATTTGTAGGCGATCCATTTAGATCTGGGGGAAATGGCTAAGTGGATAGATAGAAAAAGGGTAACTTAATAAAAATTTCTACTGTCTGGCCGCTGTTAACAGCTTTGGATAAAAGCTAGACTTGTAAAATATAAGTAGTTGGAAGCGGAAAAGTCTAAAATCACTAAGATCCGATTTTTCAGTCCTGGAAAGCTTCTCGTGTCTCTTTGATAATCGGGAGAGATGTTATGTTCATTAGTAAAGAACTCAGCTATGATTGTTGATTACTCAAAAAATTACATAAATAGCTGCAGACCCGATTCAGGTAACTGAATGCCAAGTGGATTTTTTTCCCCATTCAAGTATTAGGATGCTACGAAAACCCCACAACAATACAAGCACACACACACACACACACACACACGCACACACACACCAAAAAACAAAACCCAGAAAATCCTGGAGAATAACTAGGCATGGTCTCTTAGAAAAAGCAATCGGAGAGCCATATTGCTGACACTGCATTTCGCTGGATGGAAGTGACTATTTTGGTTGATGGCTGATCCTCAAGTGGCTGAGACCTTTTATGAGCAAAGACATCTGGATGATCTGCACCTAACAAGTTGCAATAGGTGAAGGTGAGGGAGCTTCCTGAGTCTCACTCTTACCTTTTAAAGGGCCATGGCAAATTTCCTCTATATGTCCTGCCTGGAAGAATTTATTACCTCAGTTAAAGGCTAAGCCATAAAATCCTAAAAAAGAGGCCAAGTTCTGCTTGCTTAATCACTGGCAGGGGAATTTTGACTGTATGCAATGATTAGATCGAATGTCCTGGTAAGCAAAACTTTTTTAGGAACAAGTAATTCTGATGGGGAGGTGGTGGTCGGAACTGTGCTCTTAATGGCATGGAGGTAATCCTGGGAGGGTCAGAGGTGCCTCCAGAGGGAGCCAGCATAGAGGTGGAGTTAGGATTTGTAAAGTGTGACTGAATAAGGACCATCCCTTCCCCTTTCCCTGAATGTATGCTTGGAATGGGTATTATATGCAAATGGGGCACATTACTCTTTATAAGGAATATGTCTGCTAAATCAATCTTTCATGCCGTATTAATTGGCTATGATAAATGGGGACCTTTGCAACCAAGCCTAAGTTTGGAAGCTATTAAGCTATAGAGTCTTCTAAGAGGGAAATGAAATTGCTGTTAGGTAATGATTGTGGTGGTGGTTTTGATTTCTCTATCTCCCCCTTTAATAGTCCCATCTGACTTGTACTTATGGAAAACAGTGTTTAGAGGCTAATACTAGACTATTGAGGGCTAGCCAAGGTGGTTGCTTTGATTGCTCCAGCTGCACTTGATAAGGTAGAGATGATACAGAAAGTGCAGCAGACCAGTGGGCACTGGCAGGTTACCTACTTGGCTGATTCATTTCTTTTTCAATACAAGATTTGGAGTCCAGGCAGGTACAGTTCACAATCTTATGGGATAAAAATTAGCATGCATTCACTGTTTTTATAGAGAGAAATTTGAATTCTCAAGTATATGACCACAATCTAACGAGGCAGGATTTGAACTTGATAACCATTAGAGCAAATGAGTATACTGCATTGATGACATGATTATCACAGATTCCTCAGAGGAAGAAACTGGAGAACTAACAGAGGTTGGCTGACATATCCAACTAAAACCCAAGGCCTAGCTTAGTCTGTGAAATTCTAGTAATTATGTGTATTTGGATAATGAAGGACATTTTCCTGAGATACATTCTCACAGACCCTGCCAATAAGAAATACAGTAGAAAGCCATCAGGACTCTTCAGGTGTGCCAGAGAAATTATATTCCTCTTCTAGAAATCCTGATGGCCCCTATTCACAAAGTCAATGGAAAAAATGAATGCGTAGAGGGTCATGAGTAGAGAAATATACGTTAAAAGAAATGGAGAAAATGGTGGTATGGGAGGTCCCTTGGCATTATGAACCATAACTGAAAATACACAGACCAAAGCCTTTGGGAGAAATCAAATAAGGCACAGACTTAGGTTTTGGATTTGTAAACTGTCAGAGGCAGCTGCTCCTTACAGACCATTGGGAAGCAGCTGTCAGCTTATTGTGGTCAGTGCTGAAAACTACCCATTTCAGAGAAGTCTCAGCTGAGAAATGCCAATCATGTTTTGAGTGACATCAAAGCAATTTGAATAGGGATGGAGAAACCAGCAAGAGCCAATCATAAAGCAGCAGTGGAACAGACAAAAGCATGCTAAGGGGGTGTGTCCGGTGGGTACTCACCACATACCTAAGGTGGTTGACTTCCTAGAACCTGTCTAGTAAATAAACATGGAATCCACAAACTTACTGGAAAACATCACACGGACTGTGTACTGGTAACGATCTATGTATAAAATGGCGATGTGTCAGGATCCAAATGGCTCTCTCTGCATATATGGTGAGTGCGCACTTTGCTTAGACATGCCTTGTGTTAACTTGGACCCAGAAGTGAGAAGAAAGTCCCAGGGAAGTTGCATTCTTGGTCCTGGCTATTTTATTTTATTTTTAATTTAATTTTCTTTTTTTGCTTTGTCTCTGCCTCAGATCTCAGCCTCTGCTTATGCCTATGAAATGACTGTGGAGGTAAGATATCTGAGTCTCAGGGTCTGATTGGACAGTGTGATTGGATGTTATCTCAGTTGTAAAGGGAAATATTTACTTGGATTAAGAAAAGTCACCACGACAAATCGCAAATCTGAAAAGCTAACGAAAAGTCTATAATATTTGTATTACCTCGTACCAGGCACACCTCTCTGGCTCTCTTTTCCCCCAGCTGAGTTGGCTGTGTTCTCTCTGATCACCTCTTCACATGCTAATCCTTTTGAAGTATCGCTTTTTGCAGGAAGAACAGAAAGATAGTTCTGCCTTTCCTCTAGTGTGAGCATTTTATTTTTTCATTACTGATGAGTTACTAGCTGCCCCTGAGAAATAAATTTTCTGCTTACAGTTTTAAATTACTGAAGCTTGGAAAATCCCTCACAGAATGTCCCTTGATACATTTCAAACCTTGTTTCTCCTCCTCTTCTCTCCTATTTTGATGGCAGGCCCCTGAGGACATCTATATGTCATCTTGCTCTGCACCTCTTATCATGACACAGGGTAAGTTGGTACAGTGGGTGGCAGACTTATTCCTGAAAGCCATTTCTATACATAGCAGTGAGTTACCCGGGCATGATAGACTGCACAGACACCCTACTAAGCACAAAGCTAAATGTCTTGTCTGCTCACCTTTCCTGTAGCTGGATCCCCCAAATCCCTTCAATCGTTTTGATATTACCTGACACAGGGGCAAGTAGGAAACAGGGGTGGGAAGAGCAGTCATTAGGATGATTAAGGAAAAGCTTGGTTTTGTCAATTTCACATGTGAGGTTGAGAACTCAGTGCTGGGGTGCCCTTCTCAAGTCCTTGGAAGAGACCAGTGCAGTGAGGAGCCCTGAGGTTCAGCTTCATTGCTTTCATGGCAAAAATGCCTCTGAGTGGGGGCCGGTCATGACAGAATTTGAACACCAAGCAGAGGAAGCTGGGCTTGATGCAGCCTTCATCTAACATATGCAAGGACATGACTCTGACCAGGTAGTTTAGAAATTTAGAGTGAGCCAAAGATAGATGAGGTAGAGACGTGGCCACCATATGCTGTAATTATCGACTCGGTACTCAAACATGATCTTGTTAGCATCTCAAAGATCTTCAGAGAAAAATGTTTCATCTTTGCTCAAGTTTTCCTACTAATGGAAAGTGGGGGATGGAAGAGCTACATTCAAGAGGCAGGATTGTTTTCACTGGGGCTGAGCACATTAGCAAGGCATTAAATCATCCCCTGGCTACAGCAAGTGGTTACCACTTTCCGCAAGTGCCGCCAAAGAGATTCTAGCTCAATCTTTTATCAAGGCCACCACACGTTTCAGACTTTTAAAATTCAGGGCCCTCATTCTGATTTATTTTTTATCCCATCTAAATAAATCATCAACCATGAACATGCTTCTTCATTTGAAAAGCAGGGTGTGTTCTAAACATTGTTAAAGTGCTTGCCCTTTAGTTGGCATTATCAGAGAAAGAAAGCTCCTATGGTTGCCAAAACCGAAGGAATAATGCTGCAATGGAGGAAGCAGCCTTAGAGATTAATTTGTCTGATGATTTAAGACAGAGAAATTTGTGCTGCCACAAAAATGGAAATGTTGAGAAGCCAGTGGAATGCTAACTTCTCTGGCAGCAGCAGTAAGCTGCCCCCTTGAAATGGAGACATGACCAGAAATAGCAATCCTTATTACACCTATTCCCCCGCTGGCTCGGTGACACTGCTAGAAATGGGCCAGCACTCATTTGGGGTGAGTTGGGGCATATTCCCTATTCTCATTACAGACCTGCGTACTCAACTGCCTATTGTCCCTTTTCATTTAGGTTAACTTAGGTACTTCAAATGGTCATATCTACCACAAAAACCCATGTTTTGTCCACTGATCTAATGCTCTAAAATCTGCTCCCCAATGTATATTTTCTACGCTGGTGCATGCTCCTGCCTCCAGTTGAGTACCCGGTTCTATCTTATTGTAATTCTTCAGTATTCTTCACATGTTTCCTGAGGTAGCTTTCTCAAAGGCTTCTCTGCCTTCAGCTTTTCTCTCTCAAATCCACATTTCAAAATAAAATACAACCAGGATATTTTTTTTAAAAGCAAAACAAAAATAAATCTAACAGTGTCAGTCATCAGTTTAAACATATTTAGTTGTTTCTTGTTTCTTCTTTGCTGTCAGTATAACGTACAGTTTTCCTAGTGGCATACAAGGGGTTCTATGTCTGGTTCTTGCTGATTGCCCAGCTACCCAACTGGTCCTTAGAAACGGTGTGAAGTACTTGTAATTTGCTCTTCAGCCTCTCGGCCTTTGATGAGAGTTTCTCTCCTCCTGGAATGTTTTCTCCCCACTTCTCTGTTCGAGGCTGACATTTCCTCACCCTACAACCTATCTCTTCTCTGTGTTCTAACGTACCCTGTCCTCTAAGTATTTTTGAAAATTTTCCTTATATAAATTATCGCACAATATTAAAACTTACGTGTTTCATTATCTATGAGGATGGGAGCTCTCTTACTCACTTTGTATTCCTAGTATCCAGAAATATGTTAACTCTTCCAAAAACATAGATATGTGTTTGATCAATGAATAAATGTAGGCTGTAACTAACACAGGCCATTCACTCACCCATCGGGAGAGATACTACCATTTTTTAATCCCCCAGATATTTATAAAGCAGATAAACTTGCTGAAAAACATCCTATAGACCCGGCATAAAAAATAACTGGTCTTAATTAATTAATAAGACAGAAGATAATGAAACAAAATGTTAAATACCCTTGTGTTTGATTTTTTTTAACTAGAGAGAATAACCATGCTTTATTCATCAAGGAACGTTTGGGACTGTCAGGCCGCTCTGATGATCTGAGGATGTTATCTGAGAGGAAGACAAAGCAAGTAGAATTTGTAAGTGAGATAAAACATGAGCCATGGATTTGAGAGACATTTGGGATTGGTGCCCATTTGGTCATGGGCGAGAGTAAATAAAGTTCATTAACACGATCATTTACCTATGGGAGAAGACAATACTGGGGCTCAGTTGTTAGGATGCTCCCTTATTTGAGATTATGTGATTTTTCAGTGATGGATTCAGAGTGGTTGCTGTCCATTTTTATAAAGTTAAAAAAAATTAAAAAAGGACAGAAATTCAAATCATAAAGAAGGGAGGCTCAACAGAGGACATGTCCTACTACACAGGAGTGAGGAGAGAGGCCAGGGTCAATAATACTGGTTGGTGCTCTAATCTAAGGTTAGGTACTGGGGCCCTTACTCTGAGGGAGATCATTGAAAACAGTTCTCATATTAACCCCTTATTCAGATTTCTGTAACAGCCCAAGCTTCTGATAGGCCAAATGCCCTAATGAACTCCCATTTCCTGATTGGCAGATCCTGAAGAGTAACAATTATATCTCTGCTCTGTCAATGTTGTTAGAACAATCTAGTTTTCCCAGTCTTACATACTAAAAGCACCCAAATCCAATATCAACACAGGTGCAAGCAATGCCGCCTTTAGAAATCAAGATTTCCTAGCCTCTCTGTGTTTACTAAGGTTTTCAATCCCACACAGATTTTCTTTCACACACGTGTTTCTTTGGATCTTAGCCTGACCAACTTGCATTTTCGTAAATATGTCCTCCCCATAACTAGTTACTTCCTACCCATTACAGAAAATTTAAGCCATTTTCCAAGTTTGAACACCATCTAGTAGATATGAGATCGAATATACTGAGAGAGGGTTTATGTTTAAAATATATTTTTTATTGATTTCAGAGAGAAAGGGAGAGGGAGAGAGAGTTAGAAGCATCAATGATGAGAGAGCATCATTGATTGGCTGCCTCCTGCACACCCCCTATTGGGGATCAAGCCTGCAACTTGGGCATGTGCCCTTGATCAGAATCAAACCTGGGACCCTTCAATCCACAGGCCAACACTCTACCCACTGAGCCAAACCAGCTAGGGCCTGAGAGAGTTTTTGAACAAAATACTCAGCGCTTGCTGACTTAACTGAGTCCCTCCCCGCAGTTTATTGTGCCAGGGGCAACTTACAAGAGACTGTTAGATTCCCATCACCCATTAGTTTGTTTCATTGTGCTTATTATATGGTTGGATTATGAGGCTGATCACTCAGTGACCAGCAGGCTGAACGTTAGGGACCTTTCCCAAGTTGCTCCAGATCTTTTGTGGCTAGAGGAACAGGAAAACATTCAACTAGTACATCCAATTTCTATTGCAGGAGAGATACAGTTCTGATAAAGCCATTGCAATACCCCTATTGCCAATTAAGAAGCATGTTTCTATTTGTACAGCACCTCTGGGCACTAAATGCGGTGATATTGCCTTCTTTTCCATTTGTCCCTGATCTGACTGAGATATTTTTTATGTATCCCACCTGCTGCTAATTTACAATCATAGATTTATTCTCAATCGTTATTCTGTTGCATCTCATCCTGGTAGCAAATTTTTATTTTCTTAAATTTTATATCAAAGCATCCAAGATACTTGTATTACAAGGCCTCATAGAACATCCTTTATTCTCTCAAATCCTCAAAGAAACATGGGTGATACTGTGTTTTGTTTTTTTTAGCTATTCTGTTCTTATATATTAGTTAATTTTCCATTAGCCTTTTTTTATTTCAAAGGAGGCTTATAAGCAAGATGCCTTTATTTCACTTTTTTCTCTGTCCCTAAAAGGTCATAAAGATTCTAAAGTAAAACTAAACTTTAGAAAATCCTGAGTTTGCTTCTTATGGCACAAAATGCCTTTTGTCTTCCAAAGTAAAGTCACAAGCCAAGCACAAGTTCAAAAATGCACAGTATTCTGGGCAAGGATAGCTACTGTCATTGCCAGATCTTGGGATATGCATCATTTATTAAGCTGCTTTTACTGTAATTAAGACTGTCACTCCAGAAAAAAATATCTTGTTCATAAAAAGTGGAAGAAACTATATTTTCCCTGAAAGATCAGACCCCCTGCTCAGAGAGTTTCTCAGAGATTGAAAGAAACCATTTTGTACCAAATCACTTTTTGACCCTTTAAGCAACTTATGAGGTCACCTAAGGATAGTCCCCTTCTCATCAGTCATGGATGCTATTAGATGATATACGAGAACAAAGGAGAGAGGATAGAAATCGTGAAATGCAATTAGTGTGCTTCCAATTTTCCAACCTGGCTCAATAGAACTGTTGATCCTGCCCAATTGGTCGAGCTTATAATGTCAGTTATTTTGTAAAGAAAAGAAAAGCAGATCAATTTGGACTGTAATTGCATTTTGTAAATACACGTTGATTTTCACCCAGAGGAAATGTTGTTTCTATTAATCTGTTTTCATCACTACACGAAAGTTTTCAGGATGGAATTTAGTCTATCCAGGAGCAAAGGCCGACATGGTCAATGGCAGAAAAATGTTGGGGATCCCCACATGCACTCGCTTTAAAGGTCAATTTGCAAATCAAGTGTGTCATACCTGAGAGAGCCAGGCACACGTCTGCTCATTATTTACATCAGCCAGAACCAGCTGGGATGCTGCAAGGACAGCTGTAGTTGTGAAAAACGAACTGTTGGGACTCTGTTTTCCAGAATGCCAAATAGATTATTCAGACCAAATGGCCTGCTGAAAACAACTACAGTCTTTGGCTAATTTTTTTTTTAAATGCCTCTGTTGAAGAAACAAAATCTTGAAAAGATTGAATGGAATCTTCAGATAAAACTGAAAGGGAAAAATCAGAATTCAGAAAGAGGAGAGCAGAGAACACTTTCCTCAAAGAGCAGTTACACTTCTGTTTTCATCATTTGTGGACCTCCAGTAGTTCTTACCTCATATCCCATTCCTTCCCCCTTATTTCCCCTGATCTAGATATCCTGGTCTTCTTGAATATTTTGTGATTATACTGATTATTTTCTGATGGTACTGATAGCTACTATGCCATAAAAAAAGATTTATTGACCATTTCCCATACAATTAATAACCTTTCAGCATAAAGATAGAATTATCATGTTATAAATCAGCTCTGTCAATGAAACAATCTACCAAATGATAAAACTGAGGTCTTCCGTGTGGGAAAATAAATGAGCAGCACCTGTGGCCAAATGCTTTGGGCAGAGTTACTTAGTTTAGACTGTAGAATGAAGAAGCATGCTAATCATATTTTACTAATTCTATCCTTTCCCTTGGCTCTTAAGTGCCAGTCAATGGCTTTCACAAGAAAGAGAGGATTTATCAACATAAACTGGTTAAGATTGATCTTAGGGAATACAGTGAGTTTTAATCTTGTTGTTTGTTTATATCCAAAGGCAAAAGGAAAATGTGTTTCTCTAATTTTCGTATTTGTATGTCGAGTAGATGTTGTGACATGAGGCATTCATTGCCCTCGTGGATACTGATGGCTGCCACGAGGAATTGCCCTGAGCCAAAGAACGCTGCCTCATTCAAATTCACGTTCTTTTCTCTAGGGCAGTGCACAGCCTATACCTGGTCAGTGGGGACCAAGACCTTGCCATAATCTTAAGGACCACACCGGATCTAAATTTCCACCTGGAATCTTCTGAGGCCTCTGATGTAACTGTAGCAGAGTTCAAATTTGTCCTTTGCTTATTCCTGCTAGCATTGCTTTCTTACACATGCTGTTTCTGAATGCACTTCCCAATTAACTTCTTGCAGACAAGTCTCATCTTCAAATCTCTTTCTAGAGGAACTATCTAAGATAATTGGTATCCAAAGTTGTCCTAGGAAACAGGCTTAAAATGAGGTTTGGTGAAAGGGATCACCCACTGGTTAGATGGATCTGATTGATCTCTGGCATGCTGCAGTGTATAATTGTTGAATTTTTCACTATGAGTTTGTGACTATAATTTTCCCAACATGTAAAAATTATCCAATAAATTTTAGAAATTAGATAATTGACTAACATTTTAGAACCAGTTAAGGTGAACACAATCAATATTCTATTATAAATTACAAGGTAAATTTGACTAACAGAACTACTGTTTTACAGAACTGATTTTATTCTGATCAGAAAAAAAAGATGTGTAGTCTCAATGGAAAAAAAATGCTGCAATATATTTTAGATAATTTAAAATCTAAATATGATGTGATTAGTGATTAAAAATACAAACCCTAAAATGCATATGATTATGGACTGGACCTATGATCATGGATTAGGCATATAAGTAGCTAATGCTGATAAGATGCTGCTTAAACTACATTGTTAATAAAATGCAAAGAGGCTTACCTCACTAAGAGTCTGGACAAGTATCACATAACATGTACTTGGAAAGAGAGTTGAAAAGAGGGTCAAAGTAGAATGAAATTATGTACCTCCTACAGATTTAATCCTGAAGAAGGCTGGTGTTAAAAAATCACCCAGGGGGACTGTGGAACAACACAGTCCTTTTGTTCTTCTTTTTGTTAACAAAGGAGTAAAATAAAATGTAAACAGACTGTTTCCCCCCAATTCTCCTCAACTATGATTACACGAGGAAAGTAGACAAAAGACTTGCAAAAAAAAGAAGACATTTTCTGAGAACCTAAATATTTTACAGCTGGTGTATTTCCAAAAGTCTCACTATGAGCTGTTAAAAATCTGTAGTTAAATAAAGGAGTTTGCTTAGCTGATTAATCAACTTGAGTTCCCAGCTGAGATTACATTTAACTATGCCCTACTTTATTACACTACTATAAGATTATTGTGAATTCTTTCAGGAAAGAAATTAAAACTCATGTGAGTTAGTAAAGTTATTTTCAGTATCTATAATTTAATTTTATTTGTTTTGAGTTTTGTAAAATACATATATCTTTAAATATGTTTTTATTGATTTTTAGAGAGAGAGGAAGTAAGAGGGATAGAGAAAGAAACATCTCCGATAGGCTGCCTCCTACACGCCCCCCACTGGAAATTGAGCCCCCAATCCAGTCATGTGCACTGACCTGGGATCCAACCATAACCTCTCAGTTTCTGGGTCAGTGCTCAACTACTGAACCACACTGGCCAGGCTCTAAAATATATTTTAATCCTATATAATAAAGAGGTAATATGCAAATTGACCGTCATGCCCTTGCAAAAGATGGCCACCCCCATGTGGTCACAAGATAGCCACCACAAGATAGCCAGCAGGGGAGGGCAGTTGTGGGTGACCAAGTCAGCAGAGGAGGGCAATTAGGGGTGACCAGGCCTGCAGGGTAGCAGTTAGGCATCGACCAGCCTGGCAGGGGAGTGGTGAGGGGCTGATCAGGCTGGAAGGCAGAAGCAGTTAGGGGCAATCAGGCAGGCAGGCAGGCAGGCAAGCAGTTGGGAGCCAGCAGTCCCGGATTATGAGAGGGATGTTCCAGACAGAGAGGGTGCAGGCTGGGCTGAGGGACCTCTCCCCCCCAGTGCATGAATTTCGTGCACCGGGCCTCTAGTGTAATAATAATCTTATAAACAAATATGCTATATTTGTTTATACAAATTAATATAACACACACTGAAGTAGCACAATAAAATTAGCATTTTTGAAACTCCCACTGAGCCTTATCTATGCAGCTGGTGTTCTCTCAAGTCCCTGACAAAGCCAATCTATTCCTCTCTCCCCAGAAGTAATGCTTAAGTTAAAAGTAGTGTCTTTCATCATTTTACTTTACTTTATGGTTTCCCTCAAATGGACATATTCTTAAATAAAACATCATGCATTTTATTTTACTTTGTAGAAGTGGTGCCATATTCTACTTTTTTATAACTTTTCTCATTCACCATTTGACATTATGTTCTATGACTCAACCATGTTGATTCGTGTGGCCACAATTCAATTGTTTTAAGTACTTTACAATATTTAATCATATGAATTTGTAAAAATAATTTTTATTTTTTTAAAAATTTAATTTTTAAGTTGATTTCAGAGAGGAAGGGAGAGGGAGAGAGAGAAACATCAATGATGAGAGAGAATCATTGATCAGTTGCCTCCTGCATGCCTCCTGACCAGGAATCAAACTGTGACCATTATAGGTGGATGCTCAACCATGAGCCATGCCGGCCGGACAATAATCCTTATTTTTTAGAGCAATTGTAGATTCATAGCAAAATGGACAGGAGGGCACAGAGATTTCCCATGGACTCTCTGCCTCCACATTTTGATAATTTGAATTATTTTTTTCCTGTATAAAGGTTTTTCTTATCTAGGTAATGATTTGTTTTTCTTTTTTTTTCTTTTTTAAAAAAAATACTAGCTATTGAAAATAAGCTATCTATTAAAATCCTTTTCAAAGTCAATTCAGAAAAGTAGCATAGGAATTGACTAAATTTTCACATCTAAGTGTATTATGATATTTATACGGTCTGTGCTTATAAATGTTTAGCTCATTTCTTTGGGGTAAAAGGTCACTGAGTCACTTGTTGACATTTACATTTCTAAAATAAAAATATTGTAGATAAAATTTCAAATGTAACACTGAGAGAGATTAAATTTTGAAAGTCAGCTTTACTAATGATGTTACATCTGTATAAACTCTATCATTTTAATGGCACATACAAAATATGGTTCTGGTCAACAATGTGCTGTTGAAATGTATAAATATTTATATATGAATTAAGAAGATTGATTGCAAAGGGACTGTTACTTATATATGTCTTGTGGAGAAGATAATTTTCTTTACCTTTTGCTTCTTCGATCCATTTTGCTATGCCTGTTTTGGGTAAATTATTCACTGGATGCTATTTTGTCCAGAGCTTGCACCCACAGTCAGTTCAACAGCATTCTTTTCTTGTTTTTCTGTCTGCACTTGCAATCCCTTCCATACGCTTCTTAAAAGAAAATTGGAGTGATAACGCCCTAAATTACAGGACTTTTGCACATTAAATGTGAAGATACATAATAAATGCTAAAACATGTATTGCCTTCTTCCTTCTTTTTCCTGAGTTTGGTGAACTGTGATGCAGCCTCATTATCCTTCATCATTAGTGAGTCATTCACAAGTCCCCTCTGGTGCAAGTCCCTTCACATCGCAGGGATCAATCTGCTAAATGCATACTCTCTCTCCCCCTTTAATTTTGTTAAGTCAAGTCTGGGGATCTCATAACTCAAAAATGTCTTCTATGTGCCAACTTTGCTGTGGAAAAACACATGTGGGGAAGTAGCCCTTAAGGGTGTATGCACAAAATTGCTTTTATGTTGTTGTTTTTTTTTTTTTTTGCTTTATTTTTAGTCGTTCTCCATGTTCAGTAGTATGAGGCATGGTAGTAGAGCTGCAGCTCTCCAAAAACTTTCCTACAGGAGATAGAATAAAATCTATATATTCTGAAATCAAGAAATTCCCTCCTCTTCCAGGTTAGTTCACAGCTAATGGGCATAGGAGTACTGCTTCTTACTCCTCAATTTCTTGAGTTCCCATACCGCCCCTGCAGGTCTCCCCTTGGTCCAGGGTAAGGTGTGCGGGCGATGGAGTGAAATGGAATCCATTATGTCATCCTTCCTTGCAAATAATTTATGTCTCCTGTAGGGGTCAGAGACAACTGGCCCATCAAGGTAGTCACAGAGGAAAATCACACAGCACTTGAATTTTTAATTTAACAAAAATCAATTCTTCACAAATTTCCCACCAGTCTCTCTTCATTCTTCATTCTGTTCTTTCTCCTTCTCACCTCGCTGCTTTTTTCCCTCATTTCCTCTATTAAGTCTCCGTTTCTCATTATCTCCCCATCATTTTCCCGCATTATATCTTTTCTCCCATTCTCTCTTTCTATATTTGCTTTCAGCTTTTCCCGTTCTTTCCATAGTATATGTAAATCTATGCCATAAAGGTCTGTAATTGTATATCCATAAAATATTGAGTGCAAAAATCCATAAATCTTTAGATCAGGTAACTTGAGAGCTTCTCACCCTAGAACTAAGCTGACCTTGGGCCTGAAATGCACTCCTTTCTTTTCAAATATGTCAGAGTCTTAAACATTTTTGTCTGTGCTTATGTAATCTTTTAGCCATTATCCTAACATTACTGCACTTGAAGCCATCCCAAGAAATGTAATGAGCTAAAGACTAGGTTAATTCAATCTCAAACATGAGATTGAAAAGTAACACCCCAAACTAAAAATCCTATTCAGCAATTCCTAGCCCTTATTTCTCAAAAACTGTTTTTTAAAAAAATCTCTTAGCATACTGTTAAACACATGACATGCTAGGACCGGTGGAAAATGAATTTGTCTTTCGAAAACACACCCCGTGTGTGTATGCGAGTGTGTGTCGCCACATGATTATTGTCCTGTTTCTGAATTTAAACAACTCCTGCACTTCCTCACTGTGACAGGGAGAGGCTGGTGCTTTATTAATTTACATCTAAAACCCTGCAGGGCTGGGCTGAGCACATGCACTGCCTCTGGCTGCAAAAGCAACCTGGAGAGATACACCAGCGATGGCAGTAATTTTCCACGGCTCCGATATCATCACTGAATGCCCAGTCCTCCTGCACAGAGAAGCTTATATGAGAAATAGGCAACAACCTCTATATAAAATAGAATGATCCCAGCGATAACCAGGCAGATTAATAAATAGCTTTTACAACAGAAACATAGGAACATGGGAAAGGAAGGTCACTATTTTGATGCCCTCATGATACGCTGAAATGAGAAAAACTGCAAGTAATTTTGCAGGGTCTTATCATGGAAATCGGACGCCACCAGGGAATGGTTCCTGGTCTTGGACTGAGGCCAGCTCATTTCTTCTTGCTCTACTGCAGTTTTCTCCTTAAACTTTCACTTAAAAAAAAACCAAAAAACAGTGTCACTTGTGAAGGTATCTTTTGAAAAATCATTTCAAGGCAGGTATCTTTTTGGAATATGCAAATCCAGATATTATAAGTGATATATTCAGCCAGAAGGACGGACACACCTTCCCCAATAGCGCACGCTAGGGACATTTTCATAGCTTTGGGAGGTTTGTCATTAAAATAGATTTTACTTTCTTATAAACTTACAAAAAATAAAACTAAAGGAGTTCTATTGCAGAAATTACTCCTACTATTTAAGAGGCTTCCCTTTTTAGAAAAACAATCGAGGCTCAGTTCAAGAAACAGAACATATATTAATAATTTCCAAAGAAGGAAGACTAATAAATATAATACAGAGAAGTGGATGTTTACAAAATAGGGAAAAGGACTAAAGGAAAGGATTCTAAGCAAGATCAGCAGGCATGACTCCTAGGACCGCACAAGAAAGACCCATCAGGAGAGCCACTTCTGAGGTTGTCAATGAATCTAAGCCAGAATCGGGAGCCCATCCCCACAACCTCTGAACAAACCAGGAGCTAGGGTACCACGTCCATAGCTGCCAATCAGGAATGGGATAGCTGCACAGAGAAGCCTCATGACTGCTTCACCCCAGGACTTTCTACACACAGAAAGCTGGAGCAGCACTGTCTAATAGAAATGCAATGAGAGGCACATTTATCATTTCAAAATTTCTAGTAGCCTCATTTAAAAAAATAAAATGATAGGGTAAAATTAAATCAAACATGTTTTATTTAACCAAAATTGAAGCTCTTCAAAATACAATCCATATAAGAATACTAGAGGCCCAGTGTATGAAATTTCATGCATGGGAGGGGGGTGATCTCTCAGCCTGGCCTGCGCCCTCTCACAGTCCGGGACCCCTAGCTCCTTACTGACTGCCACCGCCACTGCACTCGCCAACCGTGAGCCCGCCTGCCACTGCCACTGCACTCGCCAACCGTGAGCCCGGCTTTAGCTGAGTGGCGCTCCCCCTGTGGGAGTGCACTGACCACCAGGGGGAAGTCCTGTGTTGAGCATCTGCCCCCTGGTGGTCAGTGCATGTCATAGAAACTGGTCATTCTGCTGTTAGGTCTATTTGCATTTTAGAATTTTATTACATAGAACTAGAGGCCCGGTGCACAAAAATTTGTGCACTCAGAAGGGAGCCGGGGGGTCCCTCAGCCCGGCTTGTGACCTCTTGCAGTCTGGGACACCTCGGGAAATAACCACCTGCTGGCTTAAGCCTGCTACCGGGTGGCAGAGGGCAGGCCCAATCCCTGGTCAGGCTCAGAGCAGGGCTGATTGGGGAAGTTGGGGCGCCGCCCTCTGTCATGCACAGAGCAGGGAGGATCGGGAGGTTGCGATGCCACCCTCAGTCACGCTCAGGGTAGGGTCGATTCGGGTGTTGGGGCACCACCCCCGTCACACTCAAGGCAGGGTCGATAGGGAGGTTGTGGCGCCACCCCTTGTCACCCACAGAAAAGGGCGGATCAGGGGGTGCTCTCCCCTGTCACGCACAGAGCAGGGCTGATCGCACAAAAATTTGTGCACTCAGAAGGGAGGCGGGGGGTCCCTCAGCCCGGCTTGTGACCTCTCGCAGTCTGGGACACCTCGGGAAATAACCACCTGCTGGCTTAAGCCTGCTACCGGGTGGCAGGATGGCATGCCCAATCCCACGGTGTCTGCCCCATCTCCCCGGGTCGCAGATGGCAGGCCCAGGCTGGGGATCTCGCTGCTGCCTCCCCTGCCCCCCCCACACGGCAGGCCC
>NW_006283588.1:1445288-1447003 GCF_000327345.1 Myotis davidii
TTTCTTTCTTTCTTTCTTTCTTTCTCTCTTCTTCTTTCTTTCGTCTGTTTTTTTGGTACCAAGACTTCAAAATCCAGTCTGTAATTTACCCTTAGAGGACATCTTCATTTGGACTAGCCACATTTCAAGTGCTCAGTAGCCACATGGGGCTAGAGACTCCATATTGGGCAGTGCAAGGCAAGAGAAAAATGTTGCTCCACTGTTGCAGAGAAATCTTGGCTTCCTCAGGAGTTTTTGAGCAGAAGCAGACAAAATTAGACAGGAAACCAGCTTCTGCCTCAAGTTTGCCTTCCAAATCTCAGGCCTATGGATCTGATTGACAGATCTAATTTGCCTCCAGAACCTTTGCTTCAAAGGAATATGGAAAATATGTTCTTTTTGTTTTGTTTTGATTTCTAAGCTTCTCAGTTAGATGAAAAGTGAAACACAGGTTTTGAGTAAACCAACCTACATTATTCAGTAGTTCTTTTATTTTTAAATGGATAATTGCTGTGGGGGAATCTAAACATCTCATTCCTATAATCTGAAAAAATACTTTAGAATATGTTACTTTAAGAAAGTCTACCAGTTTGTTTTTCTTCTAAATTGGAGTACTTGTGTAGTTAGTTATCCAAGACCCTATTTCATAAGGTTCATTGTGTTTTTGTGAGCAAGATCACAATGATGTATCCCTAAAATTGTTTTCTTTAAGTTATCTCCGATATACAATTTCTGAGGCTTCAATCACAGCTCAGTAGAAGGGCTTTCCTCAGTTTATCTTAGGGTTCCTAGACACAGAAGGCATCAGCATGAAAAATAAATTCTTTTCAGAATGTTTAGGTCATTTACAGCATGTATATGTTGTTGGAAATTGCAGGTGTCTGACTGGGTAATTCAACCTGACATTGTCGTCACCGTTACTCATTATAATGCACAGAAGCAATGGGAAAACAAGAAAATAAGACACAGGCTCTGGGAAAGACTCATATTATGAGAATAAAAGAGCTTTTAGAGATTATTTATAACAAAAGTAATGAAATGCTAGTGAAGTATAGGGCACATTTTCTGAGAAAAATATAGTACTATAGGAAAGGAGTCTACAGTTTCATCTGCCTGAAATCCAATCGATGAGACATTGCACCCTGCATATTCACTCCCACACTCAGCGCTTCGATTTATCACCTCTGTTCACTGCAAGAATGAGCTAGGAGCTCGAAAACCTACATAATTTGTTCCTAGAGTTTAATAAAAATCCAGGCCTGCCTCCAAGAAATAAATAGTAAGATTATATCATCTAGCACTGTCTTAATACATTGTAGGTGCACTGTGTATACCTATTGGGTGAATGCTCAGATTTCTATATAATTTGCTAAAGTGAGCTCATATTGGTTTTAAAAATATTAAATGAGTACTTAATGCCAAATGAATATTGTAAGATATTCGAGAAGAGAACATGCTAGGCTGGTGCTTTCAGAGAAGGATTCGTTAGTGCCTCTTCTCTCCCATAGAATTGACACCTCCAAGATCTCATCAGCACGTTCATTTATGGCTCCTGCTGAGTGACTTTCTCCATGACTATTGTTGTAATGATCACTTCTAAGCAGGTGGACTCTAAAATCTATGTGTTTTATGAGACTTCTGTTTTAAAATTTTCTGTTACATTCCAGATCCATATTACCAACTAATTCATAATAATCTCTGGAGCATATATACTGTATATATATATATATATATAT
>NW_006283588.1:1447090-1453102 GCF_000327345.1 Myotis davidii
TCTCTTTTCAATGTTTCAAAGCAAAAAACTATTTAGAGGGCAAGGAATTACATTCATATGGCATCATGATTCTTTGGGGTTTTGTTGTTGTTTTTTCCCCAAAATATATTTTTATTGATTTCAGAGAGGAAGGGAGAGGGAGAGAAAGATAGAAACATCGATGATGAGAGAGAATCATTGATTGCCTACTTCTTGCATGCCCTATACTAGAGACCAAGCCCACAACCCGGGCATGTGCCTGGACCGAGAATCAAACAATGACCTTCTGGTTCATAGGTTGATGCTCAACCACTGAGCCACACCGAGTAGACTCCAGAGCATATTTTGGTAGGCAAAATATTACATACAAAATCATCCTTTTCCTTGACCCTCTCTCTGAGTTTACTATTTTTTTGTATTAACATCACAAAACATTTTTATCCCCCTGACCATGGGTAATCCTTTGAAAAAATCTTTGATTTTCTTCTCTCTTGCCTCTTCCTTCATGCTAAACTATTAGTTTAAGCCAATAAAATCTTTTTAAAATGTCATATTCACTTAGCATAATGTTCTCAAGATCCATCCATGTTGTTGCAACGTTTATACGTTTTCTCCTTCTTTGGCTGCTGACCTGAAGAAAACCATTCTTTGTGAGCGATTTCTTGCAGTCATAATCCTAAATAGCCAGAGGAAAGCTAGGTGCATTGAACTTTTGTCTTTGAGATACTTATATATTCCTGTATCTCAGGTCCTCCAATTGTCCTGATTCATTAGTTCCCAACAAACAAGGTTGATAAAAATTATTTGACACTATTTGGATCCTCCTTAAATGTATAATGTCCACTTATGCATGAAAAAAAACCCAGACATTTTGACTTTACACCTTTTAGTAATACCATATAGTAGATATTTATTTTTGGTGTGATGGGTTACAAATTTTAAAACATATATAAATTTAGATAAACACGGTCATAATCAGGATTCAGAACAGTTCCATCACCCTCCAAAATTCTTAATGCTATATTTTTTGTAGTCACACCCTCCCCTCATTTTTAACCCCTCCCCCCTCAATCACTTATCTGTTCTCTGTCCAAAGTCTGCCTAAATTTTTGTCTTCTTCAGAATGTCATATAAAAGAATCTGACAGTATGCAATCATTTGCCAATGGATTCTTTCTCTCAGCAAAATGTCTTCAAGATTTATCCAGGTTGTACCACGTATCAGTAGTTTCTTTCTTTTGAATGCTGAGTTGTATTTCACTGAATGGATGTACCACCATTGGCTTTATTATCTTTCAAATTATGTTGACTTTCTTTACTTTGTTATTCAATAGCCCTTATGATATAGCTTTACTTGAGGCTTGGTTTCCTCTATTCTCTTCCCTTACAATTTTGTTCAGGAAGACTATTGTCAGTTATTTTATTATATGGAATACTTTCCTTTTCTTTTTGTTTTATGAGTTTGCTTAGATTTTAAAATAATTTGCCTCTTAATCTCCATTTTATTAAAGTCTTACCCGTTCTTCAAGACCATTTTCCAGGATTGATTTTCTGGATCTTCTCAATAGAGTTTGTCTCTATAAAGACTTTATGTGGTGCTTTGATTTTATGATACTTATATTGATTTATAGCCATGCTTGCCTTATAGATTATGCATGGATATAAGAGATGAATCATAAAAGTAAAAATGATGCCTGAGAGTAAATATTGAAAATCAAGACAGAGATCATCAAAAATATGCAAAATTCCTTTAACTAGAGTTTCCTAAAAGATTTTATAAAGTGAAGTGAATGTAGCTGCAAAGTACGTATTTAGCCTTTGACAAACACTAACATTTTTGATGTCTCTTTTTAAAAGGAATTCAACCTGAAGACCCATTCAAATACTTTCTAACAGAATAAGCTCTCTGCCTTTCCAATAAGACAAGTCCCATTTCTGGTATGTCAGATAAATCCTCACTGGAGCCATGACCCAAGTCATAGAACTTGAGTCCATTAAAACTTTGATACATATATCTAATTACCTTCCCCCCCCACCCCCCCGTATTAGCTTGCTAGGGTTGCTATAACAAAATTCCATAGACTGGGTGATTTAAACAACAGACATTTATTTCCTCACAGTTTTGGAGGCTTAAAGTCCAAGACCAGGGTGCTGGCAGGTCTGGTTTCTTCTGAGGCCTCTGATTTGCTTGAAAAAAAGCCCCCCTTCTTGCTGCACCCTCCCATTTTCTTCCTCTGCGGTCCCACAACTCTTAAGTCTCTTAGCATGTTCTACTCCTCTTATAAAGAAACCAGTCAGATTGGATTAGGACCTACCCTAAGGTCCATTTTTAACTTAATCACCCCTGTAAAGGCCCTATGTTCAAACACAGTCACATTCTGAAGGTACTAGGAATGAAGACTTTAACGTATGAATTGAAGACCAAGGACACAGTTCAGCCCATAACACTTGCTTACCAAGCAACTTCTTGGAAACGTGCCTCCCTATGTAACTTACTTACGGGGAGCAATAAATTGGCCAGGTTCACTCAGTTAGGAAGCCTTGGCGGATATATTTCTCATGAAAAATTAATAAGTTGACCTAATAAATTGACCTTCTAGAAAGTCTCTGGTAAGCTTTGGTTACATAAATCAGCGTTTACTTTCCAATCCACTCTGGAACATCAATAAAACGCATTCTTAATTATTATGGCAGGTGCTGGACCTAGGACTGCGGTAAATTCTAGAAGCTAAATGCCTGACCTGGCATCTGTTTTGGAAGGCAGCCTACCTTCTCCAGCTGTAGTTCTTTTGCATGGCCTTAAACTGCATCGCTTTCCTTTTGAGACTTCTACAGGATATATAACTTTGAACTAGAAACTTTATTTTATTGATTATAAGATATTCACATTTTACCACATTATTAATTAGAATGCATAAAAGACTAATCAGTATTTTTTTCATCTTTTTTCACCCTCATTGATATGTAATGTTAATGTTGCCACTTACAGTTTATAGCATCTTAAGTTTGTTGGGATAGGCTATGTCTCCTTACCTCTCTAACTCCCTTCTCAGAATTGAGACAATAAAAAGACCCTCCTCTTTATGTTATGAGGATTAAATAACTAATCTATTATTTTGATACAGGTCTTGGCACATTATGTGCACTCAAAAATATTATTGTCATTATTATGTGTAAATATTTTGATATTTTTGCAAAGCCTCATGTCGAGGAAATAGAGAATATTTATTTTATTGAAGAGGAATTAGGATTAGAAGAGTGGTTACTGTTTATGACTCTTACTTCAAAGAGGAAAATCTATAAACCCAGAGAAAAACTTAGTTTATGAAAGTCCATTGCCCCTGACACAGAGTTTGTTAGCCAGAGAAGTGAAAATGAGGATCAACATTTACCTTGGATGAGGTACTTAAAGACTACCCCTAGACACCTACTTACTTCTGTGTCATGGTAAGAATTTACACTTGTCAAGTACACTTGGTCGAGTGTACTTGAAAAAAGAAAAAAAATGAAACACATTTGATATAGGAAAAGAGGGCAATAGAACATGAATTTGATGGATGTTTCTTGGGGCTCAGCTTCAGGATATCTCATTCTTGGAGGAAAGGAACTGGAGTGGAGCTGATTTTACAAAATATCTTTCACCATTGCTCCTGAAGCCAGTATTTTGAGGGCTACAAAACTAGGAAGTTACAGAAACTTTGTTTTGACAATGGCCATTATGGAATATGAGCAGTGAACACTAGGTTCTCTATAGCTGGGAAGTTCTATATCTCCTTGTTTGAACTTTGGAAGTCACAAGGATAGCTCTATGTCCAGCTGGGTCAGAAGGTGGCTGAAGTTTGGGGGACACAGAGGTGCATGGCTGCTCTTGCCAATTGCCATGGTGGCACACAAACCAAGGTCATGTGGCAGAAGTACCGGGAGCCAGTCCATCCTTGCTGTTTCAAGGGACCTGGCATATATGGCATACTGTTCTTAATAAGTTTGCTCACCTTCTTGGCGTTGTGTTTTAATCAAGGTCACCTCTCTGAGAAAGGTTGTTTCCCCAGGTAGGGATTTTCCCCTGAAGTTAGAGAGGGAATAAAACCTCTTGACTAAGTGCCAGGCGGGTAATTAATCACTTTAACTATGAACAATCATGCTTAAGCTACAAAATCTTTACTCTCAGAACCTAGAGACAGAAGATCTTCGCTGGAGAGAACATGGCAAAAGATCCTGGACAGAACCTGGCTACAGAACTTGGTTGGAGAACCTAGACAGAACCTGGCTGAAGAACCCGGCTACAGAACCTGGCGACCGAACCTGGCTGGAGAACCTAAACCAAACCTGGCTGGAGAACCTAGCGAGAGAACATGGCTACAGAACCTGCCTGGAGAACCTGGAGAACGTGGCTGGAGAACCTAGCAAAAGAACATGGACACGGAACTTGGCTGGAGATTGTGGCTGGAGATCCTGGCGGGGCTGCTGATCAACTGAACGCTGTCTCTGTGTGGTTCCTTCTTCGCCGACTCCGTCCACACCTTTGGGGACCCCTGGACCCGCTGGGGTTGGACCCCGGCACAGAGGATACTTCCTGATTGATGCAGTATTGTGAAGAAAATATTTACTAGGCATATAAATCCTCAAGAAATGTCTTGACAGCATCCTCTTTACCTCTTCTCTGTCTGAAACGCAGAAAACTTTAAAGAGATCTTTCTCATCTACTCCTCTGTAAAGCAATATAATTTTTCTATATTTCAATTTTTTTTTCTGTTTTCAATCCTTCTCTTTGGTTTTCATTAGGTTAAAGCTTAATGAAAAGCTAAGGATTTAACGAATAATAGCCCTCTAATGAATTCTACCCCAAATCCTACATTTATACATTTTCTCCTTCTTTGGCTGCTGACCTGAAGAAAACCATTCTTTGTGAGCGATTTCTTGCAGTCATAATCCTAAATGGCCAGAGGAAAGCTAGGTGCATTGAACTTTTGTCTTTGAGATACTTATTTATTCCTATATCTCAGGTCCTCCAATTGTCCTGATTCATTAGTTCCCAACAAACAAGGTTGATAAAAATTATTTGACACTATTTGGATCCTCCTTAAATGTATAATGTCCACTTATGCATGAAAAATAACCTTAGATATTTTGACAAAGCAATAGTAGCATTTAGGATATTGTAGCATTGTCTCAGATGTGGTTTGGTCCTGAAAAAAATGTGTACAGTGGCTTTGCAAAGTAATACAAAATAATGTTCCTTATTAAGAAACTTGGCTACTGATCTTACCACTAATTAAATTCTTTTAAGAAGATGACTTATTCTGCTTAAGCTGCTGTAACAAATTACCATAGACTGGGTGGCTTAAGCAACAAACATTTATTTCTCATAGTTCAAGAGAATGGAAAATCTAATATTAAGTTACTAGTAGATCTAGTGTCTGGAGAGAGCCCACTTTTCTCTATTTTATTTGTTAAATCTATTTGGGTGACATTGGTCAACATGAACATATAGGTTTCAGGTGTGGGTTTCTACGTTACAAGATCTATATATTGCACCATGTGCTCACCACCCAAAGTCAAATCTCCTGTCACCATATATTAAGGCCCCCTTCTCCCCACAACTCCTTCCCTCTGGCAATCACCACACTGCTGTTTGTGTTCACGTGTTTCAGTTTTATATGGCACATATGAGTGAAATCATATAGTTCTTAGCTTTTTCTGACGGACTTATTTCACTTACTTAGCATAATGTTCACAAGGTCCATCCATGTTATTGCAAATGGCACTATTTCATCCTTTCCTTAAGGCTGAAAAGTAGTCCATTGTTGGTATGTACCACATCTTCTTTATTTAGTCCTCCATCGCAGGACACTTTGGTTGTTTCCATGTCTTGGCCACCTTAAATAATGCTGCAGTGAACATAGGGTACATATACCATATTTGCCGGCCTATAAGACGATTTTTTGGCCCTGAAAAATATGCCTCCAAGTGGGGGGCACCTGCTCTTTTAATTTATAATAGTTTTCACTAGTGCCGTGAATGAAATTCCATTTTG
>NW_006283588.1:1453477-1505041 GCF_000327345.1 Myotis davidii
CTGGAATTACCTGTATGTTTACCGGTAATAAACTTGCACTGTTTTATGTATATGTTTGATTACATACAGCCTTGTGACAGTTTTCCTGCATGTCATAAGCATTTGAATATAAATTAAAATGTTAAAATCAAATCTGATATTGTTTTACCTTTTATTTGGTGTGTGGAAGGTGTGCAGAAGAGGGGGTAGTCTTATACGGCGAGTATATAACAAACTCTGTATTTTGAGTGGAAATGTTAAGGGGTCGTCTTATACGCCCAATCGTCTTATACGCCGGCAAATACGGTATCTTTGTGAATACATGATTTTCAGTTTTTCATGTATTTTCCCAAGAGATGGATTGCTGGGTTGTATGGTAGCTCTAGTTTTAATTTCTTGAGGAGTTACCAGACTGCTTTCCATAGTGGTTGTACCAATCTGCATTCCCACCAGCAGTGAATAAGATTTCCCTTTTCTCCACAACCTCTCCAACACTTGTTATTGCATATCTTGTTGATAATGACTGAGTGATAATAACATGGGTATAGTGGTTCTCTTTGTGTTTTGATTTGCATTTCCCTAATTGCCAATGAGGTTGAACGCCTTTTCATATCCTATATAATAAAAACCTAATATGCTAAGTGTCCAACTGTTCGTTCGACTGTTCAACCAGTTGCTATGATGCACATTGACCACCAGGGGGCAGATGCTCTGTCCGGTAGGTTAGCTTGCTGCTGGGGTCCAGTTGATTGGGACTGGGTGAGATGGGCTGGATCCTGGAGCCCTCCTGCAGTTCCTCCTGGCCCTGCTCATGCACCAGTGGGGGTCCTCGGCCTGGCCTGTATCCTCTTGCAATCTGGGACGCCTCAGGGGATGTTGGAGCACTGGTTTCAGCCCGATCCCCGCAGGCCAGGCCGAGGGACGCCACCAGCGCATGAATCCATGCACTGTGCCTCTAGTGTGTGTGTGTGTGTGTGTGTGTGTGTGTGTGTGTGTGTATATATATATTGGCAGTGTCCAACTGTTCGTTCGACTGTTCAACCAGTTGCTATGATGCACATTGACCACCAGGGGGCAGATGCTCTGTCCGGTAGGTTAGCTTGCTGCTGGGGTCCAGTTGATTGGGACTGGGTGAGATGGGCTGGATCCTGGAGCCCTCCTGCAGTTCCTCCTGGCCCTGCTCATGCACCAGTGGGGGTCCTCGGCCTGGCCTGTATCCTCTTGCAATCTGGGACGCCTCAGGGGATGTTGGAGCACTGGTTTCAGCCCGATCCCCGCAGGCCAGGCCGAGGGACGCCACCAGCGCATGAATCCATGCACTGTGCCTCTAGTGTGTGTGTGTGTGTATATATATATATATTGGCAGTTGGTATGTCTTCTTGGGAGAGGTATATTTTCAGATCCTCTGCCCATTTTTTGATTGGATTTTTGTTGTTGTTATTTTGTGTTGAGTTTGGTGAGTTCTTTATAAAATTTGGAGATTAAACCTTTATTTGCAAATATCATCTCCCATCTGGTTGGCTGCCTCTTTGTTTTGTTGTCAGTTTCTTTTGCTGTGCAGAAGCTTTTTAGTTTGATACAGTCTCATTCATTTATTTTTGCCATTCCTTCCCTTGCCTATGGGGTCAAGTTCATAAAACTTTCTCTATGACCAAGGTCCATAAGTTTGGTACCTACATTCTCTTATATGTAACTTATTGTTCTCAGGTCTTATATTGAGGTCTTTGATCCATTTTGACTTACTTTTTATACATGGGGACAAACTGTAATCCAGTTTCATTTGTTTTGCATGTGGCTTTCCAGTTTTCCTAGCACCAGAGAGCCCACTTTTCTTTAACCATAACTAAAAATGGTCCTAGAAAACAGCTATTTAGAGTTTTTTAAATTTAATTTATACCTACAACGATAATCTTCAAATTTTTATTCTGAAATGAAGACAATTTATTATTCTTGACATTTTATTAATATTCAGAAAAAGAGCATTTAGCTGCCAAACAAATAATTTATTTGTGAATTGTAAAGAATAAATAATATTTGCTTTCCCAACTAAAGCTAATTTTGTAATTGACAGATTTTTCCACATATTTTTATAGTTTTATTACCATTTTATGGCATGTTTTTATATTTGAGAAAACTGCTTTACACTCATTTTAATTAGTTATTTCTCATATATACCAATTAGTTTCAGTAATGGAAAGAGTAAAGTCAAAAGATTTGAAAAGCAAGATGTCACATATGCAGACAAATTAAACTTTAATGACTTCCATCTGGGATTATTATCCAACATCACAAGTGGTTTTAGAGAAAAATGGTATGAATGACAAATGGGCCTGGCTAGTCTTCTCAGCTCCTCCAGAAGCGGGTAAAATGACTCAGTCTTTGAACATCTTTTGGGTTACTTATGAAAATGGGCACACGGGGTGACTGTAAGTATGGAGAAGGAAGAAGTAAAATGAAGCAGGACATAAGACATGCACCTAATTGGTAGCCCATGTGATACTAGTAATGAAACAACCATTTAATGCTCAAGAACACAGGCTGCTGGAGTCTCTGACCTAGGTGTGAACTAGGCTTTACCACTTACTCTTCTGTGACAAAAAACAAACCAGTTAATCTCTTTAAGCTGCGCTTTCCCCACATACATAGTGGAGATATCAATACCCATGTTGTAGGGTTGTTTCACAGTTTAAATAAACTCTTCTTCTAAGTAGTACATTCACCAGCATTATTTGTATTAGTCATCCAAATATTTTTTTCTGTACAATGTTATTATTAACTGTCATTCCCACCCTGACCTTCTACTTGGATTTTTGCCCAAATGCTATGAAACACCACTGTTTTTAAATGACAGAGCATACTGTGCCTTAATTGTTATGTGTTACCAGTAGAATAAATATCCTTTAACCTAAGACCTATCTAGAAGGAACCTTTCACCATTATCCTAAACTTTTTCTTTTACTCCCCAAATAATCTATGAGGGCAAAGTTGCTCCATTGGGGAGTATAAATATACTTACAAACATGTCCAAAGAGACATAGGTAGGTCTATGGAAAAGCTCCAGAACGTTCCTGCCTCCTACAGTGAACAGATGCTTCCTCTTATAGTGGCGAGAACTCCATGGGACTTGCGAGGGCCATCATCATTTAATGTGCAGTTGATGGCATTCTGTTGTCAAATGAAGCCAGGTTTCATGTGATGTCGTATAACCAATTCTCAGTACCTCAGAGTTCTTCTGATTTCAGGATTTTTATCATTTGATGGGCAACCAATAATTAAAAACCAGCATCAAATCAGAAACAGCAAGGACATTACCGCCGGGCTTAAATATGTTTCAGGCTGGACAGCATCATATCAATGTTTATTTCAGTTTTATTTTTGAATATTTATGCACATTTCCCAAGCCTATGAAATAGCTGACCTACCAAATGATATTTCACCAGGCTCCTCAATACATCATAAAGGATTGTCATTTTTGTTACATGCAATGTTAACAATCATTAGTTAGAGTAATAAGTAGAGTAAACAAATATTTTTTTGAATTTGTTAGTTATGGATAAATGTTTGTTTTACATACTTTTTAACTTTCTAGTTATTGTCCATCTGGCTGTTGTATTTTAGACAAAACATAGACATGATGCATTACAGTGTTTATGTGAACTATTGTTATAATATAAATTGCAGCAGCCATTAAAAATAATGTCTAGAAACAGCATAGAGAGCCCAAAGGTTAATACTGATCCATCAATAGCCAACATTTTTAAAATACAGTTGTATTGTGCTGAATGCAATGGAATAAAAATTTAATTTAAAAAAAGAAAAGAAAAGAAGGAAGAGTAAACAGCTGTGCAAAAGAGTTTGTCTTTAAAGCTGATGGCAGTGTGTCCAGAAGAAGGAACCAGACCTACTTAATTTTCTCTATATTAGTGACCATTTACATGAGTTATCATCTATCATTTGCAGGCCTACACTAGGCCCTGCCTTATCATTTTGTGGTTCTGGGTGGTGTTGATGTCAGATTTGTCCAGGAGCTTTCAGTCTCCTACTTGCCTCGATGTGCATTTGGCATCTATTTTTATGCTGTTCTTGCATGTGGTTCTTGCTTGCCCAGCTTGACACCCATCTCATGAAGTTAATTTTCCTCTTTTCCAAGTCTCTTTCAGTGTCCAGTCCCTACTAGGTTCCTGATTTTCATTTTGTCCCTCTCATTTTTACCTTGCCCTAGTGATTTCATTCTTCTGTGTGACTATGAACAGTCAAACTACTAAGGAGTTTAGATTTTAAATGGACTTATGTATACCAATATGAGAGTAAATGATTGTTAAATTTCATGGCACAAAAATAATTGTAAGAATTTAAAGAGGTTGTAAACATATGAATGCATGCATGTATTCATTCATTCATTCATTTACATATCATCTTCAGGAAGCATTGGTACACCCAGACAGGTTCAGTGAATTTACACACACATACACACACACACACACAACACACACACACACACACTGCTGTGGTATAAGATGGACACATGTAGCAATGGCTATATGTTCAATCAGGTTCATAGCTGAAGCATAGCTAAATAAATTATTTTTAGGTCAGTCACACTATTCCCTTGCTTTTTCTTTTACTACTATATAGGTAAATTTTCAAAAGTGCTTCTGAAAATTGATGTTATTAGAATTTATTTTACATGGCTGCTCTGTGCAGTTTTTCTCCTTTTGGCAGTGACATTAATAGATTTTTCTCTCTTACCCCAACACCCCAAGAGAAAGTGAAATGCCTAAGTGCTCTCCAAAGAGGTCTTTTAAAAATGGGTGTGTAGTAGAACTATATAAATCTGATTTCCTTAGGATATGTGAGTGAGTGCTTTATAGGAATCTTCAAGACTATCATCACAGATTTGGGGGAAATAGTGAGTTCCCTGTCGTTTAGCCTGGTGTCTTAGTTCAGGCTGCAATAACAGAAGACTACAGACCGGGTGGCTTCAACAACAGTGACGCTCTCACAGCCTGGAGGCTGGAATTCTGAGATCAGGGTGCTTGTGTGGTTGTGCTCTTGGTGATGCCTTCTTCCTAGTAAATAGACCAGGGATGGTTGCAGGAACTTGAAGGCACAGGGATTATAACTTGGCAAGCCCTTGGATGGAAACCCGTAGGAACTCTCAGAGGAAAGTCTATACACACCATTCATAAAAATGATCAAATATATAGGGCTGACAGAAAGTACAGGATGCTCATTTACTAGTACACTTCAATTTCAGATAAATAATGACCAAAAGTTTTAGTATAAGTGCCGGGAGCCGGTCCAAGGTCACCTCTCCGAGAAAGGTTGTTTCCCCAGGTAGGGATTTTCTCCTGAAGTTAGGGAGGGAATAAAACCTCTTAACTGCCAGGCAGGTAATTAATCACTTTAACTATGAACAATCATGCTTAAGCTACATAATCTTTACTCCCTGGAATGGAGATAAGAAACGCCCTAACCTTTGGAATAGAAAGAGAACCTGACTAGAACTTGGACAGAACCTGGCTGGAGAACCTAGCGAGGGAACATGGCTACAGAACCTGGCTGGAGATCCTGACAAGAGAACCCAACTATGCTGATGAACTGAACACTGCCTCTGTGACATTCATTCCTTCTTTGCCGACTCCGTCCACACCTTTGGGGACCCCTGGATCCGCTGGGGTTGGACCCCGGCATATAAGTACTAGTATGTCCCATGCAATATTTTTATAAGCTAAATCAGACACTCCCACAAGTAAGTATTTAACAAATTTATATGGAGGGAAATCATATGGAATGGGTGGATTTCCATAGAAAAAATAGGGAAACACTTGAAAATTAAATATCACTAAGCTATTAAAGCAAGAATTTTTATGGGACTCCTTTGAGATAATTGTTCAAATAGTCAACTGAGAAATATTATAGAAGGAGAACCTTGTGGATGTGGTAATTATAAAAGAAATTTATAAATAGTAATAATCTATACTAATAAAAGGGTAATATGCTAATTAGACCAGGTTGACCAGACATCTTCCAGATGTCCGACTTCCTTCTGAACAAAACCACGGTGGGGTGGGGATGGTGAGGCAGAGGTGGTTAGGGAGTGGCCATGCCAGCAGAGGGGCAGTTAGGGGGAGGCCAGTCTGGCTGTGGGGCAGTTAGGGGGTGGCCTGTCCAGCAGGGGGGAAGTTAGGGGATGGCCAGGCCGGCAGGGGGGGCAGTTAGGGGGTGACCAGGTTGGCAGGGGACCAATTAGGGGGCAATTAGGCCAGCAAGCAGAGGCAGTTAGGGGTGATCAGGCAGGCAGGTAGAGTGGTTGGGGCAATCAGGCAGGCAGCCAGGTGAGTGATTAGGAGCCAGTGGTCCTGGATTGTGAGAGGGATGTCTGACTGCTGGTTTAGGCAGGGACTAAACCGGCAGTCGGACATCCTTTGAGGAGTCCAGGATTGGAGAGGGTGCAGGACGATCTGAGGGACCCCCCACCAGTGCATGAATTTTGTGTACTGGGCCTCTAGTCAGTTTATAATTGACTAGAAAGATTAAACGTGGACATGGTTCTGTAAATGTTCATGATTAGTGAATAAATTTCTGAATGAAGGCTTCAGACACATAAGGTTTGCCTAGGTAGAAGTAGATTAACATGATGTCATGCTTAAATTTTGATCCCAACTTATAATCTGCAAAGTCTTTCCAAAAGGGAAAACCTTAAACCTTTCGTCATGGGCCACTGAGTTTGTGACATATAGAAGCTTGTTGAGACCATTGAATTACACACATATTGATGCCTAATCTTACAAAATTACTACTGTATTTCTACAGGCTAGTGATTTTATTAGTATGCTCATCATCATTAATCAGTTTGAAAATATGGAGGAATTTAAAAATACATAGAACAATAGAGAGTTTTATGACTTATTCATTTATGAGTATGCTGCAAAGCTTTCATCATGGCCATTAGTTTTAGACATGAATATTATGATACTCAGTGAATATGGAGAAAGGTTTCCTAATATTCTTTCTTTTCAGCATCTTGAATATTTAGTACATGGGCTTGTTATTAATGCCTAGCAATGATATTTTTAGGACAAATTTTCATATGCAGTTGTTTTAAATTTCTGTGATAAAATGTAGAATCAACTTTAAAAAAAAGATGGAGGAAGCTTAGATAAGGACCAGGACAGTTGTAAAGTGAAGAAGCATAGGCTAAGGTTTGGTTAACTCTGTTGAATAACTTGAGACCTCCAGACTATATTTTTGAACTTATACAACCTAATCAGAGAAATTCTAACTGTATCTAAACATAAAATATTAATTCAAAGAATTTTAAATTGTTTTAATATAAAGTAAAAATAATGTTTTAGTAGCATTACTTTTTTTAAATCTTCATGTGAGGATATGTTTTTATTGATTTTTAGAAAGAGAGGAAGGGAGAGAGAAAAAGAGAGAGACGTCAATGTTAGAGAGAAACAATGATCAGTTGCCTCCCGTACACACCTGCCTGGGGATCGAACCTGTAACGCAAGTATGTGCCCTGACTGGGAATCAAACCAGCTACCTTTTGGTGTACAGGATGGCGCTCCAACCAACTGAGCCACCCGATCAGGGCAGCATTGCATTTTATCACATTTTGCCACATGAGTCTGTGGGACACATTCAGGTTGATAATTTCTAAAATCACTCTAGATCATTTAATTGCATACTTTTTTTGTGTGCTCCCAAACATGGCCACGTGCTGCCTAACAATACTCTAAGAAAAATGTTATGTATAACCTCATCGATGACAACTATGAAAATATTATCATTAAAGACAGAAGGTGCGGAAAATATTTTCTTTTTTACTTTTTAAATCTCGCTCGCCCACGACGTCAGTACTTGACCTCAGCATAATGGCTTCCTTTTTGGTAACCGCTAGTGGGAAATGATTTGCGTTTATTTGTAAAGTACCTTTCTCCCTTCCGGGGCGGCCTTGCAGTTTCCCTGGTGCTCTCACTCTCTGCGCTGTTTTGGTGCTAAGAACAATCACATACCAAACCCCTTTTTCTATTAGAGACAAGGTCTTATTTCAAACTGAGAAAATAATTAGAAAGCTGACAGGAATTCCTGTGGGTACGATAGTGTTTGTAATGAGAAAATTGTGCATCATTGAAGTCAGGGAGCTTGGCCTTGGGAGCTGAGAAATGCTCAGTTTTTGTCTCCAGGGCTGAACCCAGATGCCTATCATCGCTCTCCTGGAAGCTCATTTTTCCTCTGCCTGCCCAAATATGCCAGTCACGGCCGTTCTGCTGTCTTGCTGCAATGCTTATTAGGTAAATCCTGCAGTAGTCACCCATGCCATTATGGCTGGAAAGAAACCCTGATACAGGTGCATGAATTAAACCACTTACTTGTGCATCCCTTCAAGCATGAAGTTCAAACTCATTGGAAGCCACAAATTATATGCTTGAGAGACTTCTGCAGTTTCGCAGAGGACTGCACTTGACTGCTGGAAGGGAGCAAGGACACACGAGTGCTAAGTTCGCTTCTGCCTGCTGGCATCTCGCTGAGAGTTTGGTTAGCATCGCAAGGATAATTCCAAAGATCAGAGGGAAAAGCAAGAGAAATGGTACCATGCCTCATCCCACACTCTTGTTTGAATGACTAGAAAAGAATACTTGGAAGAAGAAATATAGACATTCTTTTACTAATTAAAAAAATAGCCCTAGCTGGTTGGGCTCATTGCATAGAGCGTTGGCCTGTGGACCAAAGGGTCCCAGGTTCGATTCCAGTCAAGGGCAGGTACCTGGGTTGCAGGCTCCTCCCTGGCCCCGGGCCCTGGTCAGAGCATGTCTTGGCGGCAACCAATCAATCTGTTTCTCTCATATTGATGTTTCTCGCTGTTTTTCCCTCTCCCACTCTCCCAAAAATCAATGGAAAAATATCCTTGGGTGAGGAATATATATATATATATATACTGTTACAGGAATATAGCATAATGTATTAGTAAATTGAAGGTGCCTTCCAGAAGGTAAGGACTGTATTTCCTCAATAATAAATATCTAAACTACCTTTCGTCGGACAGAAATGCAAACTCTCAGAGAACAAAATTATGTTAGTAACACATTTGCTTTAGTTCCTGTCATGAATAATAGAGACAAAACAAAAGTAAGCTTGTGCATGTTGTAGCGTAATATGAAATGAGATTTTTAAATGTTACAAGTAAGCGCATGAGCTCTACCAACATGTGACCCACTGGTTTCCAGACAGAGCTAAGTAGGAACTATTATAATTAAGAAAGGAAGAAGAATATTTGTTATGTGTTTTGGACTTCCTGTACCTTCCAATTCTAAAGGAAAATAAATTTTGGCTGCAAAGAGATAATTAGGTTTGCAGCTAGAAAAGATCTGTGACATCACCATCAAATCCTCGTAACACATTTCTTGTTGCAGCATCCTAATCCTGCTCTGCCCCGAGGGGATGCGCACATCTCGTCATGCAGTCAACCACTCAGGGCAGCTCTCCTTGCAGCTATATGCAGTGACATCATGTTTTGGCTAAAACTGACTACGAGTGACCAGTCCAAAGAGGAAATTATTCTTTCCCAATACTTTATGTTTTTATCACTTTCTTTCATCTATTGGGGATGTTGGGAGAATGTGACCGATTGGTTAGATTTACTTATGGATGTGTTTGTGTTTGTTCATTTCTCCTCTCCTTTGTTTTTCTCCTCTGACTCTCCCTCCCTTCCTCCCTCCTCTTCCTTCTCCTCTCTCTTTCCTCTCTCTCTTGAGCTCACACAACACTTCTTAAAATTATATCACCTTTACCTCACTGTAGTTTAAATTGTATATTCCTATCTTGGAATTGGGACTCTATAAAAAGTTAAGATGAAAAACAGCCTTTCAATGACCGTAGTTGAACATATGCTTATTTAAATGTTTAAAAAGATAAAAACAATATCTAGCAATTATCCCTTAAATCTAAGACACTTATTTAGACTCATTGGGATTTTTCAGCAAACAGATTCTCAGAGGCCAAAGCTGTGTGAGTCATAGTACAGTCTTTTGTAAATGAAACAAAATGGTTATATTTTGGAAACAAACTCTTATCTTTCATTCCATGCCTTTCCCAATTCTGTAAGCTTTCCTAACCGTTCTCCTTGTGGATTAGGGTTAGATAGGAGTTTTATATTTCTCACATTGAGCCGTGTCATTAGGTTAGATTTTAATTTGGGTTTATCCAAATATGACCACATTGTCCCTCCCCTCCAAAATTCACCTTAGCTGTTTTTTCTCTGCCACTCTAGGACAGGTGACCAGGAAACTTGAAAAGCCCATTTCGGCTTCTCCCTTCTACATTATCCTCTTTGATGCTACAGTGTTGCTTAAAAAATGACAAGAGGAGCACTATGTAGCCTGGTAAATACAGATAATAAAAGGAAGAGATTGCATAGGTGTTACAGCAAAGGAGGACATCCTGGAAAGTACTCTTGGTCATAGAAACAAATGCACAAGGTCATATAGCTCATAGAGTGTCACCTCAGGATTTTCAATTCAGGTCTGTCTCATGTCTCATTCCCAAGCCTGCCTCCCTCCCTCCCTCTCTCCTTCCCTCCCTCCCTCTCACCCTTCCCTAAGTTATTAGGAAGACCTGTGGTATAATTCTGCTGAAAAAGGGATGGGATTTCAACTTGTGGTGAGAACTTTAGCATGAAAGACATCTAGTTGCATTGTGAGTCAAGAGAATTCTAGATGGTCTATGGTGCCCAGATTTTCTCTAGTTACTATTACTGGGGCAGATTTAAGGCACCTCCATTCTCTACTATATAGGTCAACTGTAATCCTAACATACACGCTCTGGATAATTACCTGTTTTTTTTCAAGGACACTTCTGGCATAGGTTTCAGGGGAACATCAATTTAAAACTGCTGTTGGAAAATCTTTACGTTATATAATCCACAAAATTGCAGGCACTTCTGCTGACTTCCCATGACTTGTGATGGATTCTAGCTCCCACATTTGACTTATGCAGCGGAGAATGATCAGTTATAGACATTATAATTAACTAGAGGCCCGGTGCATGAAATTCGTGCACTTGGGGGGGGCGTTCCTCAGTCCAGCCTGCCCCCTCTCACAATCCAGGAGCCCTCAGGGGATGTCCTACTGATGGCTTAGGCCCGCTCTGTGTGGGGAGCGGGCCAAAGCACAGCCTGGCTGTGGAGGCTTGGAGCAGGCACCCCGTGTGTGTGTCTGTGTGTGTGTGTCCACTGGGGACCTACCCCAGCCACGCCGTGGAGGCTCAGAGAAGCCTCCCCGTGTGTGTGTGTGTGTGTGTGTGTGTGTGTGTATGCTGGGAGCCTGCCCCCAGCTGTGCCATGGAGACTCGAAGCAGGCACCCCTCTGTGTTGTTCTCTCAGGCTCAGGGCTGCACCTGGCCCCTCCTCCTGAGGTGGTCGTGACAGTTATGGGGTCCTGACCTCATTTGCATATTACTCCTCTCTCTCTCTCTCTCTCTCTCTCTCCCCCCATATATATATAGGCTTTAAAAGTGCTGAGAAATGAAAATGGAATCTGCTACTCTGGACAGGGAAGCATGCTTGAATTTTCAAGTGCATGTGCTTTTATTGAACAAGTAGAAGCCCGACGCATGAAATTCATGCAAGGGGTTCAGCGCCCGCACTGCAGTGGCTGCCTCTGCCTCGACCCCCACAGCTGCGGTTTCATCCTGGAAGGTCATCTGGTCTAATTAGCATATTATGCTTTTATTATTATAGATGCCAATAGTTAGTGTGACAGAAGTAAAATTCTGTCACAAGTGAACTAATATGTTTGGAAACACTTAAGTATCCATTGATGAACTTTAGTGCAGAATAGAGAAAACTATTTGAATTTTATTGAGCAGAATGTTTGAAGCATTGAAATGAAGGTAACGTTTATTTGGCTTACCCTCGGTGTTTGAACAAAAATGTTTTCTTACCTAATACTTGCATGAGGAAGCTATATATAAGCTATGTGGCTCCAAAACTTTGGAACAGCTTTGTGCCCACAAATGCAAATTATTGATGAGTAGGAGCAAGAGAGGGTCAAAGATGTTACATAAACTAAATCCTAGGAGGGCTGTGTCAGAAGTATGATTAATTTAGTGTCCAGGAATAGAATGAAATATAACTACTGTATCATGCCAAAATTGTAGGTTACAGCCACTTTTCTCAGGTAATAAAATACAGTCTCTCAATAACAATTACCTTTCAAGTAACATTCATGTACTGATAGGACCAACAAACAAAACTAGACCAATATCACCTTGAAACTTTCAACAGGAGCAATGATGAAATATCACATCACTTATCAGATAGTCGTATATGTTTATCTGCAGATATTTTTATTGCTCTGAGTGTGCCTGAAATGGGCACAGTAAAACAATTTACTCATAATGATCAAATAGTACCTACTTATCTGAGATTCTTAAAAGAGAATATCACACTTTTTTTTTTCATTTCTATCTCCTCCACTTTTCCAGTAGGTCTATGACCTGCTGACCTCTTTTGCCAGAATGTTGCCCACATGCCCTAACTCCTCTCTACAACCACTCCTCCCTATCCACGTCTGTTCCTCATACTTGATAAATGAGAATCTGCTAATATGTTTTCCCTGATTACATCCATTTCTGGCTTCTTTTTGCTTTTCGATAAAGACCAAAAGTTCTATATAATCGCACGCTAGTCTTCCCCTTAGTCTGTATTTTCCAGCTGTTTTTCTGTTCCCTTAATGCATTATACCTATTTGTACCCCAGGCTCTTCCCAGGGCATTTCCACCTCTCGCTCTTCTCTTTTACTCTTTGACTTTTATTCACTCACCTTTTTTTTTTTTTTTTTTAATCTCATCTGAGAGCTCATAGTACATTCTTTTCCATTTACCACAAGGTAATTTGTAATTATAAATGCTCATGATCATGGCCCCTTTCCGTATGAAATTCTTAAGCAGAGCTGCTCCATTTATTTTGTTTCCCTCTCTACTTTCAGGATCCTGGATTAGACAGATAATTATCAATACACATTTTTGGTTTGCATGTATGAAAAACATTAGGTGGGCAGAGCTTTAAAGGAAATACAGGTTGGGAGGGAGAATAATAAGGAGGTGGAAAAAGGGGAGTCTCACCAAAGCTTCAGTTTCTCAGTTTTTAAATGAGAGGTCTGTTGCTGCTGGAACATTTTGTGCCTCCTGATCAATGGTATTTGCTCAGTTTTAAAAAGGTATATTCTTTAGAGGAATGACATTTCTGTAAAATTGTTTGTACCTCTTTTGAATCTGCTATTTTGTAGTCACAACTTGGAATTATAAAGGATACTTTTCATCCCTGGAAAATAAGTTTTAAGTCTAAATATATATGTATATATAAAAACATATATTTAAATGGAAATAAAATTTTTAACTCAAGCAACCATATTTTTAATAAAAGTAACTATATTATAAGCATTTTAAGCAGTAAAAATGTATCAGATTAAAAAACAAAATTATTTTAAAAATCAACTCAAATATATGGACTTGTGATTTATTTTTTAACATCTCCATATTACTACTTCCTGGTTTTCTATAATTTTCTAAGTGAAGATGAATATGCATATTAATATATAACTATAATTTTACTAATTATAGTTTATACAATCAATGCAAAACAAATGTATGATGCTGTGTGCCTCCTGAAACCTTTGAAATATAGACTAAAATAAAGCTCTTAATGTTGAATTCTTGGTTAGCAAAATAATTACCTACCAGCTTTCAAAACATCTTGTGGCACCAACAGTGCAGCACGGATTGTCTGGACAGGTGGTACCTCTTAAATCCTGGCTTAGTTTTCAAAAACCACTCATTGGAGACTTATATGATCCAAGGAACATCATGAACCTGGACTCAGAAATTTACAGCCATACCGAACACTTTGATCTAGCACTAACTTGTTTCTTGCCTACTGTATTGTAACCCACCAAAAATCTCTTTAAAAACTTCAGTGTCGTTCTCTAAACTAGGGCAGATGAAATTGCTATGTATACTTTTGGTTTAGAGATACTGGGATAGTGTATAAAACATCAAGAGAAGGACGCTCAAACTATAAAAAGAGTAAAAACACCCCGAAAGCAAACTAAAAATCTTACCTGACAAGAGCCTGCTGCTACAAGGCCATAGGATTAGAGGGTAAGTTTTTGCTTCATTGCAGACTTTCTCTGTGACCTCAGCCACCTCTCGATGATAATTACATTGTTCTGCTGATGAAAGTGGGAATTGATATCATCCCTCTGCCCATAGGAAGATAAATGAGATATTAAACATATGTTGGGATTTTTTTTCCTGGAATAATAGGGGGCAATTAAAGTTTTAGAATGCATATTTTAAATATCAGTTGTGTTAGAAAAAGCAATTAGGGATTTGTTTTCAGGAAGTAAGAGGTTATTAAACTTTCTTAAACTTCAGAGCTGTTTTGCCTTTAATTATTAAATCTCTGTGTAAGAGCTTGTCTAAGATAGAAAGATTTTTTTTGAAGATCAGAAAGTGTTATCAAGTCAAAGTAGTTATTAGGTATCAAAGGAAGGCTAATGCTGCCCAGGACAATGAAAGCTGAAGATAATGAGTCCAGTGATATTGCACAGAGGACGAAGGACCGTGAACATCTGTAAAAGAGGGTTCTGACTACTGAATACTCTCCTTCACTCTACAGTTTGGCAGCAACACTTTATCGCTCAGTTTATTTAAGTATTATTTTATTTTCTTTCAGAACATACATTGCATTTTGGAGGATTTTTTTTTTAATGTGGAAGTGAGTATATTTATTTAACAATTTGAAAATATCTCTATTACAAAACATTTTACTTAAAAAAATAGGAATATTCTTTTACTATCCCTATGGTATAATTTCTATAACATCAGTCTACATAGGTGATCATCATCTACTTCTAAAGTTTTCAGCTAATGGCCAAGAGAGAAAGTAATTCAGAACATTGCAGCCCTGGATTGAAAACATGATATTTTGCACTGTCATAGAATTTAGGTTAGGTGTGTTATTGGTACTTCTTACATACCTTCCAAGATAACACAGTGGGCTTTTTTTGGGTTGGGGGGCGGGTTCTGTTTTTCTTTTGGATATTTTTTTGTTCTCCTTATTGAATCGCTGGGATTTTTAACACACTCTGATAGCTAATTATGTCTTTCCAATACCTTCTCCCAGTGTGAGCGTATCAGTCTTTTACTTCTGGGATTTTAAGATTTGTATCATGTCTAGCCTTGACCGGGTAGCTCATTGGCTAAAGCATCTTCCTGCTAAGCCAAGGTTATGGGTTTGCTCCTTGGTCAAGGTGCATACAAGATCCACCAACCAATGCATGCATCAATAAGTGGAACAATAAATCAATGTTCCTCTCTCTCTAAAATATTTTTTTAAAAAGGTTTGTATCATGTCTATGAAATATGATCCACTTCCTCCTTGAAAAAAAGCAATAAAGATATTCTCTTTTTAAAGTTTTAAAGATTTCTATTCACAGTTAAAACCTTAATCCATCTGCAATTGATTTTTACAGAAATAGATCTCTATTTTTTTCTCCTAAATGATGTCTCAGCACAGATAACTGGAAATTTCTACACTTTTTCTGCTGCTCTACATACAGTGCCATATATCAGGTTTTGTAGTGACCAAGATGGATAGCAGAGTCAAAGCGGCCGTCAGAAGAGTCTGACTCAGGCGGCCCCTTGGCATTTGCTGGTTGATCATGGTTTTCCTAGAAGTGAAATCAATAGGAAGCCTGCTTTTAGATCAAGGGAAGCTAAGTCTAACTCACACCATTAAGAGAAAGGTTAGTGGAACTTTTTGTGTGGTTCTGGTAGAAGCACCGCATCCCTCCGCAAGCCAGATATCTATTCCAACAGAGCCCAATGTGCCAAGGGCCAGGAGGACAAATCTTCCAAGGGAATCACCAGCAGAGGAATTAACAGGTCCATTCTACATCTACATTCCCTTCAAAACACAGGCATTCTGCCTATGGGGGAACACGGAAGCACATAATAGCTTTTCATCTCAAGCACATAGTGCATCTTGAATAGCAGTACCCTGTCCTCATAATGTATCACACCCATGCTGCACTTGACAAAGTTTATATTAGAAAACTCACTTTCAGACAGGGGGTACATGGGAACAGTGTTGCCACTCCTATTGTAAACAATTAGAAAAATGTATAAAGCAAACATTTTTAACACAATTAAAAATAAGCAGTGTGGGACTGTGGTCCCTGAGGTAAGGGACACGATGAAGGTGAATCTTAAAACCATTACAGATTCCGGCCTTGAAGAATTTCTGAATTACAGTGAACTCATGCATAGCAAGACAGCTGTACAGAATTGGTGAGATTAAGATGAGAGATCATGGAGTGTAAACTGGAAGGGAGGTTGCTACTTAAACACATCCAGAAATCTGATTGGAATGTCTAGAATCTTGCTGAACTAGAAGCTAAGCATATGTTCGGATGAAATAGCATAAGATTAGACAGTATGACCATACGGCTGTCAATAAACCAATTCCCAGAGCTCATACAGGACTGAGAGGTATTGGAATCCCAACCAGCCAGAGGAACATCCTCAATGAATTCATAAGGCATTCAGTACTGCAGCTCTGTCACACCTTGGTGACAGAGCTAAATTAACCTGCAGTAAAGGCTACTATAGAATATGCTGACACATTTTTAAAACCGTGAAATAATTAAATTAGTCTGCAAGTAACTGCTTTCCAGAATGAAGTCCAACACTTATTAAAGGAAGACAACACTATCCAGTACTCAAGAAAGCAAAGTTCAAAATTACAATATTAAGTCAAAGTTTATGAAACGCTTGAAAACACAGAAAAATGTAATCTACAAAAAAGAAAAAAATGTTCTATATAATTAGCATACAAGAACTTTAAAAGGCTATAATATATATGTATACATATATACATATATACATATATATATATTCTAGAATTTAAAGAATAACATGAATATGAAGAAGAGAAAAAAGAAAAATACAAAATAAAAACGAAGGGAACTTTTTGCTAAACAATATAATTTTTTACAATAAAAAGTTTACTAGATGGCACCAAAAGCAGATTGAACATTACAGAAAAAGTCAGGAATCTGAACACACTGCAATAAAAACTATCCAAACTGAATTTCAGAGTGAAAAAACAAAGAAGTTAACTCCAGGGAAACATTAGGAATCTTGAAATGTGCATAATTGCAACAGAAAAAAGATTTGAGAAATAAAGCTAGTTTTTCTTAAATTTGAGAAAAACTATAAACCCACATATTTAAGAAGCTCCAAAGTTTCAAAAAAAGAAAACCATAAAAAAAGCCATATGATACACATTCTAATTAGCGACAAAGACCAGGTTTTAAAATCAGCCACAGGAAAATAGTATTTTATGGCTATAGAGATAAGAAAAATATACTTCTGAACAGAAAGCTGGGGAAAAAAAGGGATGAGATAGTTAAATTGTTGAAGTACAGAAATCTGTTCATTTCAGTTCAAAGTGTTGTTGAGCCCCTCTAATGCATTTTAAATATTTTTTATTGGATTTATTGTGGGGACATTGATTTATAAAATTACATAGGTTTCAAGTGTACAATCCTATAATATGTCATCTTTATAATGTTGTGTTCACCACCCAAAGTCAAGCCTCTTTCCATCACCATTTATCTCCCCTTTGCCCTTTACTACTTGCCCCTGACCCCCTTTTCCCTTTTGTGATCACCATCTATAATAATAAAAGAGTAATATGCTAATTAGACCAGATAGCCGAATGACCTTCCAGACATCATTCCAGACGTCCTTCCAGATGAAGCTGTGGTGGTGGGGGCTGAGGCAGAGGCGGTTAGGGGCGATCAGGCAGGCAGGCATGAGTGGTTAGAGGCTGCGAGGCAGGCAGGCAGAGTGCTTAGGGGTGGTCAGGCAGGCAGGCAGGTGAGTGGTTAGGAGCCAGTGGTCCTGGATTGCAAGAGGGATGTCCAACTGCCAGTTTACCAGCAGTCGGACATCACCTAAGGGGTCCCGGATTGCCCCTTAGGGGCTCAGCCCCGCCCCCCCTGCATGAATTTTGTGCACTGGGCCTCTATTACTGTTATATAGGTCTGAGGCTTTTCTTTGTTTTTGTTTTTTTTCTTAATCCCTTCACCTCTTTTACCCAGCTCCCCAACCCCTCTCCCCTCTGACAGCTGTCAAGTCTGTTCTCTGTATCTGTGAGTCTGTTTCTATTTTATTTGTTTGTTTATTTTGTTCATTAAATTCCACATGTAAGTGAAATCATATGGTTTTGTCTTTCTTTGGCTTATTTTACCTAGCTTTCAGTTACTTGTCAACTCTAGAATTACCATTTGGTTATTTTAATAAATAATATGTCTGTTAATAGTCTTTATTTGCTACACTATTTCATCTTGTCTTACTTTGCTTCTTTAATACAATGCTGAACTGATGGGAGGAATGGGGATGGAGTGGATCATGGCTTCAGTGTCACACACTCACTGTTCTTACTCTTACCAAGATTTTGTAGATTTTCTTGAATAAATATTTCATTGGATGGCTAATGAGCTTCTCATAATGCCATTTTAAAAGTCATACTATTCTTAAATATTATAAAATTTTTCTTTTCACTATATTTGAAGCATTTTCTCAATCATTTAAAATATATTAAAAATGGAATCTAGAAAACTATATATTGTTAGTATTGCTTCTTCCTATAAAAGTGACAAGAGACTATAAAAATATGTAGCACTATTAAATACAGTTATAGTTATTAGAAATATGGAATAATCATACATTTTTGGGAACAGCATGATTTTGTTTTTATGAACAAAGAAATAAATACTTTGATTTGTATTATTTGAAAAAAATCTCTAGTTAAACACCAGGCACCAGACCTATTTTTTAAGATTGCCTTTGCCAACACAAGAAACAGTTTTATTCTAACTATGATTTTCACAATATTCAGAGTGATGAAATTACACATAGTGCTTTTGAATGAACTGACAGTTTATTGCAATAAAATATAAAGTCTTTTCCAATAGGCCTTTAAGAATGCAGAAGCTCTTTTCACAATTTAATATACAGCTACCTATAATTATTGAAAATATGAATGTCCGATTTTCTCATCTACAGTGTTGTTTTCTTTAGAAACACCAATCTAATGTGCGCATTTTCATGTGCTCTTACAAAGCCTGCTTGTTGGCTCATGAAGAATATAAACAATCTGCAGAGAAGGGCCCCAAAAGTCCCTGAATAAAAGCTTGGCAAATAACAGTTGGTAGAGCTTATGAAGATGTCTATCAGTTTGAAGAAATATAAAACTTAAATGTCAAAAGAAGGTTGCCTTGTAAATGGAACAAATAGAAATTGTTTTTGAAAACCTATTTTGTTAGGCCTTTGAATTTTTGTTTTCATGATTTTGGAGGGCAAAGAAAAGAACATTTGATTTAATATGCATGATCATACATTAGTAGTCGCTCAAAAGTTGTCATCTGTAGTTCATAATAGTAAAAAAGTTAGTTATTGCCTATAATGTAAATTAGTATTTAATTTGGTTCACCCAGTATAATCCTAAACAAGCCATAAATTCAATTTAGATGTTAGTCTTTTAAAAACACCAAATATAATGTGTGCATTTACATATTTACATATTCACTCCCCAAATACATATTGAGCAATTATTTAACTACTTATTATTAAAAATAGTAATCTCTTAGTATTTAAACTCAGAGAAACCTAGGGTACTGAAATTGGTGGGTTACTTTCACTTGTGTCCCAGTTCCTGTTGTCCAACATCCTGTTGTCAAGAACTGACATCAGCAAAAGGCTCTTGATCTAGTTTTCTAACTCATGGAGTGACCTCGGGTTTGCGGACCCATTTCCTAGCATTCCCCTTGGCAGAGTCCTTGAGAGAAGCCCCAGTCCTTCCTTCTTATTTTCTTTAGCTCCATTGAAGATATCTCACTCAGTTTTGAGTAGTGTTCCAGAAGACCTAGACTGGAACCCAAACTTTCCAGACATTTAACAATTGTACAAACCTAATTATCAGCTTAAATACCTGCCTGCTTCAAACACCTAGGCCCCTCCACCGAATGAACCCTGGCTTTCAGAGAACTTCTGTGTACTTTCCCTTTCTGAATTCTTTTCATTGCTGTGACACTGCACTCTTCCGGTCATTGTCACACCTCTCTGTCCTTCTCCCTGACAGGATTCTCTGTCTCTTCCTGCCTCTGTCTGTTGGCATTTAGGAGCGATTCTTATAGTCAGCACACTCGCCTTAGGGGGCCTCATGTATTCTTGTGATCTCAATAGCAAATAAATGCTAATGCCTAAAGTTATACTAGTAGGTCATATGACACGTTTATAGCTTTGGTGCATATCTCTATATGGTTATTTTACTTGCTTCACAAAAATTAATGTATGGAAAATATATTCACTCTCTTTTCCAATTCCCAAACATATTTCATCATGTACTTTCTTTTTTATTATTTTAAATTATTTATTGTTTAAAGCAGTGGTTCTCAACCTTCTGGCCCTTTAAATACAGTTCCTCATGTTGTGACCCAACCATAAAATTATTTTCGTGGCTACTTCATAACTGTAATGTTGCTACTGTTATAAATCATAATGTAAATATCTGATATACAGGATGGTCTTAGGCGACCCCTGTGAAAGGGTTGTTCGACCCCCAAAGGGGCCGTGACCCACAGGTTGAGAACCACTGGTTTAGAAGGTTTAGCTTCTGCAGGAAGGCAACTTGTTGCAGGTCAGGGCCTCCAGGGTAATTAAAATATGTGCTCTGAACAGTCAGAAGTATGCTCTTTGACCAAACTGAGACAATGGTGGCTCAGGGCAATCTCCTAACCTGATAATCTTTTACTATTTACCAAACCTTGCCTTTGATATGCCTGTTTGGTTTGCTAAAGGGCAAATGTGTATTCTAGTAAACAAAAAGCCATGGGTCCAGAGATTCCGAGAGCCACTCCACTAGAGAGTGAACCTCTGCCTGGCTTTCCCCCATGCCTTCTAAATTTATATTTCTTGTCTAGTGTATCCATTTATTTGCGGCCCCTTCTCCAGATTCCTGAGCCCTTGCTGCAAAAGGCTGCGGCACCTTGAGATTCTTAACTTAATTACATCTGCAAAGGCTTCCCTCCCCCTCAAATAATGGAAAAATACCGGGGTGTTAGAACTTGGACATATGTTTTTGAAGGCCACAATTCAACCCACTACAAGGGGTGACAAGATATTGTGAAAAATGTGGTCCCTGTATAATCTATGTATAGTTACATTATTAAAACAAAACAGCACATGATAGCAAACCAAAGATAGCTAGTCATTGTTTCTTGGTTCAATTGTCACCAAAAATAGATGAGAAAGGCAAGAATCCAAAGCTTTGTAAAAATAGTGGAAAAAATACAACAAAAACAGATTCCAACTTCAGATCAAAGGCAACAGAGAGTTAATAAAGTGTAGTACATGTATCAGTTATGACATTTTTCTAACTCATTTAGTGTTTTTATAGGAGGTAAGAGAAATTTTTGTCAATAAAAATATTTTTCTGATTAAGAAATAAATAAGGTGTAGGTTTTTATTTAGACTCTTTTTTAGATTTTGCAACTGCAATTATATTAGCAAGATATAAATATTTTTTACTCATAGGCTGCCACTCACTGTCATTTTTAACAACTCTTCAGTAAATTTACTTTGCTTACACATTTTTCTGACTTGCTGAATACTCTCAGAGAAATATGCATGTTTTAATGATTTGCAACTCATAAGGCAGCTTTTCATAGCTCAAGTGAGACTGAAAGAGCAATGATTTTAGGCCTTCCTACATTTTGAGGAGAACTTGATATACGGTGTGAGTGTACTTGGAACATGAATGAAAATACATTAAATCTGTTGTTATGCTTTATACTACTGGCAACATAACATAAGTCAAAAAGGATTCCTATTGGACTTCAACGTACAATATAGTGATTCTTAAGAAAGGTATACGCTCTGCTTTTGAATTTGTTACGTAAAAAAATCCAGAATGATTTTATGCTCATCAAAAGTGTCCATGGGCTGAAAAAGTTTGAGAAGCCACTCCTCTAAATAATGCAATGGAAGATGTTTTGAATAGCTAGGAAATTTCTCAGAATAGATCAAAATGGATTTAGACTAGCCTCCAAAAGGAAAAGCCAGACAAATGTTTAGTCCCAGTGGCTGGGGAGGGGGAGGAGAAGGTCAAGTAGAAAGATCAGGGTGAGGAGCATGGTGAATGAAATACATGGATTTACCTAGTTTTCCTTCTGAGGCTAAAGGAAAGTGGCAGATAATGAGACTCAATTTACATCAGCCCTCGCAGATGAGGGTATGAGAGAGACACTGTGACAGCAAAACCTTAGAGGTGAGCAGCAGTAGGACAAGTGTTAATTGACTTGTCAGGAGGAATCCGAAACCCACCCTGACACATGAGAGAAGACCTGAAGCAAGCAAATGAACCTTGTGACTCACAGAGTTGTAGGGGCAGGCATTTGCAAGAGAAGACAGATTCGAAGTCTGTGTTACAAAAAAAGAATCTTCATTTCTTTCTCCATCCCATGCAAACAGGTGACTTCAACTGCCCCCCCTACGATAACTGGAAGAAGTGTGACCAGAGAGATTCTGGATTCACAGACATTAGACATGCCGGGAGACAGGATTATATATTTCTCAAGAGGAAATTAAGTAAACACACCATTCCAGGTGCACCCGAGCCTACTTGTCCCCCAGTATGTTGACATCTGGGCCTATCTCCACTAGTTGAGGGAATGGAGGACATGATTGGTCTCTATAAAATAATGACAGAAGAAAGAAACACAGAAAATAACAGTCACTTTTTTCTGATTGGTATCAATCTCCCAGCTTTAACATTTACTCAGTGAAAAGTTCTGCCCATTTAACAAAACAATCCCATAAAAATAAGAAAAGAAAAAAAATCAGAGGCAGAGAAATAGGTAAAAGTAGGTTAAAATATTACTTTTCTCAGGTAAAAGAAGATATATAATTGCTTTGGAAATCGTACAATCACTCTGAATAAAAATTGATATTATCTTCTAAAGTTGAACATTCTGATATGCATGCATTATACTATTTTTATAAAGCTTAAAACTTGAAAAAATATTGTTTCTGAGTAAAAATAAGTGAAATCAAGATCAAAATTTTAAAGACAAAATGACTATAACACAAAAGTTAAGAGAATTATTACCCTCTTTATGGAGAAGTGGGGGAGAGAACAAGGAAGAGGCCCATTAGTAGATGGAATGATATTTGTGTTATTATATTATTATGTAAGACAGATAATTCACAGGAACTTAATTATTTTATTTATATATTTCTATAAAATGTGTTTAATATTATGCAATTTTAAATAATTTGAAACTACATAGTGCCAGTGAAAAAGAAAGATTAAAGAGTGAGAATGTCGTATGAATTGACACAGACAAGTCTCTAAAGAGCAAGGTCCAGAATATTATCATTTATTTGTATTTTGAGAAAATATATGTTTTCAAAAGAACTGGTAAAAGTGGATGGCCTCTGGATGGACCATCCTTTGGGGGATAGTATGTGAGTGGGGAGAACTTGACCTTTAGTCTATTCCCCATTTAAATGAAGAAGAAAAATTGGAGAAAGATAATCAAGAGATCAATGTCATCTGAGATTCAGTGCTTTGTAAAAAGATGCAGAGGAAGAAGAGAGAAGAGTGAATAGAAAAGGCGTGGGAGAGAGAGACTGGAAGAGGAGGAGGAGAGGGAGTGGGGAAAATTCTAGAAAAAGCAGGAGAGTATCCCAAGAGGGAAGAAGAAATGCTCCTGGCACATCAGATCTCATGGAGGAAAATTTTAAGAATTCTGACAGCCAGGAAGGGATGAAAGTAAATGGAGCAACACATGAAGCTTCAAGAGAATAAAAGCAAAGATAGGGGGAATTTTTTTCCCTTGTTAATGGCAAAAACCCTCACACTTCACTATAGGAAAGGTGATTGTTCTCTTGGCAGCTGAGGCAGAATGGAATCACCTCTTCCACTGATTTGTGGGTCCAATAACATTCTTCTGCTGCTTGTTATAGTGAACTCCGTGGGACATTTATAACTTCAGTTTTAGCTTCAATAACCGTATTTGAGGGAACAAACAATAGTCGGAATTCAATTACGTGGCGTTCTTTTGTTATTCGGAGGCCCAAAAGCATGCTTTTATGTTTACTTCTATTGATTTAAATACACTTGTACTTATCACTTTTGGGGAACACCTTATAAGCGATCTGCAAATGCCTCAGAACTATATTGACATCTTTTTATTGCTCACATGTAATAAATGTGTCCTCATTACTAAAAAGTGTCAAACTATAGCTAGTGTCTACTAAGCAATGATATTTATATTTTGTCTGTATTACCTGATGTGAAAATACATTTAGGCGAGGCAAATTACATTTGCTTGCCTAACACTTGCTCTTCCTTTTTTCTGTGGCTGGTGAAATTTACCCGGGTGCCTGTGTGAATTATCACCATTCTTATTTGGTGTTTATCACTATCTCAACAAGTGTGGGGCACAGTGAAGTGACTGTAACTCACAGTGAGGGGCCGACATATGCTTCTCAGATGGACTTAACTTGTTGACTTCTTTTTTTTAAGTTTCTTTATTGATTAAGGTATTACATATGTGTCCTTATCCCCCCTTTGCCCCCCCCCAATCCTCCCACTCATGCCCTCACCTCCCTGCTGTCTGTGTCCATTGTTTAGGCTTATATGCATCATACAAGTCATTTGGTTGATCTCTCCCCCTTTCTGAACTGACATTTAGCACAGTGACACGCATTTCTATAATCGGGAAACTAAGTAATAAGAGAGGCAACGTGACATAATGTGTTAGTGCGTAGGCTCTAGGGTAAGCATGTCAAACTCAAAGGCTAACATGGGCCAAGTAAATGAGGCATGTGGCCCACGGGGCCATGAATTTGACATTCTTGCTCTGGGGTATGTATGTTCCTACCTCAGACTCATGGGGCTATGTAGCCTTGGGTAAGTTATTCAACCTTATTAGTCTAGATCTGTACAATGGAAATAGAAAGGTTGTTGAGAGGATTAAATGCAGTGATCATGTATATAGAATATCTAGAACAGGACCTGGGAAAAAGTAAGCATAATATAAGCATTTGCTATCATCATCATCAGAAATAGAATAGTTGAAATTTTCATTCCTCAATAATTATAAATAAAACAGCAGTTGCATTTGGTTTACTTAAAATGTATGTAATTTACTTAATCATCTTGTTTAAAAAAATGATTGCCATTGCACTTTTTTTGAGTTAATTCTATGCATGTATTGTTTATCAGTTAATATATGTTCAATTTCTTAATTTACTAGAGGCCCAGTGCATGGATACATGCACCGGTTGGAGTCCCTCAGCCTGGACTGCACCCTCTTGCAATCCAGGACCCTTCGGGGGATGTCAGACTGCCAGATCTGGCCAAAACCAGCAGTCTGACATCCCCTGAGGGATGTAGCAGTGTGTGAAGCAGCAGGCAGCTGGGGGGGAGCCTGACCCAGGCTCAGCGCTCGTGCTCACTGCTTGCTCCTACCACTTGCCTCTCGCCCCTAAGCTTCAAACCACTTACTCCTTAATGCTTGCTGCTTGCTCCTTAGCTCCTAAATGCTGCTGCGAGGTGGGAGAGGCTCCGGCCACCACCACTGTGCTTGTCAGCCATGAGCCCAGCTTCTGGCTGAGCGACGCTCCCACTCTGGGAGCGCACTGATCATCAGGGGGCAGCTCCTGCATTGAGCATTTGTATATAGATTTGTTTTTGTGTATTCCTAAAGTGTTTTTTTTTTTTTTTAATTCTTTACTGTTTAAAGTATTGCATATGTTTTTATTCCCCCCATTGACCTCTGCCTGGTCATACCCCATATCCCCCGCCCCAGCACACACTTTCACCACCCTACTGTCTATGTCCATGGGTTATGCTTATATACATGCATACAAGTCCTTTGGTTGATCTCTCCCTCGTGTCCCTCCCTCCTGCCTTCCCTCTGAGGTTGGACGGTCTCTGCAATGCTCTATGTCTCTAGATCTATTTTAGTTTATCTGTTTATGTTGCTCATACGTGCCCATCAGCAGATGAGTGGATTAAGAAACTGGTACATCTACACAATGGAATGCTCTGCTGCTGTAAAAAAAAGAAAAGAAAGAAACTCTTACCATTTGCAGCAGCATGGATGGACCTGGAGAGCATTATGCATACCTAATACCTATATGTTTTAATCATGCAGTCCCAAGTTAGGCAGACCACCACCCCATAGTGCTGTGTGCACATGAGTGTCCTCATGGCTCAGGGCTTCAGGAGAGACCGTCAGTTGGTGTCTCTGCTGAGTGGGTGTTTTGCTCTGAGTTGACCAGCACAGTGATATACAATTAGTGTTTGATTTTCTAGAGGCACTATCATACAGAAATAAAACAAGGTATGGGACATTCTGTTACCATGAGGGGTAAATGGAAAACATGTTGATAAATAATGTATCTCTGATAGTTTTATAAAAATATTAAGTAGTATTGATTACATTGTAATAAATCAGAAGAGATAAATATGAATATGCCGTGGGAATGTTTAATGAAGGAACTGGGAATATTAACTGATTTCTGGAGAAAGAAGTAGCCAGTGGTGACAAGATTGAGTGTGGTGCATGACTATTGAGTAAGGAGACAAGGCACAAATGCATGTAGCATTTTATAAGACTAATGAGAAAATGAGCCTCAGTGGAATTTGCAAGGAAAATCCTAAGAAAATGCTATTGAACTCAAAACAATAGGAGAGATGAAAATAATTCCGTGATAGAAGTAAATATGCCAAAACTATTTCAATATTTTCCTCTTCAGTAAAACACTCCCCAGGCGCACCCCCGTTCTTTTCACTCTAGCCAAAGCAGTTTTTCAGACATTTGACTCAAACTGTCGCATAGCAGTTTTCAACCAGTATGCCACAAGAATTTTGAAAACATGCAATACCTGTCTATTTAGTCAGGGGCATTCACTTCTTTTCCCTTAGACTGACAAATAGAAAAGGACAGCAGCCAACACAACAATAGCCATCTGGTGTGAATGAATGAAAATTATAGGTGTTTTTTTTTTTTTTTTTTTTTTGGTCAGGGTTTTGGTAATTAGTTTGTGTGCCATGAGATGTCAAGGTTGAAAATCGCTGCTGTAGCAGAACTACTCTTCCTGCCATTCTTGACCCTATTTCCATACCCACCACTACTCCTGAAGAGAAGGAGAAGATCAGGAATGTTGCCGGCATTTATTTTGTTTCCCCAGTGCACAGAAGTGGACCTGTGCATAGAATCACAGAATTATTTTAAATGACATTGTTGAATGGAGAACAGAATTTGAGAAGGAAGAATTGACCATGACCATAGCCTCAAGCTAGTGGAAGACTTCACATTATATCTCAGGATTGTGATGGAAACAGATGCTCTTATAACTCAGTCATATTACCTTGGAGGAGGTTGTGTGAGCCACGTCCTGCGTGGTTCAGGGTTCGGGATCTGGAGAAGGGCCGCACGCAAATGCCAGAGACAAGATAAGAAATAATAATTTGGAAATATTGGGGGCCAGGCGGGAAGCCCAATGCAAGGGGAAGGAAGGACTTCCACTGGTGCCCAGGCCTTGCCAACTTTTTATTCAATTTTGGATACACATATAGCCCTTAGTCAGGCATTCTGGTAACAGACAGACTATCTTAAAGGTCAGTAAATATTAGTAAAGATTTACTCTCAGACTATTTGGTCAGGAAATTGCTTGAGCCACCATTGTCTCGACTAAACAATTGGGGCATTGCTCTGGCCCTTGCCAGGACTCAAGGTTCACCAGCGTTCCTGGATCCTTGTTTAAACTTCTCTGATAGTGAAGACAATGGGTAGCTTCCTGCAACAGTGGAGCCTGTCCCCTCTCAGGAGGGGTGACTCAGCCTCCCTCGACTCAACACCCCCATGGAAACCTCTGAGTCTTGCCCCAGAGACATCAAATTCTTTGTGCATTTACTCCCCTCCCTTGCAAATGCCAGAGACAAGATAAGAAATAATAATTTGGAAATATTGGGGGCCAGGCGGGAAGCCCAATGCAAGGGGAAGGAAGGACTTCCACTGGTGCCCAGGCCTTGCCAACTTTTTATTCAATTTTGGATACACATATAGCCCTTAGGCAGGCATTCTGGTAACAGACAGACTATCTTAAAGGTCAGTAAATATTAGTAAAGATTTACTCTCAGACTATTTGGTCAGGAAATTGCTTGAGCCACCATTGTCTCGACTAAACAATCGGGGCATTGCTCTGGCCCTTGCCAGGGCTCAAGGTTCACCAGCGTTCCTGGATCCTTGTTTAAACTTCTCTGATAGTGAAGACAATGGGTAGCTTCCAACAGGAGGTCATGGAGAGAATGTTGCCAATGGTTGACTTAACAGCTAAATGCAGGCAGTCACCTTCTCCCCTGTCATTGGTACATCCATTGTGCTCACCCTTCCCACAGTCCAAGCCATTTTGAAGGACACAACTCTGAGAGAGTGTGTGGTTGAGACCACCTGGATGGTATATTGAGTGAACACAGTTAAGGCTTCTATATACACTTTTAAGATTCTCATGGGTGGTGAAGAGATCTATTCTTCTTGCAGCTGCCCGAGACAAGCCTCATAGGTTAGCTTCCCTGACTTCTTACACCTGCCTCCTATGACCTGGACAGTTTGCCTCTTTCTTGGGTCCTTCCTTACAGTCCATGTATGGCACCAGTTTGTGAACCAACACATTATAGTTATGCAAACAGGGGAAAAACAAACTGTAATGAAGTTAAGGATACAATAAGATAATTTCTCTATTGGGAGATGTGCCTAATATTTAAGGATAATTTGGGGAAAATTACTGGGACGCCTGTAACAAAGGGTTCATCCGTGTCATATCCATCCCATCCCAGTTCCCCTACCTGAGATCAGAAACTCATGCCCCTCTTCTAACAAGATGCAAATAATTTTTATAAATAATAGTTGCTTTATGTTGTGAGCAAAATACACTAAAGGTGAGAAAAAAATGGGGCTTTATGATTTCTGAGAACACAGTAACTAGCAGGAGGAGGAAGGGGGATTCCTGGACTGTAACACGCCTCGCCTGTCACCTGGGTTATCTGAGATACACCCTGTCAGGCAGGTGAAAGACACAGTATGTCTATCAGTGTGTAATTGGCAAAGTCACTATCCTTCGCTTATACTATTTTATGTATTCTCATTAAAAAGGACCCTAAATAAAACAGTTCAGTTATGTACAATAAAAAGCCATTAGGTCTTATACCATTTTTGTTTTTCATGTTCCTTAATTTGCTCTGTTGTAAAAGATCTGTCAGTATTGTACGCTTGAAAAATAAATTTTCCAGATGTACTAATCAATACTCACCTTTAAAATAAAAGAATGCTTCCAACCAATTTGGTCTAAAGCTATAAATTTGCTCGTGCACATTTATTCATTGGGAATAACAAAATAGGTCAGCTACACAGCTTGTCTGTGTAAACTTCTAATAGATGGTATTAAAGTGAAGATACTTATATTTCTAATAGGATATATTTATTTCAGAAAAATATTACATAATAATTCCATAAATGGATCTTAAAGAAAAAATGCACAGTTTGTAGTATATAAATACATCCCGTATACCAAAAGAGGATCTCTGGTCTATCTTCCTGAGAAGTTTTGGTTAGATTCATCGGGGTAAGAACAGTGGTCAAGGCAGGAAGAGATCTGTAAGCATGGTCTTATTTCCTTTTGTTGTCCAGAATAACTGTAATTATTGAGCTTCCCAGAAATTAGAAGCACATTAAAGCAACCCAAGTTTCCTTAAAGAGGGAGGGATGGAGAGAGAGAGAGAGAGAGAGAGAGAGAGAGAGAACAGTGGTCAAATCACTCTTCTGAAGACATAAACAGAAAACAGCAGCCAGTTTATCAGGAAACAGCATAACATACAAAGATGAGGGATTTAATTAAAAACAGAGGCAGTAAATAATAAGACAACTTAAAAACATATGAGATAGGCCAGAGATTTAACATTGTGTTAAGATTTAAAAAGCAGTTAAAATTTGTCCATTTTAGCCTGGCTGATGTTGCTCAGTGGTTGAACTTTGACCCATGAACCAGGAGATCACAGTTCAAGTCCAGGTCAGATCCCCAGTGTGGTCCCTGCAAGAGGCAACCAGTCAATGATTCTCTCTCATCACTGGTGTTTCTATCACTTTCTTCCTCTCCCTCTCTGAAATCAATAAAAATATATTTTAAAGACATTTGTCCATTTCAGCTTCCCATCCAAATTCCCTGCCTCCTCACTCAGATGAAGGTGTCAAGTAAAAATGTATATTAATATATTGGGATGTCTTGATTTACTTGTTAGTAGATTTTCTTTGCTCCCTATGGGTCTCCTTTGCCATGAGAGGACTTTTTCACCACCACATGGAAGTCTTACTTTTGCCAGCAGGTTCCTTACCAAGCTTCTTGTCTATCTTTCGGGAGATGTGCATTGTCTGGGGGAGGGGCTGCTCCTTAACATGAGCCCCAGAATGACAGGACAGGGACAAAGCCAGAGCTGACCTGCATGGCCCTGTAGTGTGAGTGACAGATGCATGCATGTTATTGGAAGCCATTGAAATGTTGGTGCCAATTGTTGTCACATTGTAGGCTGTACTAGTAGGATCATAACAAAGCAGAAAATAGAACTTAATTAACTTTGGAAATAAATCTTTAAAACACAATTCAGGAATCTAATAATTGTCTTTCTTACTAACACTTATCTTTAGCCACACAACTAAAATATAAATTTATACATTTGCATAGAAGCAAGTATCTAATGCATCCTTTAGACTGAGTACTCTGAGTAAATACACAGTTCTTCCCTAATGTTTGAGTTTTAACTGAACCATAAATATGTGATTTCAGATTTTGATCGTTTATGCTAAGTTTTTACTTTTTTTTATTTTACTGAAGTCTTATACACTTGTAAGTGAATCAATAATATTATGTTGCATTTTTATTTTATGTGCGTGTTAAATCCAGTATACGTTGAATTCAAATTTGCCTTCTTAGACTTTTCAACATATAAATTTCTAGAGAAAATGTGTGTGTGTGTGTGTGTGTGTGTGTGTGTGTGTGTGTGTGTGATATTCCATTCAGCTCTTAGCACATTATCTCTATTCTGAGGAGATGCTAAATAATAAAATGATAGTCATTGTCATGTACAAATTTAGTTACATCACTAATATCTTATTCTATCATATTACAATCATATTGTTTTCTGGAGTGTTTTATTTCTACAAGCTACTTCAATGTTTTATTTCTTGGAAAATTACAGCCTTATATCTTGATAATACAATGTATTTGGGCAGTATGAAGAAAAGAGAAGGCTGCTAATGACAGACCTGCCTTTTTTACATCTGGGGAATTAGAACTATAACTTTTATTATGGCCAAGTATATTTCTTCTATTGTTGAATGAGCATAAGTCTTCTCTAGGAATCCATGAAGTGTGGGAATGAGAGGAAGTTCTTACTGACAGGCTTCCAATGGGCTCATTAGTAATTGTATAATATAAATATATTTGTGAATCATTTCAGCTTTAGAAAAAGCTTTGCAATCAGCTAATACTATCACAGGAAAGACTGTATTATCAATAGTGACCTCATTACATAATGTATTTATGTCTGGAAAAATAATGCCACTCATATCACACTTGAATTTCACCTAAGACATGGCTATTATGGTTCCCTAGGTACTTGTAGAATATTAATATTCCGTGTGATCTGAAACTAGCCGCATATCTGTGAATAAAAAAACAGAGGTCCCTTTTCTGTTGACATTAGGTAACACAAGTGCATCCTGCCCAGATTCCCTTTAAAGTGGGTCGTGTGCTTTAGAAAGACGTGTCAAAATTATGAACAACAGTAATTTCAGTACTGGAAGGACCATCCGTAATAGCATTTCCTTTAGCTGGGGTAGCAACAGTAATGTGATGTTTAAAAGCAACATTTATTTACTCAACTGGGTTTGTCTTCATTTTAAAATCATAAGTGGCTCTTGAGCTTTTCCACCCACTGATTTTTAATTCAACTGACATTTTAACTGATAATCAAATCCTATGTTTTTTTGCTTTGATGGTATTTATGTAATGCAAATCAACACAAAACAACTTAAAAACAGCTTAAGAAAAGTAATGGGGCTTAATGATAACTTGTGTGGCAAATCTAACTCTCTTCAGAGGGTTAGATATCTGGGGGGAGATATTTTATTGCAATTAAACAAAATCCAACCCTTTATTTTCACCTTGTAGGAAAATTTGGAAGATAATATCCTCCCCTAGGTTCCCAACACACAGCCACATGACATTGAAGCAGGAAAGAGGCCCAGCTTTTCACAACAAAACTCATTCTCATAAAAATCTCTGAGTTATAATTTCTCTAAACTTTTATTTAACTTACTAGAGGCCTGATGCACAAAAATTCATGCATCGGCTTTACTCCAGCACCTGGGACCCAGGCTTCCCTCCTCCAGCTGCCGGCAGGCAACCAGGACCTGGCTTCCCTCCCTCTGCGGGCCGCAGGCACCTGGGACCATGGGCAGTTTTGCCCAGGCCCTGGCTTTGTCAGGAAGGATGTCCAGAATGATGTCCGGAAGACATCCAGTCTAATTAGCATATTACCCTTTTATTAGTATAGATTTCCTTAAAAAATTCTACTTCTTGTAAATCCAAATCTTCCTCTCACCTCCATCCAATTTGATCAATTCCTTTATATAGAGTCTCTCATTGCTGCTTCGTCTATCATCACCATTGCATAGGTTTTGAGAAAGAGAGTTTTCCACTAACGTAGTTTACATGACTTTGCCTGATTATTAGTTCTCACCCCTCCCCTATGGTAGTCTAGGATTTCCATTCCCTTTTATTATACTTTTTGTAATCTTTCTACTGCTAAGAAATTCCTTATCTTCTCTCCATTCTCATAGATCACCCTTTCCTGATGAACCTGGCCCAGCCTTAGAATCATTCTCAGTTTTCCAGGCAGCACTATTAATTGACATGAATTTACCTGTGAGAACTTTTATTACTGCCTACCACCTTATTGATCATCTTCAGCTCAAAATCTAAAGCCTCTCAGTCTGATCTCCTATCATCATCATTGAGAAATTAAATATTTATGTGGACTCTTCCATCTCTCCTACCTATAGTTTTTTTTTTAAAAATCTAATTCTGTTTTTATCCTCAATGGAATAGCTACAATTTGCATCTAATTGTTAGTGGAAAGTACTGCCTTTGAAGATCGAATCTCTGAAATACCTCTCTGTCCATATCCTATATTCCTTTGCATTTGTAAAACATTTTTCTACTTCACTCTTTACTTCAATATGCCTCTCAATGACTCCTTTTTCAATTTTCCACACTCTATGAGCACCTTCTTCACCTCCTTCACCACTGCTCCAGTCCAGTTTTATCATCTTCTCTCCTACTGGCATTTTATACCAAACATCATTGAAAACATCTGACCATGAAAAAAATGTGTACACAAATATTCATAGCAGCATTATTCATAGAAGCCAAAAAATGGAAATAAACCAAATATCTATCAACTGATGAATGGATAAACAAAATGAGGATACCAATGCAATGGAACATTATCCTATATAATAAAAACCCAATATGCTAAGTGTCTGTCCGACAGTTCTTTCAACCATTCAACCAGTGACTATGATGCACACTGACCACCAGGGGGCAGACACTTCGACTGGTAGGTTAGCTTGCTGCTGGGGTCCAGCCAATCAGGACTGGGTGAGATGAGCCAGACATGCCCTGAAGCCCTCCCCAGCCTGACCTGCACCCTCTCCCAATCTGGGACCCCTTGGGGGATGTCAGAGATCCAGCTTTGGCCTGATCCCCTCAGGCCAGACTGATGGAACCTGCCCAGTGCACGAATTCTTGCACTGGGCCTTTAGTTCAACCATAAGAAATGAAGTAGTGATACATGCTACAGCATGCATGAATCTTGAAAACATTAGGCTAAGTGAAAAAAGCCAGACCCAAAGGCCACATAGTGTATGATTCCATTTTTATGAAGAGTCCAGAGTAGGCAAACCCATAGAGCAGTGGTTCTCAACCTTCTGGCTCTTTAAATACAGTTCCTCATGTTGTGACCCAAACATAAAATTATTTTCATTGCTACTTCATAACTGTAATGTTGCTACTGTTATGAATCATAATGTCAATATCTGATATGCAGGATGGTCTTAGGCGACCCCTGAGAAAGGGTCGTTTGACCACCAAAGGGGTCACAACCCACAGGTTAGGAACCGCTGCCATAGAGTCAGTAGATTAGTAGTTGTCAGGGAGTGGGGAGTAGAAGAGAAGGCAAAGGGGTAGTGACTATTTTTTGTTTGTTAGTTTTTGCCATAATAGATATGGCATTTCTTTTTTCCAATGATAAAATATCTTAGAGTTCTATAGTGGGGATGGCTGCACAACTTTGTGAATATACCTAAATCCACTAAATTGTACGTTTTAAAAAAGTAAATAAAATGGTATTTTAATTATATCTCTATAAAATAAAAGTACACACACACACACACACACACACACACACACGTTTGGTGAGCCTGCAGTTTTCTAACTCCCTTCTACCACCCTTCTCTCACCTCCAAATAGGAAGATAGGTATAGGAGTGATTGGAGTTCAAAATAGTAATTACATTATAGATAAAGCAGAATTGAAGTGTATCAATTCATGTGTGAGCACAATGAACTTCTAATCTTTACCTCTGAATTAAACAGATTTATCCACCCAGTTTTAGGGGGAGTTGTTATTGGGATACCTCGCTCAAAGATGCATTGTGGGAAAGCAGAGCTGAGAGATCCTCTCTACAGGCTGAATAAGAGAAACCCTAAAGTAAGTGAGGCAAGCCTACTTGGTTTCTTCTTGAAAACGCACCAATTACATAAGAAGCAAAGATAAACAGGGATAAGTGTGACCAGTAGCTTAATCCTTTCTCCTAGGAACATGAACTCTGGGAATTCGTGTCCTTTATGACAACGTGAAAAACGGAGTTGAGAGGATAATGAGTTCAGTTTTATGCACATGAATGTTGTGACAACTTTTCAAGCCAAGTTGTTGGTAGAAAGATGAGTCTGTGGCAAAGATGCTGTAGCCCCACGTGACTCTGGACTCTTCAAATTTGCTTTAGGAAATGACAGGGTAAGGATGAGTCTCACAAGAGTTGTCTTTTCCAACCCACCAAGCTTGCTCATAGTAGCTATGACAGCGGTTTGATGGAAACAGGAATCCTCTGCTTACTAGAAGGATGGCTAGATTGCGTTCAGAAGAGAAAATTGATGATAGATGGCTGCTATACATGTTAATAGGTCTTGTTCCATTAAGTTTATTATTTTCCTAACATAGTTTTCAATAAGAGAACTTTAATTTTTATTTTGTTTTGTTGTTGTTTTTGGCAGTGAGAAGAATCCTAATGTATAAATATATTGGCTCAGGAATGAGAACAAAAATTAAAAGTCACGATGCCTGAAAGTTTTCTTAAAATGTTTATTCATGCATTTATAAAGCCAATAGACATCATTTTATTGCTATAAAAAAGAGGAATAAATAAAAATCATTTCAGATGTGGCCTACCTTTCCTAGAGATTATACTGAATGGGCTGTTTTATTGTAGCTAAATAATCTAAAAGCCTCTACACACTGAGAAACTTAATGGTTTGTGAAAGAAAGGTGTCCTGAGAGCTGAAATAAAAACACGGATGTAAAAGGAGGTAGACAATAGGCCCACACGTTCATACGACTATTATCCAATTCATTGAATACTGACTGTCACTTTATTATCTGAATCAATACCAATGCAGTTAACGTGGCATATAGAAATCATAAAAATGAAGATGGGATAATAGTTCTCCTAAACAAAAGCCTTACATAAATATTTTAAACCTCATCTAATGAAATCACATTGAAATTTAGAGAGGTGAAGGTCCACAAAAATGCATCTGGCACTAGGCAACTTTTGAGGTTTTCTTTGCTCTTCAATAGACTTCATTGCAATTTAATCAATATGTTAGCCAAAGGGATAAAGAATTTAACAAGTCATCTTTCCCTTTTGATAAATAAGTAAGAGAGTATTTATAATTCAATAAAACATTAAACATTATATCACCATTCTATATTTTGAATTGCATTAAAATTAAAACATTTTAAACTATTATATTTATCTTAAACAACAGATTCAAAAATTGTTGGAGGTAGAAATAACCATATAGGTCATTTAACACAATTCTCTCATCTCACAGAATCTCCATTACACACTTGTAGTCACTATCTCTCCTTCTCAACACCAAGCCACCATTTGCCTCTTTATGGTATGGACTGACTTGATCTGTTTTTGTACATTATATAAATACTAGAGGCCCGGTGCATGGATTCATGCATGGGTGGGATCCCTCAGCTTGGCCTGTGGGGATCAGTGGACCTCCGAGCTGCCACAGCCCAGCCTTATCTGCCAGCTTGTGGTGGGGGAAGAAGGTGTGCGCAGGGGGAGTATCTGTGGGAGATGCTCATGCTGCCACCCGTTGGTCAGCTGAGTGGCACCCCCATTGTGAGAGTGCACTGACCACCAGGGGGCAGCTCCTGTGTTGGGCATCTGCCCCCTGGTGGTCAGTGTGCATCATAGCGACCGGACGACTGGCTGGTCGTCTGGTCATCCGGTCTTCTGGTCATCTGGTCGTCCAGTCGCTTAGGGTTTTATATATGTAGATATGGTATTTTATACATGATAGGTCTGTATGACTTCTTTTGCTCAAAATTATGTTGTGGATATGTATCCATTACGTTGTATATAGTTGTAAATCATTCACTCCCATTATTTTATAATGCTTTACTCTGAAAATATAATTTACTTGTGTATACTACTGTTGGTAAAATGTGGTCATTTTCCAACTTTTGGCTTTTACTAATAGTGGTACATCTAGCAAATGACTTTTGATGAACATATATACACATTTCTGTTGGGAATACATTCAGGAGTAAAAATACTTGATTATACAACATGCATGTGTTCAACTGTCAGTTTTTCCCCCAAGTGATTTTAGCAATTTACATCGGTACCAGCAGTGTTTGAGAAATTGGCTTATTTATCTCTCATTCAAAAAAGAATATTGTTTTTTTTTCTTTTCTTTTGTTTATTGGTTGAAGTATTACAAATAGTAGTACATATGTCCCCTTTTCCCCCATTGACCTCCCTCCAGCCTCCCCTACCCCCCAGCACATGTCCTCACCCCACACCTACTGTCTGTGTTCATTGGTTATGCATATATGCATGCATACAAGTCCTTTGGTTGATCTTTTACCACCACCCCACACCCCCCCACTCCTCCCCTGCCTTCCCACTGTAGTTTGACATTCTGTTAGATGCTTCTTTGTCTCTTTGTCTCTGTATCTATTTTTGTTCATCAGTTTATGATATTTTTATATTCCACAAATGAGTGAGATCATGTGATATTTATCTTTCTCTGACTGGCTTATTTTGCTTAGCATAATGCGCTCCAGTTCTGTCCATGCTGTTGCAAATGGTAATAATTCTTTCTTTTTTCACAGCAGCATAGCATACCATTGTGTAGATGTGCCACAGTTTTTTAATCCACACATCTGCTTGTGGGCACTTCGGCTGTTTCCAAATCTTAGCTATGGTAAATTGTGCTGCTATGGATATATAGGGGTGCATATATCCTTTCTGATTGGTGTTTCTGGTTTCTTGGGATATATTCCTAGATGGGATCACTGGGTCAAATGGGAGTTCCATTTTTAATTTTTTTAGAAAACTCCATACTATTCTCCACAGTGGCTGCACCAGTCTGCATTCCCACCAGCAGTGCATAAAGGTTCTTTTTTCTCCACATCCTCTCCAGCACTTGTCATTTGTTGAGGATAGCCATTCTGACAGTGTGAGATGGTACCTCATTGTCGTTTTGATTTGCATCTCTCAGATAATTAGTTACTTTATTTGTGTTTCCATATGTCTTTTGGCCTTCTGTAAGCCCTCTTTTGAAAAGTATCTATTTAGGTCCTTTGCCCATTATTTGATTGGATTGTTTATCTTCCTTTTGTTAAATTATATGAGTTCCCTGTAAATCTTGGAGATTAATCCCTTATTGAAGATAACATTGGCAAGTATGTTCTCCCATGCATTTTAAATATATTTTTGGGACACACTACCATCTCATCTTGCATGCAAGCTCACATGTATTTGCATTCTTTTTCCATTGCATCATATTATCTATTAATTGATAACTTATATGTGATAAAATTCACATATTTTCAATATGAATGTAATAATCGATGAATTGTCATTCCAATTAATATGGAGAACATTTCCATCACCCAAGAAAGTTTCATTTGTCCTTCTTATTCAATAATCTTTTAAATTTTTTCATTTTTCTGGGGTATGGAGCTTCCCGGATTATGTTTGGCTTGGCCTCAGTCTAAGTATTTTTTAACTCACTAATGTGTATTAGTGCACAAATTAGGAAATCCAATTTCATTTGGCTAAACTTTTAGTGTTGTCGATTGCCTTACTTTGGAGGTCAAGAGAACCATTGCATTGTTGAGATTTCTCTTCCTCTCCGTAAGTTTGTGGTATAACTATATGGTTTTTTAATGTATTAATACATCTGACTGTACTTCTACTCACTACATGTAATACATAGAATCTTGCAATAAATCCCCCTATGGCTCAAAGGACAGTATTTGGCATACAACAGAATGAATGCATGAAGAGTACAGAAATGCTTTCTTCCATCTGTGAACTCTTCCCTCAACAGGGCACACTCTGTTTATGGCAATTTGTGCTGTTACATTCAACACTGTAGAAGAAGGCAAATGTAGTGGAAATGGTAATTTAAGCAGCCTGCATTGTTAGAATATGTGGTCCTCCCAGTTTTGTGCTATTAAGATCTCTACAGATTGCACAAAATGGAAAATACCCATAAGAATCCTGATGTGACCGATGTCAAACAACACTTAGTTCTCACAGAGAAGCCCTTGTTCAAAATCTCTGTTAAGGTTAAACATCTTTCAAAGATTCAGCAAAGAACATAGCTTGAAAACTGACTCTTAGTAACACCTGCTAAAGGGGAAAAAAAGAAAAGAATATCTTACACTAGAGCAGTAAGAGGAAAAACAGTGTGACTAAAATGCAATATGAAGAACTATTCTGTGAATGCTAACACTGATTTCACACTCCTGTGTTAGCTGCCAATTCTACTTTAAATAATTGAGCTTCTGCTGTTAAAGAAATACATGGAACATTTCATGAATACTGTAGTATTACATGTTGTTGGGCAGTGCTATATCCATGGTATGCACTACCCCTCTGTGATATCATGTGAAAGACACGCTGTCCTTGGGGACAGATGAGTAGGCAGGTGGGATATTGGCAAAAGTAAAGCTAAAGTATAATGATTGCAAAAAGAAGACTGAGCTAGAAATTAGAATACTTTGAACTATTTGAAACATTTTTAAAATATGGAAATATTGACATTTTCTTTGGAACAACCTAAAACTTTGACAATTTTTTATTAATCTTGGCACATTCTATGGAAATTTCATTTCTATAGATCACAGAGAAGACATTAGCAAATAAATTGGACAAATACTATCTTCCAATAGTATTTAAAAATTTCGGACCAATTGTACCTATCATCTATCTAGATCTATCTATCTATCTATCTATCTATCTGTTATCTATCATCCATCTATCTCTATATTTTACATATATATGTAAAGTGATAAAAAGACAGATGGAAAATAAGAATCAAACTTATAATTCCAATGTTTCCTTAGTATAAGCAGTAGGTATTGGGGTGGTACATATAATAAGGATATTTGATGTTTAATTTTATACCTTGTATTGTTTGCATTTTTATAATTTATATATGTTCTACATATCCTATCTAGTGCCTTAAATGCAACTGCACAGTCAATGTCAAGTCATATGATTAAACAATTTATTCTGCAATTTGTGTTGCATGTATAGGTTTAAGATACAGCTATTCAGCTGAAAATACATGTTACTTCTCATGAAAATGGGAAGATGACTGAGAGCAGAGCCATGGTCTGAGAGTAAGGAGTCAGAGACCACAGAAGATTATTCCCAAACCTTGAGTCCTAACATAGTTCTGATAAAGTCTGAAATTGCTGGAGACTGGTGATTCTATTTTCTTTTCTTTTTCTCCCTTTTTGAATGAGAATATTCATAACAATTATTCTATGCCTATTTTGCACTTTTATTTGTAAAATAAATTACTTTTTTCTAACTTAACAGGTCTAGAGATGGAGAAAAATATTTCCTCAGGATGAAATATACCCAGAGCTCACCTACCTACTTTAGATGGTTTCGATAATAAGAATTGGGGTATTTTGAGCTAGCAATACATGAGATTTTAAATGTGACTTGATATTGTAATGTGTTCAGATTATTTGGGACATCAGGACAGGGTAAATGCACTCTGTATGTGAAATGGCTGTGAATGCTTAGGGGCAAGAGGGTTGGCAGTGACAAGTTGAATAATGGTCCCATAAACATGTGAAAGTTCTAATCCCAGGAATTTATGAATGTTACCTTATGTACAAAATGGACTTTAAAGATATGATTGAGGATTTTGAAATGAGAGATTTTCCTGAGTTATGTGAGTAGACTCAATGTTATCATAAGCATCCTTATAATCATACTGGAGGCCTGGTGCATGAATTCTTGCACTCGGATGGGAGGGGGGAAGAGGAGGGCCCCTCAGCCCGGATTGCAAGAGGATGCAGGCCAGGCCGAGGGACCCCACCAGTGCAGGATTGGGGCTGGGGAGGGACACAGGAGGTTGGTTGGCCTGAGGGGACAGCAGGAGGGCTCCAGGGTGTGTCCAGCCTGTCTCACCTCAGTCCCGATCTGCTGTACCCAAGCATCAAGTTAATCTACCAGTTGGAGCATCTTACCTCTGGTGGTCAGTGCACATCATAATGACTGGTCAACTGGTCTGCTCCCTGGTGGTCAGTTCATATCATAGCAATTGGTTGAGCAGTCTTAGCATATCATTAGCATATTACGCTTTGATTGGTTGAATGGCGGACCAAATGACAGAACACTTAGAATATTAGGTTTTTATTCTATAGGACTAGAGGCCCGGTGCACAAAAATTTGTGCTCTCGGGGGAGAGGGGGGTCCCTCAGCCTGGCCTGTGACCTCTCGCAGTCTTGGACCCCGTGGGAGATAACAACCTGCTGGCTTAGGCCTGATCCCAGGTGGCAGAGGGCAGGCCCAATCCCTAGGTGCAGCCCCTGGTCGGGCTCAGAGCAGGGCTGATTGGGGAGTTGGGGCATTGCCCCCTGTCATGCACAGAGCAGGGCAATTGGGAGGTTGTGATGCCACCCTCAGTCACGCTCAGGGTAGGGCCGATTGGGGAGTTGGGGCCCCGTCCCCTGTCACACTCAAGGCAGGGGCGATGGGGAGGTTGCAGCGCCACCCCCTGTCACGCACAGAGCAGGGCCAATCAGGGGGTTGGGGTGCTGCCCCCTGTCACACACAGAGCCGCAGAGCGATCAGGGGGTTTGGGAGCTCCCTCCTATCGGGCACAGAGCAGGGCTGATCAGGGGGTTGGGGTGCCTTCCCCCATCACGAACAGAGCAGGGCGGATAGGGAGGTTGTGGCCCCGCCCCCTGTCACACACAGAGCCGCAGGGCGATCAGGGGGTTTGGGCGCTGCCCCCTGTCACACTGATCCTGGTGCCGGGAGGCCTCACAGCTCCGCTGATCCTGGTGCTGGGAGGCATATTACCCTTTTACTATATAGGGTAGAGGCCTGGTGCACAGATGGGTGCTGACTGGTTTGCCCTGAAGGGTGTCCTGAATCAGGGTGGGGGTCCCCACTGGGGTGCCTGGCCAGTCTGGATGAAGGGCTGAGGGCTTTTTTCAGGCTGGGGGTGACTGAAGCTCCCAACGGCTCCTTTTTTTCTTTTTGTTATTTTGGGCCAGCTTTAGCTCTGAGGCTTGGCTCCAGCTCTTAGGCCTCCACTGCTGAAAGTAGGTTTCTGGCCTTTGCTTACAATGTTGCGATTCTGCTGGCTGAAGTCCGGCGGTATTTGTTACATAGTTGCTTAAAGTTGCAGCTCAGAGGCCTGCCGTGGCCGGTGGGCAACGTTGGAGTCCTCCGTCACTGAAGCAAGCAAGCCTCATGTTAGTTTCAAGCTGCCTGGCTGCCGGCCACCATCTTGGCTGGCAGTAAATTTGCATATCTCGCTGAGTAGCCAATGGGAAGGGTTGCGGTCGTACGCCAATTACCATGTTTCTCTTTTATTAGATAGGATAATTGCCTCTCAGTTCAGTAATGGAAGGGGAAGTTGTGCTATAGCAAATGCTTCTTGCTAAACCTATTTAAATAAGATATGCCAAATAGAATATAGTTCATGACTAGGCTCAAGAAAAAAATATACCTCTCAAAAAAAGCTTGTATTTTCAGATATATTTTTTATTGCCTTTGTGGACCATCTAGTTCCTTTGCTTTGGGGACTTTTACAAGAACTAATATAACCATCTTATTTCTGATATATTCCTGTGTTGTAGTTAGTCTACATATCCTATCTAGAGCCTTAAATGCAACTGCACAGCCAATGTCAAGTCATATGATTAAACAATTTATTCTGCAACATATGGAGCAGGAGACTAAGTCCAGGGCAAAAACATTCACATTATCTGGGCAACTTCCTCACCAGCAAAATTTTGGCAATGGTAAAGAAGTGGATGTCTTGAATTAAGGTCCTCCCTCCTGACTCTGGCCTTAGACAAAAGAGGGGAACTGGAAGCTGGTCTGGCTCTCACGGCTAAGACGTAGCACTATCATGCTGGACATAAACAATTTCACAGAACACTAACATTAGACAAGGTTATTTTAACCATGACAAAGTAAGATGAAAACAAGACCACTCTAATCATGTCTGAGCACAGAAAAAAAAGAAATCTGTGTAAAACATGATCATATCTAAACAGCCCCCTTGTTTGACTAGTTATGTAACTGCTGCTTTACGAATTGTAACTCCTCTCTTCTTCTTGCCTTCTAAATTATGAAAGAAATTGAGATACTAAAACATAGAATTATACCTCTGCTTACTGAAAACACCCAATCCAGAGAAAAGCCTGCTTGATTATTTAAAGCCTTCCCCAAATTACCTAACATCAGCCCAAATCCCATGAACAACTTTATCCTACACCCAAATACTAACATTCCCCACAGTTCTCCACTGTGTGTGGTCTCCTTTGTTGCAACAAGTAACCAGAACCTCAACTTCGCTTACTATGGTTGTTTCTGATCACCTTCAACCAAATGGCACTGATAAAACAATGTCAAATGTCAAAGATATCAAAAACAGGTTTATTTCTCAGTTATGCTACATGTCTATTACAAATTGACAGGAAAGTTCTGCTTCATGTAGCCATCAATCTGGGCAAAATTATACAATTCCCACTATCTTCAATATCAGTGGTTGATGTGAGAGATGGAAAGGGGTGGTATTTTATTAAATTTATCTCTAGTAATTAAACCTCTTACTTTTACCACTTACCAACTTAATGCTTTGTAAGTAAGGAAAAAGACAAAGAAATGGAAAATAGAAGAGAAAAAATAAAACACATCCAATTACTATTAATTCCAGAAAGAAAAGGAGAAAATTATGAGAAAATAGCTAAAGCAATGATAGGAGAAGTTTCTCTGGAATGGAAAATATTAACCTTTAGATTAAAATGATTTGCTGAATCTCTACCACAATAAGTAAAGACCCACATATGTCATATAACACTAAAAAGAGAATTAGCCATTAGCCATCAGCACCAATATTCCAGGAGCTGAAGAAGTGATTGGTCCAGTCCTAGCAGTGGCAATGAGAGGTCCATCATAGCTTCCACCACATCCTAATCCTTTTGCAATTTATAATTTCACCTCATCTGGGAACAGCCCTTCTAGGATTATGGTTCATCTCTTTCTTTGAGAAAACTATCAAGAGGAAGATAAGACAAACTACAAAACTTACTACTATGATCAGCCTCTAGGATGTTTCATTGAGGTTCCAGAATTGGTTCCACTTGCTAGAAGTTTGGACACTTGGCAGTAGCAGTAGCTGGTGTCGCCTTGGTAAGAGAAGCCATACTGTTGAGCCCATGCCTAGCCTCCATCCATGGCACTGCATCATGTCTACTCCATTTAAGAGAAAGTTGCCAACGTTGGCCATGGCTGATGACAGAGGCTGTCTGGCATCACCTGGCCAGGTTTCTTTGTCTACTGGATGATTCAATGCCTCTTTTGTGGTGGATGCTTACTGTGAGTGTTAAAATGTAATAACAAAATCTAAATCCTTTTGCTAACTTTCATAAATTGATTTATATGTGAGATGATGCATTTTATACAGTTCCAACTTGTCAAAGAGTAGGTTTGAAAGGAATGGGGGGTATATTGGAAAGGGAGATGAAAAAATATAGGGCATAATTCATCTCTTGGCACCCACTCATCATTTCTCCAGGTGAAAAATGTGTGTCCCTAATACAAAGGACACAAAAAGTCCTAGAAGCTACACTGAATACTAGATACTACCAGAAAAAGGAAAGAAAAAGAACAATTACCATAAACACAAATGTAATCATTTTCACTTTATTAGCTAGCCATAGTAATCACGGGTACCTTCTTCTACCATAATTTATGTGCCCCTAACCTCTAATCACACCCAATTTGAATGTCATTGTTTATCTGGTGGAGTAACTCAAATCTTTATTTCTACAGGATTTAAGTCTGTGGTTATCCTCCTGTATTTTTCCCACTGACATGACCTATTGGTTAAGGCACTACTAAGGGGAACCTTGTGAATCACGAAAAAAAGAATTATTGTCTTTTTTCCCCTTGTTGCAGAAGGAAATTTTCTCCTTTGAAATCAGGATCAGTCACTTCAAGTAATACAATGATTTTTTTTTTTTGCCTGTGGGATCAAAAGAAATAGTAGTGAACACAGACTGATCAGAATGCAGTCTCAGCTTCCAATTTAATAAAATCATAATGGTGTTTCCTGGTGAAAGTATTCATTTTGTGAGTACAGAAATCTAAATAACCAGGGAGCCTGTATAACAGAGATGAAAAGCTAAAAATCATTCCAATAGGTTATGACTTTAATAGTGAGAGAAATCACTACCAATTCTATTCTTTGGTTCTTAAACACATGCTACCTATGGAAGAGATTACATTGTATATTGACTACTGGCTTAAGGCATATAATACATCCTTTTGATTGATACCCCAATCTTGTAGACTATTGGATATGCTATCAAACATGTGGTAGTGATGGAAGATGTGGTAAGGCCTATGAATTCTGAGTGTCATTTTTGCACTGCTATAACATATGTCTCTTGATCAAAGGATATTTTGTATGGAATATCCTGGCAATTGAGAAGGCATTTTGTAATTGCATATATGGAAGTCCTAGCAGAAGAATTATGGGTAGAGCTGGTAAATATATATCTATTTCTGTGTGTATTTACAGGGTGGGATGAAGTAGTTTCCTCTCATTTTGTGGAAGACTGAATTATTGTCACAGATATCAGCTCTTTTCTCTGTAAAAGAATTATATTCCAATGTCCTTTGCTTACTCTAAAGAGTTCAAATACTATATGGAGAGCTTTTAGCAGTACCATTTTATAAACATTTCCAAAACAGTATACTACAATAGTAAAGCAACAATGAAACCATAGAAACAGCCTAAATGGCAAAGATGCAGAAAATGAAGATGAAACAGAGAAGAAAACTGGTGCGAGTGGGTAGCAGTACATTTCCATAATCAATACAGCCTCTTTAAACACTATTCTAGACTCACTTCATGCTGGGACTGGGACTGCAGACGGGTGACCGAGGAACTCTCAGCCTTTTGCTTTTGCTGTAGTGGTCACTCAGCCGTCTGTATATAACAGGTTTAGAATAATCTCGGAAGCGCTACGTACACACTTACCATTTACTTATTCTTGGCTTACACTTATACTGGTATGTGACTTGCCCGTACTCCTGATATATGGTATTAGAGTATACATTCCACCCCATTACTGGGCTTCATCATGTGGACTGTTTTGGTCAAAATAAAATGAGTGGATGTGATTATGCTATTTGCACCCAGAGAGTAGAGACTTTTAATGAATTATGTGATTAATTTGTTTCAGCCTCTTCTGATTTTGCTCTTTGTCACAGTAGCTGGATATCTGTGACCTGGGAGGCTGAAATTGTCCTTAACAGTTGGCCTCAGATTAGCATATTAGAAAAGACGCCAAACGAAGAAGATGCACCATGAACACATGTAACATGAACAAGAAGTAGTTTTTGCTGCTGACATTATTGTTTTAAGCCATTGATAGTTTGAGATTGATTTTTACTGTAACAAAATCAGATAGATTTATCTAATCAACATCTCCATCATTTAAGGCTCTTAAGCTAATCAACATGTCATCAGGTGGCCAGTTAGTTCCCCCAAGAAATAAAACAAGGGAGTGAAGCATTGGCCTTTACTTCTGGCAGTTTGAGAACAGTAACTGTAGCTAAATTAGCCTGGGAGGGAAAACATCTCTTATTCAATCGATAGATAGCTCCCATTCCCATAATCAGTATCTTCTTTGAAAATAGGCCCATTGAGAAGGCCCCTGGATGGCTGGCAGGCACAGCTTAGTTCATATGCTCCATCTCTTTTTTGAGAGCTTCATTCATGGTGACAGTCTACTGGCAGACATTTATAAGGATCGAAATATTTTTACACCCTTTGCTTGTTTTGAGAGATCCATACCTCACCCCTAACTCTTTTGTCACTAATCTTCAAATTTTGCTTTTTCCAAGTCCTTGATTAGCCATTACTCATGGATCATCACAGATATGTTTCTCAGGCTATCTCTCCTTTTATTTTAATTTTTTAAATATATGTTTATTGATTTCAGAGAGGAAGAGAGAGGGAGAGAGAGATAGAAACATCAATGATAAGAGAGAATCATTGATCAGCTACCTCTTGCCTGGACCGGACTGGGGTTCGAGCCCACAACCTGGGCATGTACCCTGGACCGGAATCGAACCTGGGACCCTTCAGTCCACAGGCCAACGCTCTATCTACTGAGCTAAACCGGCTAGAAAAATCTCTCCTTTTATATGAAGTGATATATCTCTTCTTCCCAAAGCCTGCTGACTAAGGGGATGTCCCCATACTATGGTTTTCCAATGACATTCCTGAATGGGACTATTAAATTTTGACCATTTCTTGCATATGGTTTACATTATCTAAAAACTAAACCCATACATTTTCTTTCTTTCCTTTTTTTTTGTTTGTCAAAGGGTCAAATGTAGAGTGATGATAGGTCCTGGTTTATCGAGAACACTGCTGACTTACACCCACTGTCTATTAATTATTCGTAGTGCCACTTTTCACTCTCAAGGGTGTCCTAGTTTAGATGTTAACTTTGTGATCACATTAATCATCTATGTAGGTTATGGGAGAGATTGTAAAGCAGTGACAACAGGGGCATCTGAGCATCAGATGAATTCAGTTCTTCTGCAGTTTATCTGTGCATTCCAGACCTGCTCAGGTCCAGTCTCATAAATTCCTTTTCCATTACACAGCGACACCCTACTGTATTCATCCAATTTTATGACTCAGTAGATCAGTTAATATTCTGTTGATTATGTGCGGTCAGAGATGAATGATTATATATTATCCCATGGGCAGGTATTTTGTTTCTACTGGGGAGCAATAAGTCACAGGGTACTTTTCAAATGGAGAAGAGTTGGTGACTGAAAGATCCATGACTTCCTCTCAAAACTTGGGCATCGGTACTAATTCTCTTGTTGGGGCTTTCCAAAAGCTCCATGGAGCATTTCTGTCTGCCATAAACATTTCCGTTATGATCGGGTCTGCTGATTGACTCCAAATTGAAAGGCATCTTTCCCTGCTGCTGAGTCTTTAGTTATTCTAGGCACCATTCAAAACTGGCAGATTTGTGAGTTACCTAGTAATGGGTCAGGGAAGTACACATAAATATAATGCATGTTTCAAAATCCAAGGGTCCCAGTAAGCACTGAACCTTTTTCTTCATGGTGGGCAGTACAAGGCTACCACAGCTTGCTTTAACTTTAAAGAGGATATTCTGAGGTATTCTCTATACTACTGAACCCATGGACCCCTTCTTGAGGTGGCAAGTTCCTGAAATTTTACAAGGTTTATAACCCATTCTATTGTGTAGAGGTATCTTACTATAGCATTTTGAAGGCTTATTAATTTATTATAATCAGATTCAATTAGAATATTCGCATCAATATCTCACAGTAATGAGATATTGGCACAAACAAGAGATCTTTTAAGTTTATTATGACCACAGCCCTAAGGAAGGAGAGTAAGGGAATACTGACAGCACTGGTGATGATGGTTAATTTTATTAAGAGGAATGGAAAAAAGAAATCTCCTGCACACAGAGACGGTGTGTGTTGATTAACTCTAGTAAAGACTAAATTAAACATCTTAACTGTGATTGTCATTGTCATTGATGTTTCTATCTCTTTCTCCCTTCCTCTCTGGAATCAATAAAAATAAATTTTAAAACATAAATTATAGTATACGAATAGAAAATTTGAGGTATAGTAAAGCCAAAAGATCAGGAAATAATTGACCTTAAAAATAGTTATTACTGTTCCCAGGAGGAGGGGACAAGCTGTGCTGTGCTCTGGAGGGTGGGGGGCATATGAGGAAGCACCAGGGTCAGTCATGGGGCGGAGGGAAAGCGATAGAGAGAGACAGGGGACTGTGAGTAGGAACCTTTATTGTGGTTTTCATGTGGAAGAATGGGTGAAGTAGGATGAATAGGCTTAGGATGCCCAGTTTGGACAGTTTCAGTGGGCTCTGGGCATAGGGATTGTCCCTGGTTGTCTGGAGCCCTTGTGGTGTTTAGGGCAGGTGAATGGTGGTCCAGAGAGTGAGAGTCGTGGAGGAGGTGGTTGGGGCGTGGGCTCTGGATCAGCTGGCTTGTGTTTGAGAAGCATGTTCGCATTTGTGTTGTCGACCATCTCTGGGACTGGCTCACACTGGGAGGGCAGATCCTCAGGGGCAGCAAGACTCCAGATGCCAAAGCTTCAGGATACAGAAAGAAAAAGGCCTGGTTAATACAGGGATCAACCGCCACAGTCCTTTGTGCAGAGGGATTCTGATTTCTTCAATATGTGTGAGTGTTGGGTGGTTTGTTACCAAGTGTTCTGGCCACTTGACCTCCATCTGCACAACACCCCTCATCCCATGCTACCAGTGAGGATAATTTGAGTTACCCAGATGCAACCATATGCCACAGAATTACCACTGGCCCATTATCCACAGCAAGAAGGTTATTTGTTCTCTTCTCAAATATATGAGCAGCTCAATCGTGGAATCTTATTTTGGTATGCTGTTATAACCCTAAAAGGTGGAAAGTCCTGTTTCCTAAAGCTACTTTAAAGGCCAATTACTTTATCAGTTAATGTCCCAGCTGGAAAGAAGATGGAACAAGACATGGTCTCCCATTTAGAGGAGTGCAGATGTGCCCCTGAAGGAAGGGAGTCTATAAAATAAAAACACAGCCTCAATTTCTTTCTATACTCCCATTTTCTACTAAAAATTCCCATGGGCTGAACCCAAATGGAAGCCTCAAAATTTGGGAGCAGGTAAATGCAGCCTTTATCAGTCAGCTTCCAGTGTTGCAAGAGGAAAAGTCTAGAGCAGTGGTTCTCAACTTTCCTGATGCTGCTACCCTTTAATACAGTTCCTCATGTTGTGATGACACCCAACCATAAAATTATTTTTGTTGCTACTTCATAACTGTAATTTTGCTACTGTTATGAATAGTAATGTAAATATTGATATGCTTAATATGTTTTCCGATGGTCACAACCCACAGGTTGAGAACCGCTGGTCTAGAGGGTGAATTTGGAAGGGCAAACAAAAAATATCAGCCCAAGAGGAGAAAATTTTGAGCTAATCCTAAGACCTTGATTTTTGTTTTCTAAGCCTGTTTTTGTAGACACAATGGTGTTAAACATTAGTTTTTGACTCTGTTCTTCTGTGTCTAATAAAGTCAGTTCTTCCATCCCCAAATATTTAAGTCTTTCAAATTGGAGGGTTGATGTTTTATGAAATTCAGGAGTGAACATTTTCCCTCTGTCTTATGTTTTTGTGTAAGATATGAAGAAATCTACACTTCTAAAACACTGGTAATATGCAAGAGGCATTCCTCCCTTAACATAAATATTTCATTTTTTGGCCCTAATATATGAGAAAACAAAGAAAAATGTAACCCAATGGAAAGATTACAGTGGCATTTTCTGCTCAGAAAATAATTTATATATCTGCGATTAAATCTAGGCTTTGCCTCCTCTCAGTTTTATTGACTGGATAATTTTAAAAATTTCTCTGAATCTCTGTTTCTCCATAATTCATATGTGGGCTAGAATACCTAACTTGAACAAAAATTGTTGTTATAGATAAATAATGCCCCTGGCCCAGTTTCAGGTACATATTAGACACTGAGTAATTGGACGGAACCATTGATAGCACAGACGTGGAAGTAAAAGAAGAAAAAATATTGATTAAGGTGCCTAAAAGATGAATGAAGATCCTTGAAGAAATTTAGAAATTAATTCTTAAAACATCTTTAATAACTTGTAGAATCCTGACAAGATAGACAGATTTATTTATATATCTGAGATCTGATTGGAAATGAGTAACCATCAGATATGTATTGTACTGACACAGGTTTTTTCTTATCTTTCTTTTCTTCATTTCCTTCTTTCTCTTTTTCTGCCTTTCTATTTCTCTTTGTAAATTTTAGAGCTACTGCCACATCCACATGGATTTTCTCCTGTGAGACAAACAGTTGAGAAATGTGTGTAGTCCAATATATTGGCTACGTGGGTGCTTAACAAAGTGAATTGAAAGCATCAATGATTAATGAGAAACAGACAGCAGGCTGGACTGCATGTATTGCAAAGCAGGGATACCAGTAGATTAAAGCTATTTACATTTGGAATTTCAGCAGTTCCTAAAAATCAGCCCATTCAAAGCTTCTTATACTAAAATGAGCTTAATTTCTGGTTGTAAACAGTTCTGCTGAATGCCATAAATTTCAGGCTTCATGATGATCCCTTGTTCGAGTCAGATTAGTTTAGGAAAGTCTTCAGTTACGTTAAAATCTTACATGGTGGATTTACTCCTTCAAACTTCTACCAACAATTTTCTAGTGCCTCTTTTTCTCCTGATATAATTTTCCCACCAATGTTCCAGAATGCTAAACTGAAGGACTAGTTATCTAATGGGTAACACCCATTCCTTCTGCTCTGATATTGTTTTTCTCATTTGAAATTAATTCTCTATTACTTCTACATAGACTGTCATAATACCACTGTATCTGCATTTTATCCTTCAAGAATTATAGGATATA
>NW_006283588.1:1505145-1507287 GCF_000327345.1 Myotis davidii
GACCATTATCTACTAGTATTCTCCTTTCATTTTGCTAACATTTTCTGAATTGCTTTTCAGGCCTTCCCCTTCCCCATCAGTCCACGGAACTCTGTAAACCCTGAACCCATCCTCAAATCTTTCTTCCAAGGTAGTCAGCGTAATTCTTCAAGCTGTTCATGTTTTTTTTATTGTTGAAGGATGGGCTCTGATTCTATTAAAGTGAATTCGATATGAGTGGAGTATATATTCTCTATACAGGCTTCTTGGAAGAAAGCGTTCTTAATTTTCAACAAAAGTTACGTGGAGAGAATAATTTAATTTGCTGGAATTGAGTGAGGAAGCCCATAGCTTTGGAAGCAGCCATTCTGTGATTCGGAGGGATTCCAGCCTGGCGTGGAGCAGTCACAATGAAAGACAGGCAAGGGAAATGCAAGAAATTGCAATCTTTGAAGATATTCAAGTCTGGCTAATGCCTTCCCAATTTCTGGGCATGTTCCAGTTCTTGGTATATGTACCATAATTTTTAAGCTCAAATATGTATACTATTTTATTATTTAGCCTATTGCTTGCAATGGAGAAATTTCTAACTAATATAGGCATTTATCCATCTTAATACACTTTCTTATTCTGTCTATTTAATCAGCATTTTTCATCAGTTATAAAGGCTCAGAACTTCCTGCAGTCCTTCATATGTGTATATAGAATTCAAACCAAATATTTTCCACTTTCCAACTTTTCATAGAAAATTGTCTTGGTTTGATTTATAAACAGGAATGCATTTTAGTTACAATTTAAAAATGGACTTTAACTGTGTTCTTGCTACCCTATTACTCAGAATTGCTTGACAGTTTAAGAAAAAGTGTGGAGAATACTTAATACACACATGCATATGTTTTATACATAATATGCATATATATACAACACATAAATAATATATGTTATTTTCAAAGATAACGTATCTACATTTATAAAATAATTTAAAGTAATTTATATTTGTTTTCATTTGGTTAGATAAAATATTATGCAGATTTCTCATATTTAAAATTTTTATAATAGTCAGCATTAAATAATAAAAGGTGTGCTAAAACACATCCCCAATACAAAATTTTCTTCTTACTTATGTAACAATCAAGTCTGTTGTATTTGTTGATTTATAACCTGTCTATAAAAATTATGTCCATGGCAGCATTTGACACAATAATTAATATTTTACTAAATCAATTTTAATATTTATTAAAATTATACTTTTCATTTCTTTTGTTGAAAATATCACTTCATATTTTTTTTCTTTAAGCAGAAGTACAAGTAACTTTTCTTATTGACAACACCCTGTGAAGTAGATATAATCTGATACTTGAATAAATGAAGGACACAGAGATCAAGTAATTTGCCTCAAGTTACTGAGTCGGAAGTTGGGATTCAAAATCAGGAATTCAGATTTAAATTCTATCTTCTTCATCACTAAACTTGACTCACTAATCATCATCATCACCATCAGCAAAATAATAATAATAGTATACTTATGAATTAATTATGTATGAATAATTATGCTAATTACAAACATATTACTGTCTAGACTTTTATTTTATTTTTTTTATTTATTTATTTTAATATATTTTATTGATTTTTTACAGAGAGGAAAGGAGAGAGATAGAGAGTCAGAAACATCGATGAGAGAGAAACACCGACCAGCTGCCTCCTGCACACTCCCCACTGGGGATGTGCCCGCAACCCAGGTACATGCCTTTGACCGAATCGAACCTGGGACCTCTCAGTCGCAGGCCGACGCTCTATCCACTGAGCCAAACCGGTTTCGGCACTACAGTTTTCATAATCAGAATTTTAACAAGTACCCAATACTCCACTAAAATGTAATGCCTCAATTTGTTGAGTCATGTCCTGTTTTAGTTCTTTAGATAAGGCTGCAATAAAGACCTTCTTGCCTACAGCTTTTTATTTTTCTTCCAATGAATTATTTCCTTAGAAAAATTCCTGAGTGCTCATTTCAGCAGCACACATACAAAAATTAGAACAATACAGAAAAGATTAGCATGCTCTGTGCAAGGATGACACAGACATTCGTGAAGTGCTTTATATTAAAAAAAGAAAGAGCCCGGCCAGTGTGGCTCAGTGGTTGAGCATCAACCCCGCCCCCCAAAA
>NW_006283588.1:1507461-1514169 GCF_000327345.1 Myotis davidii
CAGACTAAAGGGGTCCGTTTTTTTTTTTTTTTTAATGTATTTTATTGATTTTTCACAGAGAGGAAGAGAGAGGGATAGAGAGTCAGAACATCGATGAGAGAGAAACATCGACCAGCTGCCTCCTGCACACTCCCCACTGGGGATGTGCCCGCAACCCAGGTACATGCCCTTGACCGCAATCGAACCTGGGACCTTTCAGTCCGCAGGCCGACGCTCTATCCACTGAGCCAAACCGGTTTCGGCCTGTCTAGACTTTTAAAAAGCATGGGCTGCCTGGACAGCTGGCTAGCCTGCATTTACCGGCAGGCATTCACTTGACGCCAGAGATAATTCAGTGACAAACACAAAGCTCTTCAATGTTCAGCTGGAGCCATATTTACCAAATTTAAGTTCTGAACTATCACAGCATACCAATAGCTGTCTGCCTAACCAAATGAATAGCTGGATTAAAGAAGAAACTTCAGATGTCTAGTTTTTCCTCTGGTGTTTTGAGTTTGGGTCTGTATGCAGCACACTGACTGAAGATGGAGGTGCTGCCTCAGTATTGCTTTTGCCTGAATTTCCCGTGTCTTTAGAAGTACTTTCTTCCCATAGCTAAGACATGGAAAGGCATCTCTGAAAAGTCAGAATGCGTTTAGAAATATGTACTAAAAGGCACTGCCAAATATCTGTTTGAACACTTTGGAGTGCAAACACAGAAACGAAAACAAAACAAAACTCAAAAAGCTTGCAGGAACCTTTTGAAATATAGCAGCTACTGATGTTTGAGATAATGGTACTTTAACGGAGGTAATATGCAAATGAGACTGCAGAATATGTTTCCCCCATTGGAAGTCTCTGTTTTCATGTTACTTTCACTTAGTCTTTAAAAACAATCTGCCAGAATGTGTGCACTATTTTCTCATTACTTTTTAAATAGACAGTTTCTTCAACCACAAGTGTTTCCAAAGCCATTAATGAGCAAATCGTTAACTGAACGAGAAGATGGGGACTCACCCAGTTTGTTATGAAAGGTTTTCCAGAATGAATTTGGCTGAAAGGACAGAGTTGCATATGTCCCCTTTCCTCCACTCTCCACTTAGTGGCTATGTACACACATCGCGAAAATACAATTTGAATCGCTGACAATTAGTGCAGTTGTCAAGTAGGGGCGAGAGTGTTAGATTAATCATATTTTGCTATGATTTCCCAGAAACAGAGCTGCCAGGAGTCAGATAAATTATGTATTGTACATTTCGTTATTTCCCCAGGACAAGATAGTCAAAACTACATGTGGTTTATAGAATAACTGTCTTTTCCAGAAGTTGCAGCTCTCAAAACCTTTTTCTCAGAATAACCATTTAAAATCTGAAAAATAACCACAAATACATACTATTTTGACTGCTCCCTTCTTTTCAATTTTGTGTTTTTTTCTTGTGTATTTTCTTTTGTTGATGTTGTTGTTAATTGTATATATATTAAGAGCTAAGTCATCTAACTTAAATCGGAAACAATTTTTGAAAGTCACTGTTTAAACTGGATTGAAGAGTTTCAGACTGAGGTGGTAAGTTTAAGATGACAACATGTTTGACCTTATACCCTATGGACAAAGAATGATTTTCAGTTTTATACTTGTGCTTTTATACACACAAACATTGGCATTCCCTTTGTGGACAGTGGCGATGCTACAGCTTCTACAAGTGACTTTGTGGACAGTGTAATTGTCAGAGGGTCTCAAAATTGACTTCAGAACGCGTCAGAGGGGAGAATAGGAGTAAATGTTCAAACAAAAATCACATTGTGGGTCAAATTGGAAATAAAAGCAGCTTACTAATACATAAACTGAGCTTTTTTGATGTGCATGCCAGAGTTTGGGTGAGATCTTAGGATAATCAACAGAGACAACATTTGTTAGAATATAAGGGAGCAATTTATTTATTTATTTTAAAAATGTATCTTTAATGTTGAAAGTATTATAGATGTTCACTTTTTTTTTTCTCATTGACCCCTTCCACCCCATACCTGCCCCTTTCAGTCCTGCACCACTATTGTCTGTGTCCATGGGCTATGCATATACTAGTATGCACATAGATTCCCCAGTTAATCTCTCCTCACCCACCCACCCGTCTTCCCTCTGAAATTCCTCAATCTGTTCCATGCTACTATATCTTTGGATCTATTTTGTTCATCAGTTTATGATCTCACTTATTTGTAGAATCTAATGAATAACACAGAATAATTTAAATAAACCTTTTAGCAACTTGTGAATTCTAGCTTATAAAACATGTAATTATTCTTCTCTGTAAGAGTTTAGTTTTGTTGCTTTAGCCATTTATACTGGCAGGACATGACATTAAGTGTAACTGACAAAAACAAAAAGTGGAGAGATGCAAATAAAAATTGTATATATTTAAGGTATGCAATGTGACATCTTGATTTATGTATAGACTGTGAAATAATTACCAGTCTCAAGCTATTGAACAAATCCATAACCTCACATAGTAACCACTTGTGTGTGTGTGTGTGTGTGTGTGTGTGTGTGAATTCAAGTATACAATATAGCATTCTTAACTATAGTCACTAGGCTGTATATTAGATCTCCAGAATTCATTTACCCCACAAAACTGAACCTTTGTTCTCTTTGGCCAAGTTTGCCCCTTTTTCCCCACTCCCAGCCCCTAGCAACCACCATTATACTCTCTAATTTATGAATATGACTTCTTCAGATTACACATGTGAGATCATGCAGTATTTGCCTTTCTGTTTTATTAATACCCCCTTTAAGTAATCAATGTATTTTTGCAGTATTCTGTATCATATGACATATTTTAAGGATATGGTGCATAAAATTTATGCCCTCTAATACTATTTTTAAATGAGTTTAAGTTCATTTGTGTTTTGAGTAATACACCTTTTGTTTATGTCTATAATCATTCTTCAAAAACATTTGTCTTTAATCTGTTATATCACATTATAGACATTATTCTTAAAGATTAACATATCCTTACTATTCAAATGAATCATCAAACATGTCTAAGGTTACTTGTCCATTTAACTCAGACACATAGTAAATTTGAGTATTGCAAGTACATTTATAAAGAAATTTTCTAGCTGCATTTGAATGATTCAAGCAAATTTCTAGTTAAAAAACATCTTCCAAATTACTTAGACTCCTGCTAAGGAAGGATGTGCACACTAGCAATTAGGACAGTTAATCAGTTGGATTTGTCATCTAAAGGGGAAAAATCATTAGCAAGGCACTAGGTGGCCAGTGACAGCTTAAATGCTTATAAATCACAAAATTGTCAGCTTCTTCATTTAAAAGAAATGGATTGAGCCTTTTTCAATTTAAATTTTTGATTTATGTCACTTTGCCAAAAACCTAAACACTTGGAGATTTGTCATGCATAAAACTTGAAAACTTTAAACAAGAAAATAGTCCTAGAAAAAGTCAAAACTCTTGCATGCACACCAGAGCCTCCTCAGACCTTAGTGAATATTATGTAGATTCCCACAGGGTCTACTTACTTAGAGGCCACCTACTGAACAATTACTGTGCAAACACTAGTATAAATAACTGGGTCTATATCACGGGGTTCATATACCAGTGTCCAAAATATCCTTCAAAATAAAACAATGAAAAATTTAGCTGGCCGGTGTTGCTCAGTGATTTAGCGTTGACCCATGCACCAAGAGGTCACTGGTTCCATTCATGGTTAGGGCACATGACCAGGTTATAGGCTTGATCCCCGGTGGGGGGCAGGTAGGAGGAAACCGATCCATGTTGATGTTCCTCTCTCATTGATGTTTCTATCTCTCTCTCCCTCTCTATTCCCCTCTCTGTAAAATCAATTAAAAATATTATTTTTTTAAAAAAGAAAAATTTTAAATGCCCCCAAATTAATACATCTATTCTATGCAATGACTTAAGTGGAGAAAGCCATACCTGTGCAAAGAACAAAACAAAATAAAAAATATCCCAACACAGCCAATTATATCTGTGATTTGAGGATTAACACTAATCAAATTTCCAAAAATCACTTTTAAATTGATCTCAATTAGAGAAGTATGTGGAAGATCTCTAGTAAAAAATATTATATGTACTCTCTTAAACATTACCTGTTTATCCATTGGTGGCCTAGGCTCATCAGTATTCAAGCCATTGAATAAGCTCTTTTTTTCATTCCATTTTCAAAGTTCTTTTCTGCATAGATATCAGATTAAATCATGATCCATGTCACTTAGGATACTCTAATCATGTGTACTGAGTTTTCCTAAGCTTTCTGAGGTAGATGTGAATTCCATTTTAAAAACATACTTTTTCTTTACAATTTTCTCTATAATAAAACAAAATGCAAAAGCCATTAGGACATAGAATACAAATTAGCATCTAGATTTTAATCTAATAATCAGCTTGGCCTTGTCATTATTGAATTAACTATGATTAATTTCTGAATTCCTGAACTGTCTTAAGACACACACAACCAATTCGATTTGCACAACTTACTTGAAATGGTACTTAAAAACAAACGTCAGCAATGAGTCTAAAATTGCCACCTTAGCAACTCTTTGAAGAATCCTTTAAAATTAATTACTGAAGTGACATCACTTGAATAATTATTTACCAAATACTTGCAGGGAGCTTACTGTGCTTTTTACAAAAGAGCTAAAGGTCAGTGACGCTTTGACCAGATAATAATACTCATTTAATAAAGCAAAGCTACGGTAATCTCTTCTCCTTATAATTATTCTTTCCTGGAAAATAAGCTTCTGGTTGATCACTGTGCAATGTAGTTTGCCAAGTAATCCAGTAATTTTTGACCCATCAGATCATAAAGCCACTGGTGTGCAGTAGTATTCCAATATTTTTTGAAAATGCTTTTTCAAGATCAGGGCTAAGTTTGGAAGACACAAATAAATTACATAGCATCTGGCTTAACGAATATATATATATATATATAATTTTTTTTTACTGCTTCACTGAACTTCTCCAACCCCCTACCAATGGTATGATCAGTTTCGAATAACAGAAGAGAACCCAATTAACCAATTAACAGATGACGAATCCACAGAGACCTGGTTTGCCAATGGGCCTGCCTGGTGTACAGCACACCAGCTGGAGTATAGCACCACACAGGGATAGGCCTGTCAGGCAGAAGGGAAATCTTTCCAGTTGGCAATGATTTGAGGAGTAAATTTGACTGTTTACTGTATTTGGAAGGTCCAATTCTACACTAATTTCTGAGTAATGCCTACTGATTTGGCTGGCTGGTCAAGAATTTGGAACGGATGAGATTAAAGATTACTGACAGAGAAGTCTGGAATAATGAAAGTTGAATTGATCTATCTAAATAGGAACAAAGTGCAAGAACTCAATTTCCAAAAGAGCATCTGCTGCAGAGAAGGGTATTGATAATCAGATAGACAAGAAGACCTGTTTGTGGTCTTGTTCTCTGTGTTCTTATGAAAATCAGTTCACCTGTTTACAGATTCCTGGTTCTTGCTCAGTAACTATGCTGGCAAAAATGAGGCTGCGTGAGCTCAGTGACATTTTCTGGACAATGCTGACCTGCTCTGTGCCCAAGGATTATTTTACCACTCACAAAGAATATCAGAGATCATGCCACAGAATCTACCAACCTTACTTTGAGCTCATCACTCAAAATTGTCTGACCTGATAGAATGGACAACTGATTACTCGGTTGCAGTGCCATCTGGGAAAAGGGGAAAAAAAAAAGACAGCAAAAAATGTGTGGTCCTTCCCTATAGGTTGTGGTATGTCTTAAAATAATAGACCATATATATATATATTGTGCTGTTTCTCCATAGTCATTCAATTTGATGAAGAAAAGAGTGCTCTCTCACTATTGTACCTAATAATCCATTCTCAATCATTTTCTTCTTATCTACATAAACTTGGACTGGAAGTCCTACTACCCAAGAGAGATGTTTATTCCAAATATCCTAGTAATGGAACTGGGAAATGAAATTGCCACCCGGCCATTTTGAACTCCTCTTCTACTGAACTAAGGAGTGAAATAAGGGATCAATTTGTAAACTGCGGTGATTCATCCAAATTCCCAAGGGGAAACTATTATTGCACAAAGCAGAGAAGGATGACTACACTTAGAACTGGAAACTCTTAAGGAATTTCTTTGTATTCCCATGTTCAATAATAATGTAAGTTGGAAACTTAGATGACTGAATCAGGTCGAGACCAACATAGATACTGATTCTTTGGAAGTAAAGAGCTATAACCAACAACATTACCGACTTGTGTCAAGGAAATATGAAATTAGATAGAGGAAGAAGAGAACTATAATTACTAACTTTGATCTTGTGATTGGCTAAAGGGGTAAGGATAGTAGCTATGTCTTATGTCAAATAGTTAGATTTTCTCCCCCTTTTTAAATGCCATCTGGCTAATGTTGTAATTTAGGATTCATGGAGGGCATGATTAAGTTGACTTCACCCTTTGCTGATTTGTTGACATATGGGATTGTGCGATTTGCTCTCTATTAGACAAGAATGGATGTTGAGCTGCAAAATGTGTGGAGTGTTGGCTAATCTCCATTTATCACTTCCTCCTTCCCCCATTGACTTATTTTCTGCTACTTTATTTTGTGTGTTCTAAGGAGTCAACCCCTCTCATCTACATTTCCTGGGACTTCTTGCCTTCTGGCTTCAGGTTAGATTCAGCCAATGGAGGGCAGACCAATAGATTGTAGA
>NW_006283588.1:1514210-1525413 GCF_000327345.1 Myotis davidii
GGGTATTTCTCCCACATCCTTTCTCAGTTCTGGCCACAGAGGCCATAGTTCTGGTAGTGACTGCCTCTCTCTGTTAGTGATAAGTTCTGTTGAGAACTCCCACTTCTTCCATCTAGCTCACACTCAAAATTACTGTTCCCTTTGCTACTGAGGCCTAATGGTGGTCATAGTCTCCTGCTGTTGGTATTCTCTGGTTTCTGTGACATCTCTAGCTAGGAACTTTAAACATCCCCACACCCTTCATTAAAAGCTCTTAGTGATCCTAACTGAGTGTGCCTTCTATGTCCTGCTGAGATCCAAACTGATATACTGATCTATAATAAGATAATCTCGGTCAATAAAGTGATTTTAACCATCTTTAAACTTTTCTCCCAGAAATGTTGATTGACATTGTTCTTAAAGAGTAACTTTTTACAAAGATCTAGACACAATGGATAGAAGTGTGATGGTGGTAATCCTGATATGTGCCCCGGCAAAAGCATTCATTTGCTTGCCTATGATCAGTCTCCTGGGCAAGTTCTTGAAGCATATCCAAGGGAAAGTTTAAAATTTTCTGAAGTGTATGCTGGTTTGAGGTGACAAATGGGTAGATTTTACAGTAATACTAAGACTGTTCTAATAATTATTGTTGTGGTCTACCTGAGACTGTTTAACATAAATCCTGAGCTAGTACAGAGATTGCCTGGGTTATTCCCCAGTTCCTCTGTGCCTCAATGTCCTTATCTTACAGGAAAAATTTAATAGATTCTAACATATAGACTTGTTGTGAAGATTAAATATGATGATGATGTATGCAAAATATTCAGGACAGTGTTTGGCTCTTAGTAAGCGATCTTTAAATAGGAGCTACTGTTATTCTATAGTTATCTACATTCTATAAAGAAAGGCACAGCTGTACTTACATTACTTCATCTAGCCCAATCCTCAAGCACCTCGGAAAAGACTTTACGTGAGAGTACATGGCAGTAGCCACAATGACTTTTCAGCTCCTCTCTAATGTGGTGCTCTTCTATTTATCAGACACTGGAGATATTACCAATTACAAGTTTTATACCCCTGGAGAGTATGAGTTGCTATATAGCCATCTAACTGTCACAAAGCTTAGTTTATAATTATACCATATTCCCTTTAACTTCCTTCAATGATTTCTCATTAGATGTTCTCATGTGATTAACATTAATTTCCCTTCTCATTCACTTCCTGAGATAGCATCATCATTCAAATTAAACCCTACAGCAACATATTTAATGGAAATTTCAGTAACTGACGGTACTAAATATTTCTGTAAAAGAGAAACTATTTCAAACATATTATCCTCATGTTCATGCTATGTCTTCATTTTCACCTCTTAATTCAAGTGAAAATTTAGCCGGGAAATCTATTACCCCATAATGAAAAATGAATTCTAGTTTGGCATATGTGTCACTGAATTTGAATTGCAGGACCTGTTCACAAACTAAAGAGTTCTGAGATGAAAAAGATATTTGAAACAAGAGACCTATGTCAAAGAGCCACAGGAAAGTTGATTTCTCCTAAAGACTTCCATCAAGTATGTTAATTAAAGACTGCACTCAAGCCTCCTCCGCAGTTTGGCTGTGACAAAAGCACTTCAAAACAGTTTGAAGAGATTATGTGTTTCATGTTAGAGAGCAATTGAAAAGTCAATAATACTTCAATCATTGAGATAAAATGGTAAAATCTAAATTGGCTTCTGGAAGAGTACAGGCAGCCTGATAAAGGCTAGTCTGTGCTCACCTGCAATAAAGCAGGCCAAATCAAAGGTAGATTGATCCTAGCTTTTGTTTCCATCACTTGGCTTGGGATTGCAATATATGGAAATGATTTCCAAACTGGAATAAAATTACGTAGACATTATTGCTAAATTACAACAATGATAAAATAACACCGTTGTTACCCACCCTTGTTGTGGAGAAAACTAGATGGTAGTTATACTATAAAGCTGAGAAAGAATTTTATGAAGTGGACCATAGAGAGTTCAATATAGTGGGAGATCTTAGAGCTGACCCAGGCCACCAACTGCATTTCACTAGTGAGGAAGCATAGCTGGAGAAATTAAATGATTCGCCTCAGCACTAGCTGGTTTGGCTCACGGGACAGAGTGTCTGCCTGCAGACAGAAGGGCCCTGGGTTTAATTCCAGTCATAGGCAGATGCCCGGGTTGTGGGCTCAATCCCCAGTTAGGAGAGTGCAGGAGGCAGCCGATCAGTGATTCTCTCTCATCATTGATGTTTCTCTCTCTCTCTCTCCCTCTCCCTTCCTTTCTGAAATCAATAAAAATATTTTTTTAAAAATGACCGGCCTCATATAGTGGAACACCATCATGAGGTTTCTAATGCCATGCTCCATGCACTTCTCCTACATCTGAGATAGAGAAGAACTCTGGTCTATGGATCTATTAGTCTTGACTTTTAATGCCCTAATTTCTATACTTTTCAGAGGTATGAATTTCAGAGGAAGAAGTCTAACTGGGAAATCGAATTGGAAGGATCAATCTTAACAGTGCTTCACAGAGTATATGGCATTTTTCAGGATTGAAAAGCCTAAAGGGATTCCTGTCTCATGCCTAGAATCAGCCCCTTTAAGATACGGACTTTGGTATAAACATTTGGATATGAAACGCTTTTCACTCTGGAATCTCATCTTTCATCTAGCAGCATTTCTTAAATATTCAGGAGTGAGCAAAACAAAAGTGGTTTTGTTAATCATCTCTAGAAATTCCATTGCACACGTGACAGAAAAACTCCTTGAAGACAGGTAGATAGATGCCTACCTTCTGCCTACAGCTCCCACTGAGTGCTTCTCTCTTTCTTCTCCAGCTTACGACTATCTTTCCATATACCATTTTTGGGGTAGATGGAAGGAAAATGTTGAAAATCATTACTCCATTTAATTATTACCTTTGTTACTATGGCTATTCCTTTGGTGGGGATATCTGTTAGCAAAACATTATTAGTTGAGAGATAGGAATGTTATGAAGAGCAGTTTTCAGTGATGGTCATAAGAAGCTTTAAAAAAGTATATAGTTTTATTGTTGCTAAGATTTATTCATAAGATGCTATCCATAACATTTGAGTGAGCTTTTAGATACATTTTTACTTGATGGTCTTAGGCAAATAACTTACATATGCATTTGTTTCACAATCTTAAATGGATGAAACCATTTTTATCTGCATTGAAAGTCTTGATTATACTGGGTGGTAGGGAAGTTGATGTGTAGATAAGGGCTAATGCAGGGAAACAAGGTATCTGATCTCAGAGCCCTGCACACTGGTTGTTTGGTTGGAGACAATACTTAATTTCTCTATTCTTTAGTTTACTCATCTGTAAGAGGATTAACAGTGGTGATCGCCCAGTGGTGCTGTTGTGAGGATTACATGAGATGATATATACAAAAGTAATTTAAAACAGTATATACCATATACAAAGTATTCAGTAGTCTTATTACTCCTCAAAACACATTTTGTTTTATGGGAGAGAAAAAAAATATGACTTCCAGTGACAATAGTCCATCCTGCTGGAAGGGCATATCCTGCTGCTCTGTATTTTTGTTTGTTAGTCTGTTTTCTGTTAACAATTATTTATGGACTGCATCCTGTGAGCCAGGTGTAAGGCACCGAGAAAGAGAAAGAGAGAGGATTGGGGGCCTCAGGGTGCCCAGTGATGTGGTTTTAAAATGCTCCCAAACAGCTAGCTCTACAGTAGAGCTTATTGGTATCCGGGTATGCTTTTTCCCAGAGTAAAACAGAAAAACCTTCCCAGGGTTCTATGAAAATGCATTATCTTACCTTCCGAACTTAAAAGTAACTTTACTGCAGGTGTCAACTTTAATATTAAAAGAGGGCATCTCTGCTTATCAAAACTGAAAAGTCACACTGCTCTTAAATAAATAACTGTCCGTCACAGCTATCTTGCTTCAATCTGATTAAATCCTATTCTCGGAGGATCAAAGGCTTCTAATATTCCAATTTAAAAGTCAGAGATTTTATCCTGCAGCATGACTGAATATGAAATCCTTTAAGCAACTTCTGTTCACACATTTCAGAAGGCATGCAGTTGTTTAGAGCGATTTCTGAACACTGGCACATACATTTAGGAAGTTAACATTTCAATGACATGAATAAAAATTCATAATATTAGAAACTAAAAAATGTTGAATCTTATTTTCTCTAAAATGCAATATTAATTAAGGCACACTGCTTCACACTTACTTTTCTGCTTAACGTGTTATTTGCAAACATGTTCTTAGTGGCCTTCGGCAAATATTTTTTATAGAGAGCAATACATACTCCTTGGGTAAAGCATTATCTTCTGTGTTCTAGAGAGTTCCCATCACTCCACATCCCCAGCTACACCGGATGCCATTAGTGTTCTTGATCCTGGCCATTCCAATAGGAATGCAGTGGCCTCTCACCATTGTCTTAATTTACAATTCCCTATTATTACACGATGGGGGACATCTTTTCATCTTTTCATATGGTTATCTGTGACCTGTATTTCCTCCTGATGGGATGTCCACTCAAGTTCTCTGATTAGCTTTCAATTAGGCTGTTCTTCTTATTGTTCAATTCAAGAATTTCTTGCATATTTTGCACTACAGCCCTGTATCACATATGTTTTTTGCAAATATTTTTCCATCAGTCTGTAGCCTGTCCTGTCATTCTTGGGGCATTGTCTTTCCCAGAGCAGAAGTTTTTAATTCTATTGAAGTCCACCTGCACAACTATTTCTTTTATTTTTCTTTAGTATTCACTGAGGATATGTTTAGAGAAAGGAAGACAGGGCAGGAGGGAGGGAGAGAGAGAGAGAAATATCTATGAGAGAGAGAAACATAGATCATAGTTGTCTCCTGCAAGCACCCCAACGAGGGATCAAACCCTCAACCTAGATATGTGCCCTGACCAGAGATTGAGCCTGGGACTTTTTGGTGTATGGGATGACGCTCCAATCACCTGAGTCAGGGGCCAGGGCTCAATTATTTGTTGTATTAATTGTCCCTTAGTGTTGTATCTTGAAAGTCATTATCACACCCAACATCATCTAGGTTTCTTTTGTGTTACTGTTTAGGAGTTGTATTGCCTGATAATTCTAACTTCCCTGTCATATCTGTGTCTGGTCCTAATGCTTGCTCTGTGTCTTCAAACTTTCTACTTTGCCTTTGAGTATGCCTTGCAATTTTTATGGGAAGCCAAACATGACACACCAAGTAAAAGGGACTGCAGTGAGTTGGCCTTTAGTAATGTCATTGTACGGTGTGAGGTAGGGGAAGCACTTAAGTCCTAAGACTAGGTCTCAGCCTTTCAGCAAGCCTTTCTCCCAGACTGTGAGCTTGGCCTGTGCTTCTCAGCGCCTCCCCTCCAGATAGGATGGTACGGCTGAAGCGTGCTGGAGTTGGGTATTTCCCTTCTCCCAGGTTGGTTATGCTTTGATAAAACGCCCCAAAGTTGGACACTGGTTAAATATTTCTCAAGGGCAAACTTTGTTTAAAGTGACCGATTTTTTTTTTCTATTTTACAATAATTATTTTTCCACTCCTCCCCTCTGGAAGCCCAAGGAGATTTCTCCCCAACATTTACTCTGAGAATGTGGTAGAGCCTTTGGAGGTAAAACTCACAAAAGACTGGACACCCTGAAGTTTGTATCTTTTTTACTTGCACATACTGAGATGCCAGCAAATCCTCAGATAGAGTTTAGATTTTCCTATCCCAGTCCTGGTTCCTGTAAAGGTTACTGCTTGTGGTGGATTATCTGGAATTCTAAAAATCTGCCAGGTGATCACAGCATCTCTGAGACAAATATATATCTGTCTGTTCCCCAAATGATATTATTGGGTAACATACAGTGAACTTTTAAAAGCATCACTAGGATCATCAATATCCCGAAAACCTAAAAGAAAGCAGTGTAAGGATGAATAAATGGGTATCCAATTAATTCTAATTCTAATTAACTCCCTAACAATTCATACATTAAGGCAGCTGTGCACTGGGATAATCATAACATATTTTATAATTTATAATTTAATTTTGCCTTTTTTTAGCTGTCTACATTGAACAGTATTTTTTTTTTATTTTGTAAATCATGACTATTTACTGAAGAACCATAATTTACCCAGAGTTACACAACAATTAGTCACAAAATTAATTGGAATTTGGGATGTATTTTCAGTCATTTGTCTTTTGCAGAATATGACAGAGTAGTGTTAATTAGCACTGATTAAAAGAATGGTATTTACCTCTAGTGTTATGTGTATGTTTCAGTTAGGCCTTATGTGTCCATGTGACATGGGAGAAAATTGCCAACCCACTTCAATTGACTATGAAAACATCTACACATAATTTTATGAACATCTATGTATGCATTAAAAGAAACATTTAAACCAAAATATGTTGGGAAAGAATTAAATGTGAAAAAATATTCTGAGAGGTAAGGATGCTGGTAGATTCCAACTATCTGCCTTCTCCAGTCAGTGGGAAATGAATGATTGCCTTTACTTGCCTCCATACTGGCAAACTATGGTTGGCATTATTAGGGAAATAGAATTAAAATCTTCATCCAACCCAGAAAATCTCTTCAGAAAGGTAGAAAGAAAACAGTTCTAATATTAAATAACCATTAAACCAGATAGGATGCGCACTAAGCAGTCAGCTAAGAGATTGCAAAGACAGAGAGACATCTCATCTTTTAATATAGTGAAGCATATACAATCTATTTATACATGTTTTCAAGATAAGCAGTAACTAGCCCTCTAGTGAATAGTCCTGACAGCACCATTTGTCACACGTAGTTTGTCATAAAGTCACCTGGTAATTGAAGTGACTGTCTGTGTTGGCTAAGTGACTTTACCCAGAGATAAAACAATTTTTCATAACAGGAGGTTATTTTGCAACTTGGTGCTGGGCAGCCACCAAAGTTAGGCTCCTACCCTCCCACAGGGGCTGGGAGAAAGGAGTGGGAACTCCTTTGATATTTACATTTCGAAGAGATGGCTCTCAGGTCCTCTAAAAACACCATCCTAGGTCATAACGCTGGCAAAAAGCCTACCTACTTTTTTAAAGGATTTGTACATTTAAAAGAGAGAAGACTACTTACGCTTGCAAATTTTCTGAAGTAAATATTCTAAGAAAAGGGAAGGGAGGGAAGCATTTTCCTTGTTTTCAAAGGGGAGAATTAAGACTCTTAGTTTTCATTTCTATTTATCCTTACAATATCAAAACTTGAAGCTTTTGGTAATGGTCTGGTGGGGTTACAAGTATATAATGAATGAGTTCAAGTAGAAAAAAATACTACACATTTACACTTCATATTCCTCTTTGTGTAGGATATTCTCAGAGGCCTAAACTTGGCCAATATAAACCTAAGTAACAAGTAAGGAAGCAATGGAGAAGCAGAGAGAGAGCTAAATGTAACAGTCAGCTTCAGTCAGTGTAAGCATCACTAGTATCATAATTATACTGAAAACATAAAAGAAAGCAGTGTAAGGCTGAATAAATGGGTATCCAATTCATACAGTAAGGCAGCTGTGCAGCCTGAATGCTACCCAATAATATCATTTCTTTTTAGAAATGGAAGAGTTAGAACCCATCTCCTTATTGCAGCTATTCCACCACAAGTTTAGTCAGAGCGTGAAATTACCTGTGCCATGAAAGGCACCCCTGAAAAAGTGAGCACAGTGTGGAATAGGGGAGCACCTCTTGAACAACACTAAATAACCCTCAGTGGGTGACTGGGTGCAAACAGGGCCCCTTAAATGGTTTCAGTCATAGAGACAGTAGATAAGAGCTGAAACCGAATGGTCCATCTTCCGAAACAAACACATCATCCAGGTTGACCTTTGCTTTAGCCACGTCATTTGTGCTGGAGAAAATCCTGCTTTTTGGGCAGGCGGTATCTGTGGATGAAAAAGGGGCCACGTGCTAAACCCGACGAGCTCAGGGGAGGTCTGCACGTCAGGCCTTATAAACTCAGAGACCTAAAGTAACCACAGAGGATGGTCTGAAATTAAAACTCCCCAACTAGCCTCGCTGGCACGGCTCAGTAGTTGAGCGTCGACCTATGAACCAGGAGGTCATGGTTCTATTCCCAGTCAGGGCACATGCCCAGGTTGTGGGCTTGGTCCCCAGTGTGGGGCATGCAGGAGGAAGCCAATCAGTGATTCTCTCTCAACATTGATGTTTCTATCTTTCTCTTCTTTTCCCTTCTTCTCTGAAATCAATAAAAATATATTTAAAACACACAAAAACCCTTCCCAACTAAAAGTGAGTCATAGCAGGTAAGCATGTGCTAGGCTGGTGTATTCCTTGACAAAGGTCAATCTTTACCGTAACTAAGCCTGTCTACTGTATTTTTGCATTAATGATAACATACCTTTGGAATGTCAGACTAATCTCCTTTTTCCAAAACCCTTACGATAGAATCTCCCACCAGAACATGAGACCACTGAACCTCTCATTGTTATCTTGTTGCCAAAATACCATCTCTATGTGCTTGTTAATTGCTAACTATCCTGTATCCACCAATGTCAAATAACTATTTGTCTCTTCATTTTACTCTTTTAAAAAACAAAACAAAAGAAAACGCACCATATTTTTATTGACTTTAGAGAGAAGGAAGAGGGAGAGATACAAACATCAATGATGAGAAAGAATCATTGATTCGCTGCCTCCTGCATGCCCCTACTGGGTATCGAACCCCCAACCCAAAGCATGTGCCCTTGGCTGGAATAGAACCGGGGACCCTTCAATCCACAGGTTGACGCTCTATCCACTGAGCCAAACCAGCTAGGGCTTCATTTTACTCTTTATCCAGTCGCAGACATATCCCCCTTTTGGTTTCTCCCACCTCTCTAATCTACACCAATGAATTTCATGTAACCCTCCTTATGCCTTCTCCTTTGATTATAATGTATAAAATAAACTCAAAAATTCTCTACAGGTTTGGACATTTCTTACATTGACACATGTCACTTTCCCACACTCAGTTCTGTCTGTTCCATGCTTCAGAACACCAGAGGGAGAGGAATAGGGCCTTTGGTTAATAGCACTCTAAAACGAGTAGCATCTTGGGTCCTTTAAAGGCAGTGCTGCAAGTGGACTTAGCCTGGAAGCTAAGCTCCAGCATTATTCAAATAGAGATAGAAAATAGTCTCAATTGCATGTTAGTTGGTTAGTTATTGGGTTTTTCTTAAGTGGTAACTTTCCTCATTAGGCAATTAAGTCGGGCCACCAAAATACAAAAGATGGCCCATTAAAAGAGATGCATGAAGTCAAATCAGCAATGTCAAATAGTATGAAAAACACTTATAAAACAGGTTGTTTTAGAAAGGCACATCTGGAAGCTTTCTCTGGAGATAAACAGATTTGGGGTTTGCCAAATCAAGTTGGCAAAGAAATATTTTTGCCCTGAAGTTCCAATCTCTCTAATCAAGGGACCTGAGCTCTGTTAGCCTGCGATCCAAGTTTGTGATGCTGCATAAAGAAGGATGCCACCTGGAAGCTAGAAAAACTCTCCCCCCCCCCAACCCCCGCCTGCCAACTTCTGAGCTTTGGATTTTAATGAAGGAAGTTTAGAGGCTCTAGCCTGGAGCCTGGGGGAGAATATGATCTCTCTGAGGTAGGAAGGAGGAATTTGAGGGAGGTGGGAGGTAAGATGGAGAAAAAAGAGTTTAATCTGGTCCCTTTCTCTCTCTCTCTCAAAAAAATGTATTAGAAAAAATGAAAACAGAAAGGAACTTAGAAAACTAAAATAGTCTGAGATCATTTTTTTGCTTATCCCTTTCTTTTCTATTTTTTTGTTTTTTTCCCTATACTCAGAAATGGCTTGCTCTCAGGCATCTTACTCAAATATTAGTGTAAAATTAATATAAATTTGTTTTACCAACTGCATTGTTTTTAGCCTTATCTATAACTGTATGCTGAGAATTTTGAAAATCAAGGTTTATGTCTAGAGAATTATATGTGGACTTAAGTGCTGTCATCCAGGCCTCCTGTCTTGTACTAACCTACATTTTTATCATTTTCAGCTTACTTGTCAGCACAAGTCGTGTATGAAGTGTGCATGGGTTTATATCAGTGTGAACTATTGCCAGTTCTGGGTGGCAGCTATCGAACTTACTGTGTATTTCTTCTAGGTCTCTAATTCCAACTGCCCCACACCCTTTTATTGAACCAAGAAGGTTTAGAGTTTTCCCTTAGGATGTGGCCTTCTTGGTGGTATATTTCTGATGTTTTCAGTCTCTCTGCTATACACTCTGTCTTCTTTTCATACCCCTGCTTCTTAGAAGGCCATTACAAAAACGGCATCATTGCAGAACAGTGTGACATGAATTAGGAAAAAAGAATGCTTATCTTTTCAGCTGAGGCAAGTGCCTTTTTGGTAATTGTGCAAGAAAGGCAGAGTGGAGGGGGAGAATTACAAATGTGAACACCTCCACAAATAAATATTATACTCTCAGATTATTTTTAGATGCCTTTCCTCACAGGGTATTTTTTTTTTGTTCTGTTTTCCACAGCTTTTCAGTTCCTTCTTAAAGCAGTAATACATATATTTTTGCAAACAAAGAAACATACCACCTCAATAGGGGAGACCTGAAAATACAGCTGTGGTTGTTATTGGTCGAGTGCCCTTCATGACCCCATCTATTGCTGGTGGAAATGGAGTTCTTGGGGTGCCTGCTGAGAAAAGCATTTCTGGAGGCCCCACCCAGGAGGATGGGGCATTGTGGAAAGCTCTACTGAAGATTTAAAATGAAGGGGGTTCCCTCCCGAGGTCCCATCTCCCTCCGTCCCACCATGGAACAAGCCCAGTCTTGTCTTCAGCAGGTTTAGGATGAAGGCCACTGCCCAGAGCCCCCGCTCCATGTTAAAGACCAGTCCAGTCCAGCATCTGGTTAGTTCAGCTTGTGTTCCCTACTGCAATCCATTGCAAAGGGGTCCTATGGCCATGCAGCTGCTTAAGGCCACACAGCAGGTAAGTGCATGGCAAATGCGGGTCACAGAGCAAGAGATAGTAAGAGTGGGCAAGGGGTCAAGAGATGGAGAACTTTTTTCGGGGGACTATAAGCAAGAGCTTAACCAATTAACCCTTTAAGACTTTGCATGCTTGCAGTGGCTCCTCCCTTCTAGCCAATGATCCTTTTCCCCAGGCTAGACTGACAGGCAAGCACCCCTACTTCACTGCCCCACTTTGT
>NW_006283588.1:1525558-1541571 GCF_000327345.1 Myotis davidii
TTCCACCCTCCTAGCCAATGATCCTTTTTCCCCGGCTAGACTGACAGGCAAGCACCCCTACTTCACTGCCCCACTTTGTTGGACCCCTTCCTCCAGTGATTTGCAGGAATGGACCAGTGGTTCCCTAGAGAACGTGAAGTTGCGACTTCCTGGTGAAGCTGCCCAAATGACCATGCTTATCATGTCTGGCCTCCCCTTTGCTTTTTTCTTCCTTGCTGAGTTCTTAGCACCTTTTTAATAGCATATCTCATTTGGTATTCAAAATATACCAATTTATATTTTACTAGAGGCCCAGTGCACAAATTTCTTTACTGCTAGCTGGCTAATTAGGGCTGCGGCACTAAGTTGTGAGAGGAGAGTGTTGAAGGTCCGTGCTGGCTCTTCCCCCAAACTCCCCTGTGGTGTTACTCCATGGAACTCCAGGAAACGCAGTTTGAAAATCATATTCAAGTCAGTCATACCTACATCTAGGATTTCCTGGCCCATTTTCCTTGCTAACTGTACACATACATAGGTAACCTCAATAATAATAAGAAGAAGAAGAAATTTTAAAAGTTTAATTTGAAAGAACCTCACACATGAAAGCCTGTGTCCATGCTTGGGTCATCCTTTCCTTGCTGAGTTCTTAGCACCTGATTAATAGGATATCTCATTTGGTATTCAAAATATACCAATTTATATTTTACTAGAGGCCCAGTGCACAAATTTGTGCACAGATGGGGTCTCTCTGGGTTGCCTGAGGGATCGGGCCAACACCCGCAGTCCAATGCCACCTGCAGTTCCTGCCTGCCGCAGGCTTGCACCCAATCGATCCTGATCAGGATCAAGTCAGTCATACCTACATCTAGGATTTCCTGGCCCATTTTCCTTGCTAACTGTACACATACATAGGTAACCTCAATAATAATAAGAAGAAGAAGAAATTTTAAAAGTTTAATTTGAAAGAACCTCACACATGAAAGCCTGTTGCCACAGCAGCACTTGCCAGCTGTGTGCCCTGCATCTGGCACCTTCCTAAGGGGAGTGGCCTGCAAGATCAGGCCAAAACGGGCTCTCTGACTTCTCCCGAGGGGTCCCAGATTGTGAGAGGGTGCTGTCTTGCTGAGTTCTTAGCACCTTTCTAATAGCACATCTTATTTGGTATTCAAACTATACCAATTTATATTTTATTAGAGGTCCAGTGCACAAATTTGTGCACAGGTGGGGTCCCTCTGGGCTGCCTGAGGGATCCGGCCAAAACCCCCAGTCCAATGCCACCTGCGGTTTCTGCCTACCGCAGGCTTGCACCCAATCGATCCTGATCAGGAGAGGCTCGCTCCGCCAGCTGTGTGCCCTGCATCTGGCACCCTCCTAAGGGGAGTAGCCTGCAAGATCAGGCCAAAACTGGCTCTCTGACTTCCACCGAGGGGTCCCAGATTGAGAGAGGGTGCAGGCCAGGCCAAGGGACCTCTGATGTAATATTGGGGCCGGGGAGGAACTGCAGGAGAGCCCAGGACGTGTCCATCCCCATTTCGCCCAGTCCCCAGCAGCAAGCTAACCTACCAGTCGGAGCATCTGCCCCCTGGTGGTCAGTGCATGTCACAGCTAGTGGTTGAGTGGACACTTTGGTTGGTTGAACTGACGACCGAACAACTGGACACTTAGCATATTAGGCTTTTCTTATATAGGATTTCCTCTTCTGTTCTAGCCTAAAAACATCCAGAAAACAGGAACTGCATTTTATACTTGTTTGTATACCAATACTTCGTACAGTGTCCCACGTTTACTAAAACCTCTGTGCTTATTGCTTTCTGTTGATAGTGATGATTATAACTCAAGATTTTTAAAAAAGACATTTTGGGGAAAATTTTTTGAGTTTGGCTTGGGTATGTTCCTATTCCCCTCTGCTGGACTGGTCTCTAACAGACTCCTTCCTGACTCTAGGTCTGGACCGCCCTTTCTTAGAGCATTTACTTTAAGAAACATCTAATGGAAAATTCTTTGTCTGCCCATTGGAGACAGAAATCAGTTTTAAAAGCCTCTTGCCAGTTTTACAACCTAGGGCTGTCTTTCTCAAGGACCTGAAAACACTTTTCAAATGTAATTCTCAAGAAAGGGGATGCCCTAACTCCCAGCTTCTGTGGCAGAAAAGAACCCAAACTTCCACCAGACATGCTTAAATTACAGAACTACCTCTTGTCAATAAAATACAAGTAAGTCACTTTACCTTCAGCTAAGGCCAGTTAGCAAATATAGATGGTTTATAATTCCACCCACCTTTCCCTGACCCCATCTCTTAAAAACTTTTTTTTTTTAGTGGAATTGAGCACAGACTGAGTTTTGGCTTCTCTCCCCTGTTGCAACAGCCTTGAATAAAGTCTCCCAGGTCTGTTTAAGTTTGTCCAGTGCAAGTTTTGCTTTGACGCAGACTTCACTTAAGCAACAAAAGTAATTGTTCCTCTGCTCAATCTTAACTTGGCATACTCATAGAAAACTATATTTTTCAGAGAATGAATATTTTGTTTTTAAAATATCTTTTTTCCCTCCAAGAAAAAACTCTTGGTATTGGTGATGGCAAGGAAAAAGACTGGAGAAAATAGTGACAACAAAACTGAAAAAAAAAATTGCAATGAACTGCTTGAAATTAGGTTGAAATTTACTCTCTATAAATGCAGTGACCAGCCTTCTGCAAAGCACTGAGCTGAGCTGGCTCTTTTGTGCATGAGTTATATCCTTGCAGGAACGGGCCTTTACACCCTGCAGTAACTGTGTTAGGGCGGTCCCTTCAGAACTCTTAAGTGCATTGAAGGTGTGTTGCACTGTCTGTTAGGAGGCTGTAACAGCATGCTCCTTTCTTCTTTGTAAAGTAACAGAATGTAAGTCATCCAGGGTTAGAGGGAAGAAGAGACTCCTTTGAGCCCTTTCTGTACCTTGCTCTTCGAAGGGGCTGTTTACTCCAGGCTCTGCCCTGTTTACTCCAGGGCAGCACCTGGGTATCCACCTGCCTGATCCTCCTGAATTCACCTTGAGTGCCTCGAGGAGGGCAGACTTAGCTCCAGGAAATACAAGGAAGTAAACAGATTCCCTAACATTTTAAGCTGAAAATAATCTTTGGGGTTATAGAGTCCCATCCTTGCATGTTGGAGATGAAGAAAATGTGGACTTCCTTTGAGAAGCACAATGAGCTAATGATAGTAATGTGCCTGGGAATGAGGAATCCCAGAATCCCAGTGCACTGCTTGTCTCTTATTTTCTGTCTGTTTCTGATGTTTTTCTTTTCTCTGTGTGTTTGTCATTTTTGGTTTGTTTTTGTCACTTGTTCTTATGTCCTTTGATTCTGTGTCACTATTCTGTCTCACATAGACTCCATAAATTCATCTGCTCTAAGATTTTATGGTCTGCGTGAGTGGCTCTGTCCAGGAATATGCAAATTTTAAAGAGAAGAGTGAAGAGAAATATGGAAAATCATGAATAATCCACGGCGGGATTTCTTTCTGCAGAGTGGACACTTTTTGCCCTGAGAGGATGTGCTTTTGTTCTGGCCCCCACCCTGCATGCTATGTCTATAATGGAGAGAGAGCTTTGGCAACACAATTCATAATTCAGTGATGAATATAGTTCAAACAAAAGGCAGGTTAGGGATACAGGGCAGTATCCGAACACAAATGTCTTCAACACACAACTTAAGAAAAGGTAACCCAATATAATTGTATCTAATTTTCTCTATCCAGACTAGACACACCTTTGGTTGGTACATTTTCATTTCTCTACTGGGAGACGAATGAGGTTGTAGGAAAATTCCCCCCAAAATAACCATCACTGCTTTTGGACAGGCCCACCTGTTTTTATGTCTGTTTCATTCCCTGGCTTAGATAGAGCCTGCTAAAGAAATTGAAACATTAGAAAAGAAATTAACTAATCAGTTTAAATACAGGCGCACACACACACATACACACACACACACATTTTAGTCTTCTACATAATCCTTTATTGATTAAATAAATCTGAAATGTAATTGGTGGGGAGTTGGTTTATCACATTGTTTAACTTCTCTAAACAGACTTGCTTTCAGCACTTTGGAAAATACCAGCTTGTAGTGTCATTAGTAAGCTTACATCTTATTTTTAAAAATGTGTTAGTGATTTGATTTTTTTTTAGAAAGATAGGAAAGGAGAGAGAGAGAGAGAGAGAGAGAGAGAGAGAGAGAGAGACATGGATGTGAGAGGGAAACATGCCCCCTACTGGGAATGGAGTGGGAATGGAGCCTGGAACCCTTACAAGGGATGATACCCAACCAACTGAGCCACAAGGGCCAGGGTGATAAGCTTGTATCTTTATACTTTGAAAATACTGCATTGGTTCTGGAGCATATAGGCTGTCCCTATACTCAGATTTGATGTGAATTTAATGTTATGGTAGAGTTTCCAAGTGTTTTTTGTTTGTTTTTGTTTTTTTGTTTTGCCTTCCTGGTCTATTTTCTGGAATCATCAACCTATTACTGTCTTTGTAGATAACCCATGTTCCCATAGGGCTAGCTTTTGAAAAGATAAAATCTTAGAGTAAACCTGACCTTTTAACAAATCCTTCTATTTTTTTTTTTTTTGCCTATTAGCAAGTTGTCCATTTTGAGAGAGCTACCTTTCAGTGCTTTTTAAACCTCTGGATCCATTTCGGAGTTCTCCTCCCCTACATAACATACTTCTCTCTAAAAAGGGAGAAGTGACCCTGCTTAACATTAAACATTAGAAAATCTAAATGAAAAAAATGTTAAAAATATTTGCAATGATTCCCAATGGAATCAGATATTGTGAAAGAGAATAGAAGGATGCCTATTAATGAAAAATGTTTGTACTTACAAATAAAAGTGTAAAAAATGAAAACAGGAAGATATAGGAGAAGAGACACAAGAAGGTACAGGAATCGTGACTCTATGTTACTCATATCACTACTCAGAGCTTTACTTTAAAATTATGTTAAAAATTAATGTGAGAGGAAGATCTACATTGCGGTTATAACTTAGTACTGTTGATACATTGAAAGATGATATTTTTTAAAATAAACGAAATTTTAGAGAATAAATGATTACAACTTTAAATGCCAGACCTGGAATTATGCTGTTACTAATGTTACTCTTTTTCTAATGCAGTATTATGCTAATATTTTTTAAAATTCTCAAAATAAAATTCACTACTCTGTCTTTCACATACCAAATTGCAGAAAATTGGATTGAATGTACAGTATTAGGTTATGAGCATTCAAAAGCCTTCAAAATTAAAACAGTATTGTACTTACAAAAGTAAAGGCTTCTTTAGAGTTGTGATTTTTTTTTTTTTTGGTCTGTTTTGTTCACTACTTAATCCCAAGTATCTAGAACTTGTTTCCTGGGGAACAATTGGATTGATGACCTGGACTAGTGTTTCGCGGAGTATTGTCAGAGAAACACTGGAGTATTTCTTTTGTAATCAATATTCTGTGAAAAGGGGTTTCTCTGGTTACAAGTTTGGGAACCACAGCATGTAAGAATTATATTTTAGAAATTCAAATTCTATATAACCAGTTGTCTCTAAGAATTCCTTCATTAAAGGGGTGTGTAACTGTGGCTAATCTGATTGACCATGGGAACCTTTTCACAAGTAATAACCATGGTCATTTTCCATTTCCGGGGGAATATGCTATTTTGAGCCACTCTAGCACTGTGACATATGTCACTGTACCTGTGTGGACACTCAACGGGGATCTGCTTTGAGTTCAGAGTGCATTTAGGAAGTCATTTAAAAAAAAAAACAGATTGAAAGTCAGCATTCATTCTTTGATGATCCTCTGAAGAGCATGAAGCTCTGAAGGAGAAGCAAATTGAGACATACATTCTAATTTTACTGAATATTTTTAAAGAAGAGTGGCAACGAATTTGCTATAACTACATAGAAACATACCCTCATAGATTCTTCAAGTCTTAAATAGAAAAATGTACTTATATTAGATATTGATTCATTTTCATGGCTTATTCTTTATCTGTGCAACCATACTTCTACACACACACTTGTCTAAGTAACAGTGTAAGTAAAATATATTTATTGGCAACAAAATAGAAATTTAAAATAAATAAATAAAAGAATAGCATGCTTTGTTTTGTTTTTCTCCCTCCAAAGCTAGTCCTAGCAATGATGCCCAGCTTTCCGGGTTAGACAAGGCATGTTTGAGAATGTGCTAAATAATTGTGTTTTTCTCACATGAATATTAAGAATACTTTACAAAGAGTAGGTGGTTTGGTGGTTTTCAGAGAACAAATAAGTTTCTAAAACCATTTGCATTTTGTAGTGACTAACTGCAATCAGTTTGAGGAACGTAAGGATACATTAGGCAGAATTTGATCAGGTCTCCTTAACCAAAGTCCTGAATTCAGTAGCTCGATGTCTAATTACAATTGTTTATCTGTTCCATGCTTCAGGCTCTTTATTTCTGTCTCTCCAAGAATTCTGTTTTCTTTGATAAATCAGTTTAATTAACCTAGCATCATTCTAAGATTTTAATCCCTTTATTATGCTTTAATTTATGCATTTTGATACTTGTCATAAGCAATAAATCTCTCTGCTTTCCTAAAATAAAACATGTGTTATATTAATGTCTCATATTTTCAAAGTAATTACCCCTAACAATGAAGATGTTGAACTGATAGCTCAGGAAATCTGGTAGCTTTAAAGATTTTTAAAGTGAGGAATGCCTCATTAAACTTGGTCTTTTTATTAAATGGAATTTTGGATTCTATTTAATAGTAAATTCTTGATTGTTTCAATGTTAATATATTTTCATATATGTATATATACACACACATATATATATATACTTCTCATTCATCATCTTTATTTGGTGGCTGTGAGGACTGCCTATATAACCTCTGTATAGCCCCAATTTTCACCCTTTTTATCTTGTGACACACATAAACTATTTACTAAAATTTGTGACACACCAAAAATATGTTTTTTGCCAATTTGACAAAAAATAGGTATAATTTTGATCCATTCACATTGGATGGCTATTTTTGTGTTGGCTGTTGTCATTTTTTAAAATTTGACAATCTAAGGGAAAAAAGGTAAGTGTCCCTGACTAAATAGTCAGGTACTGCATGTTTTAAAAATTCTTGTGGCCCCATTGAACATTGCTGGCCTAGTATCCCAGCTTGAGGAACATAACACAGGATACCCTCGGTGGTCTCCAGCAATGATCTCTGACTTCATGTTTCCTGAATTTAAATGAACACTTTGAAGTTCATGGGGTAAAGCAAACCTTATGCTTTCTGATCAACCATGGGTTTACAAAACTTGATATTCATACATTTAAAAATATCACCTGACATTTTTTAAGAAAATAAAAGTGAGGCACAGATATAGATGGAATATTTTATAAATAGAATTAAAATGAAGCATTGGTATTAAAGATCCGAAATTCTAGAGAGCTCAGTGTCTTTCTAACTCCATAGCTTTGCCTCTTCTGCTGGTTATGTTATGTAACTGGTGCTGACAACATGTTCTGTAGCAACGATAGTCAGTTCAGTGTCCTGCATCCCCCAGACACAGAGCCAGTACATGTCAGCAAGCAACATCCTTTTCATAGTTTTGCTTTTCAAGAGATTTGCATTTTGAAGACATTTTGAGTTCATGTGTAATTTTCAGGTAGAATTTCCTATAAGACTAAAAAGGGTGTCTTTTAAAAATTGTCTAAAGGTGATGACATAAAAAGAGCTTTTCCAATGTTCCACTTCTAAATCCTCTATAAAAATGCTTTCTTTAACTTCTTGGGTAGTGATGTGCATTTACATCAGCAAAACTACAGTGAAAAATAGCCTTCTTCATGACTTCTCTAGTTCATTCAACACACTGCCTGGTCTCTCCTTTGTCATACCTTTGCAACTATTCCAGTACTAATGTGTTACTTCAGGGGCACCTTTTTTTAGTATCTTTTACTAATGACTTACAAGGTTCTCCATGCCTTATGCTTTCCAGAGGGTCTTGATGCCTCCTTCCCTCAGCAAGTCCTCCCATAACCTCCTTGGACTGTCTGATCTCATAATTCTTAAGCAAGTTACAATGTTCCCTACAACCTGCTGCTTCATACATCCTGACTTTCACTGAGTAAAAGCTCTGGTGCAGTTCCAATTTATCTATTCTCTAGAGTTTAGTTAGTTAAAGAAATTTTGCTTTGTTGAGGTATTTTTCACCCAGGCCATCCTGTTATGGTAATTAGCTAGTTAATATTAATAAAAGAAAGAAAGCAAAAAGAAGTCAGACATTGTAAGCATGGTCCCCTGGGCAGCGTCACCAGAAATTTATCCATGTCTTCTAGATCATCTAACTTGTTGGGATGTAAGTGTTCATAGCAGTTTCTTACGATTTTAGTACTTATCTGCTGTTAGTTATAATGCCTTTTCTTTCATTTCTGATTTTGTTATTTGAGGCTACTCTGTCTCTCTTTTTAGTTAGTCTAAAGGTTTCTCAACTGTGTTTATCTTTTCAAAACTAACTCTTAGTTTTATCGATCTTTTCAATTGTCTTTTAGTCTCTATTCTATTTATTGCTGCTCTGATCTTTGTTATTTACTCTTTTTACTAACTTTAACTTAGCTGGTTCTTCTTTTTCTAGGTCCTTGAAGTATAAAATTAAGTTGTTTATTTAACATCTTTTTTTACTCTTAATTTAGGCATTTATCACTATAAACTTCCTTCTTGAAACTGCTTTTGCTGTATCCAAAAAGTTTTGGTACGTTGTCTCCATTTTCATTTGTCTCAAGATATTTTTTTATTTCCCTTTTGATTTTTTCTTTGATTCATTGGCTATTCTGAAACATGTTGTTTACTCTCCCCATATTTGTGAATTTTCTAGTTTTATTTTTCTTGTGATTGATTTATAATTTTTGTTGTTATTTTCCAAAAGGATGCTTAATATGACTTTAATACTTTCAAACTTATTGACCTGTTTTATTGCTTAACATATAATCTATCCTGGAGAATGTTCCATGTGTGTGTAAGAAGAATTGGCGCTCTGCTGCTGTTGGATGGAATTTTCAGTACTAATATGTGTCTGCATGTGTCTAATGTGAAGTTTAAGTCCAATGGTTCCTTATTGATTTTCTGTCTGGATGATATATCCATCAACCATATATAGAGAGACCCACTTAATTTGTGAATTGAGTTTTGAATCACAGAAAATGAGGTAACAGATGTGTGACACGTTATAACACTAAGTTTTGAGGTAACTTGTAATGCTGCAATAAAGAATAATACACATATTATATGCATAATTAGGAACTTATTTTTACTAAAGAGGTAAGAAAATTGATAGCTGATCTACCAGAGACAAGTTGACTTTTAATTGTGTTTTTCCATCCTTTCCCCCCACAATGTTATTTTATCCTACTGATTAGAAATATGTTACTCTGTGGAAAAGAATTACATAAGACAGGGTATACCAGAAGGTTGGGATCATGTGAGGCTATCTTAGAGGCTGACTGCCACAATTGCAAAATTCACATTTTTAAATATTAGATTTTATGCAATAACTACAGAAACTAATTTGAATAAAAAAGAATCAGATTTTTAAAATATTTTCATCCTCTCCATACTATTGATTAGCCTTAAGCACTGTCCTTTTTTTGAATACTGTAGCTTATTTTTTCTGAGCCAGTGACTAGTACACTCATGAAATAGTTTTTACAAGTTCCAGAAAAACACACACACACACACACACACACACACACACACACACACACACACTAGAGGGCTAATGCATGAAATTCGTGTAAGAGTAAGCCTTCACTGCCATGGCAGCTGCCTCGATCCCACAGCTACAACCCCAACTTTATCTGGAAGATCATCAGGAAGGTCATCTGGAAGGATGTCCAGACGGTCATTCTGCTCGTTGGCCGTTTGGTCGATTTGCATATTACCAAATATGTATATTTGGTAATATATATATTACCACACACATATATTTGGTCGTGGTTTGATGTTACATTTCCCTCTTTTTAACTTTTTATTCTTATTGTATTTTTATTTCACATTATGTCTTGCTTTACAAGCATTCTTTTCAAATTTTTAACTGACAGATTATACTTTAATTATATAAAAATATATTTCATATTTGTAGGAGGTCCATGGTGCCCCAGTAAGCCCTAGAACATTCAGTAAGAAATACCCAGTCCTCCTGCTCAAGGATGGATCTTGGTGCAGGATCTTCAACTGGTGAACATTTCTTTAGGAGAATGGATAAATTGTTTTGATTCAGGGAGATATATGATGATCACAGATGGGATGCTATGTAATGTATACTCACATCTGCTCACTGTGAAACAAACTGTTCTGACATTTTATGAGTCAATTTTATTTGTGCAGAAGATGAATGATTAAGACAGCTGGATTACAAGAGTTTGATGTAAAATGAAGTTTAACTCTGTTGGGGTTGGGGTGGGGGGAGCAGGGAAATAAGCCAGTGAAGATATATAATGCCACAGATTGTTTATTTTTATCGCTTGAATTCATCATTTCAAAGATGCAACTACAGACATACAAGATCAACCAAAGCATAGAAACTGTTGTAAGAATATCCAAAATTCTGAGTACACATGCCACTGTCTCCTGAATTATCTGGGACATTGTTTATATTTTTAAAATAACTTTTTTTGATGATGTATCCTAGGATGCATGCTTTGTGATAGTGAACTATAGAGAAATTAGCTAATTTTATATTGTATTTTATATACAATCCGTTTTGGTGGAAATGATTATAAATTATCAGCATATAATAATTCATAATCAATTCTCTGCATTTATATACTTACATTTAAGATGATGGAAATCATTACAAAATATGCTGCTCCTAGTAATACATTCTTTAAGAAATATTCCAAATAAGAAAACATATCTCATAATAGTAACAAGGACAGTGAAGTTCAGAGAGTAATTGATGATTATGGATAATTGTAATGCAAAGCCCATAAAAGTTGTCAAACAGCAAGATTGATTCATAATCGTGTTAATGATACTTAAGTCAGAACACGTGGGTTAAATGCAGGAGCAATCTATCTAATAATAAGGTAATATGCAAATTGATTGGGACACCATCACAGTAACAACTGATCAGCAGGCTGCACGTGCAGCAAGCTCGGGTGGGTGGGGACTTGCAGCGTTTTGCCCAGGGCTGTGGTGGGGGTCCTGAGGCCTCTCCCAGCTCCAGCCTACCTCTTTGGGGCAATCCATTGAAGAGCCTCCGATTGGTGGGCGGGGCCTCCCTCTCTGGGGTGATGAATCTTGGGGTTCCCAGACTGTGACAGGGCACAGGCCAGGCTGGGGGACCCCCCTCCACCCCAAGTGCACAAATTTTGTGCACCGGGCCACTGGTAAAGAATAAAAGTGGAATATAAACAATTGAAGGGCAAAAAGAACAGAGACTCTAAATGTATTAGGGAAGAAACATCAAATGTACAGCTACATGCAGAGAAATTTCCTCTGAGTAATCCAGAAACTAGCAAGTGAGAAATATCCATATCTCAATGTACGGCAAATAAAGGCAAGACATTCTCACCATAAGCAAGTCAGTACCATCCAAACAGAAGGAGACATCCAATTCCTATCTTCTCCATGAAGAGCTAAGGTTTTAGAATGCACATCCAGCATCTGCATTTAAGATGTCCACCTGAGCGATAAGCCCCCAAAACCCCTAGCTCTGAAAGTCAATGGGGCCAAGCCTGTATGGCTCAGTGGTTGAACATGGACCTATGAACCAGGAGGTATGGTTTGATTCCCAGTCAGGGCATATGTCTGGGTTGTGGGGTTGATCCTCAGTGTGAGGCATGCAGGAAGCAACCGATCAATAATTCTCTCTCATCAATGATGTTTCTATCTCCCTCTCCCTTCCTCTCTGAAATCAATAAAAATATCTTTTAAAATAAATGAGAGAAAGTCAATGGGATTTTTGTGGGCAAGTGCACAGGTCTAGAGCAAACAAAGAAAGGTTATTAAAGGGCACACAGGGCTCCCTGAGCCTGTCACTCTAGGGCATAGCACGCAGTTAAATATAGCCATCTCCAAGTTTTTCCCTGGAAGGGGTTTGACTACATACCTCTCATGCTGTTGTCTGAGGATGTGGCATTTTAGAATGAATCTTGATGCTGGCTGTGATCCTCCTGGGAGCCCCAAAAAGACAGTGTTCACTTCTCTTCCTTCTCCCTCCAGCCATCTCCAACAATAAAATCATGCCACCAGTGTTTTTATGGAAGGAGCTTATTAATACATCTAGCAACCCTGAATTTTTATGGATGTCATCTGAGGGATGAACCCCAAGTCACCTAGCTCTGGTAGTCAACCAGGCTTACATTCACAAGTCCCATAGGACTACAGCAAAGAGAAATTTATCCAAAGTCATAGTGCTATTCAGGAGTGGAGTAACGAGTGAGTGAGAAACACCCATATCTAAATGTGGGGCAAATAAAGGCGAGACATGTCGAAATGCCTTGAAAATGCATGTCTCAAATATATGCTCTTTAAGCTATAGGATACTATATAAGTTTACAGCATGCAAAATATTATGTATAAAGTGTCAAGGTAAATTAAAATATAATTTGATAGTTATACTTGTCATTTCAGTTCAGGTTACATTTCTAACTTCTTAATCTAAAAAACATTGACATTCAGTTGAATGAACTAGATTTTACCTGAGCACCTCCTCAACTGCAGCAAACTTAATGGAAAGTGACAAAGGCACCCTAACTGCCTGGAAGCAACCATTCCAATGTGATTCTCTATGTACTTGACATAATAACATATCAGTGGTAGCAGCCCAGATGGCAACACATATGTTCACTTCATCACTGTGCTTCAATGAAAGCAGAGGATCATGCAAATTGTTTGGGAGCACATGAGACTTGGTTGGAAAGTTTGTAAGGAGGACATTCTGAGAAAAGGGAAGTGTGTGGAAGGTGTCCACCCTGTTTATTGGAATTCTGAAGTAGGGGAGTGCCGAAGGTGGCGCCCCTAATTATTTCTTGACCTTTCTAAACAAGTTTGTACACGTGGAGACCCCTGGGTGTTTACTGGAATCCTTATACTTAATCCTTGGGTGTCCTTGCTTAAAGGACATTACAAACACATGTGTCCTCCCAAGATTTCTTACCCCATTGATAGTATCTAAAAGATAAACTTTATCTCAAACTGCTGTAACAAATAAAAGTCTAATGAGGCAGGCGATTAAGGCTGTCTGGTTCCTTTAGCCAGGCAGTCCCTTAGCCCTCTCTTTTACAGAAAACGTTGTGTCAGAGTAATCATTCATCCATCACTCAAGGTCTGCTGGTCAACCCTGGCAGCAAATTATGTTTTTCTAGATGGCTTAGCACATAAAAACACATGAATGCATACACAAAAATTAGAAAATGTTATACATCTAAATCACAATCCAAAATAAATTTTAAATATATTTGAAAGTTAGAAAAACAGTATTAGGCTTTTTCAGAAAAATTAGGACATGAACTGAAACCTTTTTTTTCCCTGAATCTGAAGTGAACAAAAAAATTATTTGCAAGTTTATCTATTCATCAATTGCTAGGGTTTTAAATTTTTAATTAATGCAGGCTTTCATTAAGTATTAATAAAATATATTTAATGTTTATGCTATTAAATACATATTTTAAATTAGTATTTATTATGTAGGTAAATACTTTGTTTGCAATTAATATTACTGTAAAATTTTAAATATTTGTTTCCATGTGGCAACTAGCTAGAATTACAAATAATAATTCACCAATAATAGAAGAGAAAAATAAAACAATTATTTCAGTACATACAGAAAGAGAAAAGTGCTGTAACAATACATTTTATCATTATAAAATCATGCAGAATCACTCTTCAACCCAACAATTGAAGAGCACATGCTATTTATAAGTATACACTAGAGGCCCGTTGCACAAAGATTTGTGCAATAGGCCTTCCTTCCCTGGCTGCTGGCACCAGTTTTCCTCCAACACCTGGGACCCAGGCCTTTGGTCCACCACAGCGGAGAAGCCAAGCCCCTTCAGTCTTCAGTTGTCTTCAGTCTTCACTCTGTGCCTTCATATGCAAATTAACCCATGGGTGGCATCTGGTGGTGGCATCTGGCGCTGCCTGCCCACCTCCATGGGTCCCCAATCAGGGCCCGACCCCGCGGGCAGCATCTGGCGCTGCCCGCCCCGGGTCCCTGATTGGGGCCTGGACTCCGTGGGTGGCATCTGGCACTGCCCGCCCCGCCTCCCTGGGTCCCCATTGACCCAGGCCCCCAGCCCCTCCTTGAGCTGCGACCAGGGCGGCGGGAAGCTTGGCTTCCTCTGTCACTGGAGGCAACCCAAGTCTCCAGCTCCATGGCCTCTGCCATCTTTGTTGGGTTAATTTGCATACTTGCCCTGATTGGATGGTGGGCATAGTGGAGGGATGGTCAATTTGCATGTTTCCCTTTTATTAGTATAGATGGAAAAATCACCAAGACAGATCATATTCTGGGCCATATAACAATACAATAATTTAAAAATTTGAAATCATATGAAGTTTGTTTTCTGACTTTCTTATGAGGTTAAATAAAAAACCAATAAGGAAACTATAACTGAAAATCATCACTTTTTAGTATCACAGTTCTAAATAGCATGTACTAGCTTTGGTACTTAGTAAAAGAAGTTAGCAGTATAGATGTTGAAGAAGATCATATAAAATGATTACTTGAGATTAGTCTGTGTATTTAGAAAACTCAAGTAATGAACTGAAAACTACTGTAAGAAAGTAAGCTAGTGGGATATGAAATTAATATGCAAAAATAAATATGGTTCATATGTACAAACAAACCCCATTAGAAGTTATAATGGCAGTAAAATTTCCATTAACAATAATAATTAAATATAATCTCCAAACATACTTAACAAAAGAATATGCAAAATCTATGTAATAAACATTTAACAATCCTGTATGTTCACCTGAACTATTGGATGATGATGTATTATATTCTTGGAAGAGAAAATCCAACATAAGAAAATGTTAATTTATCCTCAAGTAATTCTTAGAATACATATGATTCCAAAACACCCATTATCTTGCAGAAATAACATTATATATCAACAATTGCTGAATGGGGAAACAATTTTAATATACAATTATTTTACGTAAAATTTGTTGCAGCTGTTTTAGAGAAAATTGCTGCCAAGTTGCTAAAATGCAAAGTGTGTACATCATATTACCCAAAATCCTCATTCATGGGTACATTTGTCAGAAAAACTATAACCACACCCAGAGCACAGAATTAATATAAAGATGTTCATGTCAGCATCACTTGTAGCAAAGTAAATAAATAAATGTAGTCTAAATGCTAATAAGATATGTTGGGTACTTATGTAAAACATCTTACAGCAGTTAGGAGATATGAAAATCCTAGTGTTATACATAAGACAACTTGAGTGAATGTGAGAGGGATGTGTATTAGGCTCTGAAATGAGGGATAAAAAAAATTAACAAGAAGAAGAGGCTTTCAATGACTATTGGAATAATGTGTCATAAAGGGAGGAATATGATCAGCTCAAATATCTACATCTGAGGTAAACATGAAACTTTTAAAATAATTCTATAGATTGAGATGTCTAACTTCACAAAAATATTTACTTTTCTTTTTTCTTCCTCAAATTTAATTGATGGGAAAGAGGAATGTAAAAGTACATATAGAGACAGGAAGGAATTAACCAAAGAACTTATATACATACTAGTGACCTGGTGTACGGATTCATGCACATTGAAAGGAAATTAATTAGAAGGTGGCCATGGGATGGGACTGGGCAAGACAGGCCAGACCTACCCTGAGCCAACCTCCCGCAGTCCCTCCCCAGTCGGCCGCACCTGGGATAGCACTATGGCTGGAAGGGCATCTGCAGAGTGAGTGGGTCCCTCTGGCAGGTGGGGTACCTTGACCTGGCCTGTGGGGATCAGGCCAAAACTGCCGGGAGCCGGTCCATCCTTGCTGCTTGACACAGTCGCTGCCGGA
>NW_006283588.1:1541651-1543728 GCF_000327345.1 Myotis davidii
GCTGCTGATCAACTGAACGCTGTCTCCGTGTCATTCCTTCTTCGCCGACTCTGTCTACACCTTTGGGAACCCCTGGACCTGTTGGGGTTGGACCCCGGCACAAAACTGGCTCTACAACATCCCCCGAGGGGTCCCAGAGTGCAAGAGGGCACTCTGCAAAGTTGCTGTCATACAGGGTGTGGAATGCAAACCAGATTTGGGGGCTGACAGTGCCCCAGCAACAATGTAACCCACGGCTGAAGGTGGAATCACGTGGCCCCATGAGGAATCAGGCTCCCTCTTCTCTAGTTTCTGGGTACATCACCCAAGAACTGCCTCTGCCAAGTCACTGCAGCTTGGAAGCTCTTTCATTGAGTATCTTCCCCCTGGTGGTCACTACGCATCATAGCTACCAGTCAGACAGACACTTAGCATGTTAGCCTTTTATATACATAGATGAGAGGCCTGGTGCATGAAATTCGTGCACAGGTGGGGGAGAGGGTCCCCCCTCAGCTTGGCCTGCACCCTCTCACAATCCAGGACCCCTCAGGGGATGTCTGACTGTGATCCCAGGATCAGGCCTAAACTGGCAGTCGGATATCCCTCTCACAACCTGGGACCACTGACTCCTAACCACCTCTGCCTGCCTGCCTGCCTGATCCTCCATAACACCCTCCTGCCTGCCTGATTGCCTGCCTGATTACACCTAACCACTTGCCTGCCTGCCTTATCACCCCTAACTGCTAGCTTGCCTGCCTGATCACTCCTAACCGCCTCTGCCTGCCTGCCTAATTGCCCCTAACTGCTCTCCTGCCTGCCTGATCACCCCTAACCACTCACCTGCCTGCGTGATTGCCCCTCACCACCTCTGCCTCGGTCCCCGCTGCCCCAGCTTTGTCCAGAAAGTCATCTGGAAGGACGTCTAGAATGATGTCTGAAAAGTCATTCGGCTGTTCGGTCTAATTAGCATATTATACTTTTATTATTATAGATCTGCTCAGCCAATGGACACAGACAATGTGGTGAAGGCCTGGGGTGGGGCAGAGGCTGGGAGGAGGCAGGTAAAGGGGAACATCTACAATACTGTCAACAGTAAAACATATTTTTAAAAAATAGTTCATTAATGTCTAGAGAGCTTGAAAAGTTATAACAAATTTATCAGGTCATGGGCACTGCAGGAAGCTACAAACTGATAAGAGATAGAAATTACATGAACTCAGACAGATGGAGAAGGAAAGCAACATGTTTGTAGAATAGAAAAAGCATAGTACCCCTGAAAGTGAGGTTTCCCACCAAAACCTTGGGCAAGTCAAGTGGCCAGAGACAGCAGAGTCTAATAAGGACTCTTCAAATAAATTAATTTTAGACTCTGGAGAAGTTATATCAATTTCTTGTTATAGCTGTTACGTTTGGTCCTAGACTTCAAGGTAAAGGCACAATGATACCTTTTAAAATACATTGAAGTTTTGCCACAGGGATTCACAAAATCAATGTTAGTGTCAGGCAAAAAGCAAAACAGGAACTAGTTTCCATGTGGTTAACTTCAAAGGACATAAAAAAATGCATCCCTAGAAAATACGATTTCCATTTACCTAGTGTTCACAGCCTGTTCACTAATCCAAATGCCAACCCCTAACCCCTGGCTTCCCACATCAGTTGGTTAGTACAGCTTCTGCCTTGTATAACATTTTATTTTTATTGTCAGAAAGCAGAGAGTACTTAGAAAACACTTCAGCTCTAAATATTTCACAAGTTCAGCTTTTGTTTCATGAAAATTAAGCAGGCAGCCTAAAGTCACTGTGTATTTGAATAAAACCAACAGCATGAAAGAAAATCACTAGACTGAAAAATCTCCAGAACTGACACTATGGCAAACTTTAACATAAAAATAAATATTACCCTCAGAGAAATGAATAAACACCACAAACTAAAAACACATATGTGTGCGTAGGAAAAAGAAGCAAATGACTTAACATGAAGAAATGAAAATAAACAAAAAGAAACAGAGTGGGATAGAAAGGTTGAATAATGGAAGGAATATGAAAGGAGGCTAAACACTGAGTGGGAAAGAATTCTCAAAACTGGAATAAAACACATG
>NW_006283588.1:1543771-1558046 GCF_000327345.1 Myotis davidii
TAAAGGACATAGAGATGGATTCTGGAGAATCTTGTCTAATCGAATCTCTGAAATAAGAGACTGGAGGAGAGAACGGAGGAAAACATGGAGAAAGTTAATTTTCCTGAGTAGAAGTGGGACTTGAATTAACAGCCAAGACCTCTTCCACGGATTTCCTTATAGGAAAACTGAAAACAGGACTGTACTTGACTATGGCTTGGTAATAGGATGAAAGATAGTGATGAGAAATAAGATAGCTCATAAGAATGAGAATCAAACGCAGATTAAGCTTTAGTTTCCAAAAGCTTTTTGGGTGTGTCTTTGAGGGGGTTTCTCCCAGAGATTAACATTTGAATCTGACTGAGTACAGCACTACACACCCATTGGCAGAGCCAGGACACTTGGCAACACCCTGTGCTGGCAAGGATGTGGAACAACAGAGTCTCTGGTCCTGTGCTGGTGGGAATACAAAATGGTACAGCCACTTTGGATGGTAGTTTGGCTGTTTCTTACAAAATTAAACACACCCCCTACCACCAGAGCCGGCAATCACACTTCTTGATAAGTACCCTAAGGAGTTGAAAACTGATGATGCTCACACAAACACCTGCACAGAGATGTTTATAGCAGCTCTATTCATAACTGCAAAACTTGGAAGCAATCAAAATGTTCTTCAGAAGGTGAAGAATAAATTAAATGTGGTACATCCAGACAACAGAATTATTCAATGCTGAAAAATGGTCTATCAAGCTATGAAAAGATGTGGAGGAAACTTCAATGCATATTATTAAGTGAAACAAGCCAATCTGAAAAAGTGACATAGTGTACGGTTCCAAATACATTACATTGTAAAAATGGCAAAGCTAGACAGTAAAATGGTTTGGGGTTGCCAGAAATTGGCGGGAGGGGGGGCAAAAAGGAGAAAGACTGGGGATATTTAGAGCAGTGCAAATACTCTGTATACAACTACAATGATGGATAAATGCCATTGTACATTTGTCCAAACTCATAGAATGTACCTCACCAAGAATGAACCATAATATAAACTGTGGACCTTGGGTGATTATAAGGTGTTAATGTAAGTTCAACACGGAAGCAAATGTAATGTATCACTCTATTGGGAGATACTAATAATGGAGAAGGCTATGCATGTGTGAGGAAGAGAATATAGGAAAAAAAATCTCTGTACCTTCCTTTTAATTTTGCTGTGAACCTAAATCTGCTCTTAAAAAACTGTCTTGAAAAAAAGACAAACCCAGCCAAAATATTGATCCTAAAAGCATCTGGCTACATGCGTACATACTTACCTTAGAAAGTAGTGTATAATTAGTGTAACTATCAACTTGTTCTTGGGAATTCCTCTACCATCTACCCCAATGTAAGCATAAAGAGAATAGTAAACAGTTCCATGGCAAGGCTGACCTACCACAAAATGGAAAATGATTTCCATAGTTTGGGGGAAGACTTAGGTGGACCAGAGTCTTTTTGTTTCTACACAAATTTATGGGTTCCTACTCTATGGGTTAACTTTGACAATCCCACAGGCACCTTTCATTGAAGCCACTAGGAGTACAAGGGTAGGGAGATTATATACTTCAAACTGTGGATAGCCATCAAAACAGTTTGGAAACAACTGATTTATGCTTCTGAGAGAAAGACAAGGATTATCAAGGTAACCTACAGAAGAGAATGAAGACTCTGGTCAATTAATTCTTGAAAATGTAAGCAAAACATTATTACAATGGAAATTAAGAACCACTGGGTTATGAAATGAATCACTTGATAATGACAATGCATGCTAATGCACGTGTTCCCCGTCTACCAATTACTGGGTACACTTAGCTTATTACTAACTCCTTAGGCCAACATAACCCTCTAATGTAACCCCAAAGAAAGGATAATCAGTGAAGCAGTTATGTACGTATTATTACCCCTCCCCCAATCAAAAACATCCCAGCAGAAATACCTGGAGTGGTGGTTATAGCTAAAAAGAAATGGTCAATATGTTTTAGCAACCAGGTAGGCCTATTTATCACAACAGGCAAATGGTGTGAGTCCATACAGCCAGTGACTTTGTCCAGCCCTACTGCCAAGACAGACATTCGCCTTTAGCCGAAAGCATTCATGCAACTTAATTATTGGAGTAGAACATTTTGATTAATGCAACTGGCAGTAGGGTGCTATGTACTGTCATAGAGCAGATAGGCCTGCCTTATTTTGCCCAGAGGTCTATTTTTGTTCCAATGTGCCCCATACCTTGGACACTTCCTATAATTATTCCATAATTTTCAGGATTTCAACTTCTTCATGAGTTTTATCAGAATAGACAAGCATAAAGTGAATTTTCTAGCATGGTTTATGAATGCCAGAAGAGCTCAGAGGTCAGTAATAGTAGAAGGCATAGGTGCCTAATGTTTAACTTTTCCTTTCTATTTAAGTACACAGATTCTTTCAAGAATTATTTTTAAATACCAGGCCTGTAGTTGTCCTAATTTTAGAGTAATATATTTTTTCTACTCTAACTAATGACTCTTAAATAGTGATCTTTGCTATTGAAAATTTTGTACTTAGATGCTGATTACACCTAGCTATTATGCCGTTTTTAGTCATCTCAGCAGTATGTCATTTAATTCAGTCTCAATTTTGAAACTATTCATTGTTTAATGTTTGTAATACTGTAGTTAGATAACTGATTTAAAGGGTAATGTGTAATATTACATTATTAATTTGAGAATATTGAAACAAGATTCTGAATTAAAAATCAAGTATAGCAAGCAGATAAATATCTGTAAACATTATTCATTCTGTTAAATTCACAAATAAGTACCATACTCAAAGAATACATAATTCTCTTATATCTCTCAACTGCTAACATATAAAGGGGTAGTCAAATGTATGCCCCAGAAGTTTCACCAGCTATGTTTATATGCTCACACTAAACATTCATGGCTGTTACTTATTGACTCAAAGAATTTAAATTCTAATCATTTGTATTAAAAACTTACAAAGAATACAGATTTTATTTCTCATTGTGATTTTGCAAGGGCACTTGGCAGAATTTTAGGGCTTTGGGTGTGAGGGATAATTCTTTAAAGGTCATGGTGAAGATGAGCAGATTAGTTACTGGGCATAATTATTCGAGGTGGCTCAATAATTCTATTTCTTACTCCACTTGGTGTGGGAGACTACAAAACATGGAGCAATAGTAGACAGGACTCAAAGTAAATGCTCGGTTGTTCTCTGTCATGATGCAGAATAGGCTCCTTCCACACCGGGCAGCATTTTCTCTAGTCTCTAAAAGATGAAGAGAATTGCTACAAAAGGGCAGCCCATTTTCTACCAGTACAATTAAACTGTGCTGCGCCAGCATGACCAAGGGTGAACCTGAGGAGGGGCGGTGAAGGATTAAAGAAGACAGACAAAGAGAATACAGCTGGGGCTTGGTGGATCTCCCATGCCTGGATGAGGACACAGAAAGATCCAGCCTGCAAGCCTTGCTTTATTTTTTAGTTTCATTAAAACAAGGGTAGATTAACATGTATACAAATGTTTTTGTTTTGCCAACACTTGCTGCACCTCCCACAGCCCATTAGCTACCTAGGAAGGAATTAAGGAGGGCTACAAAGTTAGGCTTAATTATGCTAGGAGAGCTCTGCCCTCCAGGCTGGGACTTGTTTGTGGCCCTGCCACAGGTCAGTCCGAGGCTTAATCTTATAGCTGCTCCCTACATTAAACTGCTCCTACCTGGGGGAAAAAATATTGTGCAGAGCAAAACCAAGTAGCTTAAGGCATGTCTTCTGCCAAAGGGTGCATAGACTGGGCGTGAACATGCTCCAATGTGTTTCCTCACCCCTCTGTAGCAACATAAAGTGATTCTCTGCATACTTGCTTCTTTTTTAGTTGCCTCTTGTCTATCTTGTATCTAAATCAAGATTTTTAGATTCATGCAGTCGTATTTTATGTTTACTATAATTATAGAGTAGATATCTGTATGATAAAGGCTTCTTATATGGACAGCGATTGTAATCAGATGACATTCTTAAGTCGCATGGCTTAAATATTCTGCAATTAAAATTCTTTTTCCAATATCTGCACAGACAACCGTGTGGTGGTTACCAGAAGGAAGAGGTGAGGGATGGAGGGGGTGTACGAGTAAAGGGGGTCAAATATATGGTGACAGAATAAAATTTGACTTTGGGTGGTGGGCACACAATGCAATATACAGATGATGTATCATAGAATTCCACACTGAAACCTATAATTTTATTAACTGATATTAATAAATTTCATCCTAAAAAAAGCAAAAAACAAACAAACAAAAAGAGGCAAGCTACCAGGAATTGTCTTGCAAGCACAGGATCTGCTAAATAATCACAACATTGCACCAGCAAATATCCATGTACATCATACACAAAGACATAATAATTCTTGCTTCAAATGCTAACTTATTCTATGGACATTTATAATTATTGCAGTTTCCACCATTCTTTTGCAGCATGGAAATTTATCCTAAATGTCTCATGCAGCAAAAGAAAGTCTGTGTTTTATTTAATTGGTTGCTTTAAAGGCTGTGAGTTTAATTCTATTTGTGACGGTCAAAAGAAAAGAATGCAAAAATAATTGAGGTGATTACTCTGTGTAAATATAGTCAATAATTTTCTGGGGCTACTTGTCCTTTTCATCTAAAAATGTAATCCTGTCATGGCTTTGTCATAGTTATATGCGATGTCTGTAAAGAATTTTCATCTTGACAAATAACTTTTTGTTCTTACATGAACTTAAATGTGGTTAAATTAATACAAGCTTAACACTTGCTAATGATCAGAAATATAAATATATTTTTAAATAAAATTATTTTGTTGGATAAAATTGGTGTGACATTTTTCACTGGAGTTAGAATGTATTAAAAGAGCATATGCTACTTAATTTTCAAGGACCCTCCAAAATTCTCAATTGATATGAACATGACTTAAATATTTAATATGTTTCTGATGACATACATACACAGATATTAATAGGCAAATTGTGAACCTACTTTGGCATATTAAAGTAGAGAGAAGATATTAATTTTAAATAAAAGCAGAATACTAAGTTTTCCAAGAAAGGAAGTTACTGATATCCATTCTAATGTTCCAAACTCAAATTTCTCCCCATCTCTCTTTTTTTCACTACATATAAAATTCTGTATATATTACTAAAATATTCTCCACATACTATCCCCTGTCCATCATAGTTGAGATCAGAACCAGACTTTTTACTATGGCTTTCTAAGGTTCTCAACACTAGCACATTACTACTGGTGCCTATTTCTTGTAATCAATCACTTCCCAGAAGAGCTTCAGACAAAATTGTCATGTTGGAAGTAGCCTTCAGGACTACCCTATTTACTTCTAAGGGACAGATATACCCCTATCAAATGCACCCCAAGTATCTCCTTCTGTCAACTCTTGACCAATGAACCCACTTAGTTCAATTCATTGTTATGACTCACACATATTGGGCCTTACCTTATCCCTACCAAGTCTCGCTAATCACCAGCCAAATTAGCCTCCTCTAAGTCCTATTCAAATGATCTATATTACATAGTACTATAATTGTTTAATTAGTTTTCCTGATAAAGAAGTGGCTATTACATCTTCTCAAAGACATATATGCATATTATTATGGATTTTTAAAGCCTGGGAGAATATTCTGGTTTGTCAGAGAAGATATTTTGTGGAGGGAAGAAGGACTGTTTGAAGTCTGTGTTAGTTTGACTCCTCCAGGAATCAGCTGCCAAATATTCAGAAATAGAAGATGTTTATTGAGGAGAATGCCTGTAAAAGATAAAGGAGAAGGAGAGCAGGAGCAGTCAAGAACCTTGACATTGTTGAAAGCCTGACACTCGTGAAAAGAGAAGGGGGAAGAAGGAGCGTTGAGTAGAAAGAGCCTGAGACTAGGATACATCTCTGAGAATGTCAAGCTGGCAATCAGACATCCTCTGGCAGCCTGGAAGCCCTCGGGGATTGTCCACTTGCCAGCGGGGAGCAGGCTTAAGCTACAATCGGACATCCTTAGCACTGCTGAGGAGGCAGGAGAGGCTCCCGCCACCACTGCTGTACTGGCAGCCATCAGCCTGGCTTGTGGCTGAGCAGAGCTCCCCATGTGGGAGCTTACTGACTGTAATTATATATGTTTCATAAAGAGGGGAACTCTACGAGAAGCACAATACTGTATATGTAGCATGATCTTGGTGCAGTTCTCATTGAGCGTCTGCCCCCTGGTGGTCAGTGTGTGTCATAGTGATCAGTCATTCCCAGTCATTCTGCTGTTAGAGTCAATTTTACCCTTTTATTATATAGGAAATAGAGGCCTGGTGCACGGGTGGGGGCCAGCTGGTTTGCCCTGAAGGGTGTCCAAGATCAGGGTAGGGGTCCTGCTGGGGTGCCTGGCTGGCCTGAGTGAGGGGCTGATGGCTGTTTGCAGACTGGTCAAGCCCCTCAGCGGGGACCCTCACCCCATGGGGATGTGGCCAGCCTGGGTGAGGGGCTGAGGGCCCTTTTCAGGCTGGCCACACCTCCCAGCAACCCAAGCTACCAGCTTCTCCTTTTTTTCTTTCCCTGGGATTTATTTATCTTCTATAATTGAAACATTGTAGCCTTGAGTGGAGGCCAGGGCTGGCTAGAAGGCTGAGTTGCCCTTGGCAACCCAGGTTCCCAGCCCCTCCTTGAGCGGAGGCCACAGCCAGCTGGAAACAGGTATCTGGGATTTATTTATCTTCTATAATTGAAACTTTGTAGCCTTGAGCGGAGCCAGCCAGGGCAGGTGGGAAGCTTGGCTTCCTCCATCACCGGGGGCAACCCCAGCCTCCTGCTTGCTCCAGCTCGGTGGCCCCAGCCATCTTAGTTGGTTAATTTGCATACTCACTCCTGAGTGGCTGGTGGGCATGGCTGGTGGGCGTGGCTTGAGCATAGAGAGATGGTGAATTTGCTTGTTTCTCTTTTATTATATAGGATTTGAGATATTTAGATAGTTTGTTTCATACATATAAGTTAAGTTACTTACTTGAATATGTATTATGCATACTTTGGAGGTAAAGCAAAGCATACCCTGACGTTTATCTGTAGTCTAAGGCCCAACTAAAGGGGTCCTTCATTGATTATTCCCACAAATCTATGAGCTTGTAGCATCTGCTGTGATCCTCCTGCTATACTCTAAAGCATGCCTATAATACCTAGATTATTTAATATGTGTTGAAACTCAACTAAAATGAGAATCCTTTCTTCATGGTTTTATATACCTTAGTTCAAAGATTTCTTGTGAGAAAACCCATTCTTGTAGACGAACCATAACAAAACATGGCACACATGGTGGTGGTTGGCATGTTTAGCTAATAAAAATGCTTTCATATTCCTATGATTGGGCTGCATGATTTGTAGTGCTTGTGTCTAGTATATTTCCTATGTTCTTGATGGCAATGTTTGATTAATGTCATGTGACATAGGTAACTTGTAATAATATTCTAGACAAGAAAATGTAAATTAGGATCTTAAAATGTTAAGACAATTTAGGCCAAGAGAATGAGAAGAAATTCCTCATAAGGATGCATAACCTTCCAGAGCCTTAGGTCTTCAAAAGAACTCCAAACCAAGAAAGAGCTTGAGCTATTTCTGCTTAGTGCTCAGCAGGGATCAATATGACCAAGAGGAGCAGAATCCGGAATGGGATACTGGTGCATTCTTATTGGCCAGCCTCCCACCCACACGGGGTTCTGACAGACTACAATGCCTTCAATCCTTCACATTTCCTTCCTATTTAACCTGCCTATTTTATAACAAGCTTTCCATGAAAGCTGCAAAGAATTGCATGTAAGGCACAAGATAAATATGAAAGCAGGAAGAATAGGTAGGGTAGCAGACACACAGGTAGGGTGTAAAAAGAGGATGACAAAATGGAGAGCAGACTGAACATATCATGAAAATATCCAGGAAAGAGCAATAAATTCAAGATCAGTTCTGGCCTCTGAGGAGTAAAGAATTACTTTCATATCAACACACAACACTCTACCATTGAATATCGTGGGGAAGTTAATTTTCTCTACCATGCTTTATACTGAAGACAGTTATTTTAATTATACATGGTAATACCTGTAAGATGCTTGGACTAGTGCCTGGTATATAGAGAGCATTCTATAAATGTAATCCACTATTAAGCACATAAATGATGAAGGCATGATAGGAAATACGGTTTTAAAACTCTGGGGAAGGGAGCTTCACTCTATACTATAGTACAGTGCTTCCCCACCATTTTCACATCAGAGTGCACACACACACACACACACACACACACACACACACACACACGATACTATGTATATGACAACCTATTGTTCACTAGAGGAAACTCAGAGCCCCAGACAAGGTTGCTGGCAGATGTAGACAACTGACCCAGTGGTTCCAACCACCCCAAGCCTCTTTGCATTTGCTCTGAAGGGATTAGTCTACCACACCAGTGTACTGTGGCACATCAGTTGGAAGCTTTGCAAGAAGAGAAGACTGGAAAAAGGCTGAGTGACTCAACCCTCTCCCATCAGGGAAGGCATTCAACTAGAAGTTACAGAAGGCCTGACACAATAAGGATTCTAAGACACCATCTTTCCACTGACTCTCATCTCTTCTCACCACTCAAATAATTCCCACCCTATTTGAAGTCCCCAGGGACTCTAGCCTGGATTATGTCTTTATCTTCTAAGGGAGCTCCCTGTGCCTGCCTTTGTTTCTCTTTAGTCTGTAGTTACTATAGCAGCCAGGGAATTATTTCAAGACTAAATAAGATCATGTGCCCCGTCTTCCCTCAGGCACTAAGAAGAAAACAGAAGTTTACCCCGGTGCTATGGCATACAAGAGCAGCCCCCATGAGAGTTCATCTCCACTACTCTGTTCCCAAACATGACATTCACTCTTCATGCCCTTAGTTTGATTACTTTTACACCAGAAAACCACATCTTGACCCAGATATTTCTGTCTCATAGGGCCTTTGCACATTTTTCTACTTACAAGTTGTGATGCTTAATTTTATGTCTTGAGCTGGCCAAGCCCTGGTGTTCAGTTGTTTGATCACTCATTAGCCTGGATGTTGCTGTGAACGTATTATATTACATGTCATGAATATTGAACTCAATAGACTCTGAGGAAGGAAAATTACCCTCTACAATATGGGTGAGCCTCATCTAATCAGTCAAAGGACTTATGTAAGCATAGAATTAGAAGACCTGACTTCTAATACTAATTAGCTGTGCTACCATATACAATGCATTTAGTACTTTAGTATTTCCCTTGGTTTTAAGAGGAGGATTATTATTTGCACAATTCTCCCAACCCAAGACTGAATCAGATGACAAATATGAAAATATCTAGAAAATTAGATAAACTACAAGTTATTCTCATAAGAATGTTTATAAAATAATAATGGAAGATAATGATTTTGACAGGGTATGGATTAACTTATGAATATAAAAGAACCAAACAATCAAAATTGAAAACAATTTTCAAAGTAAAAAGAGTGATGAAGTGGCAGAGCATAGATTTCAGGTTTTTGGTGCAGAGTTTAATTTCTCAGAGAGAAGAAAAAAACAGACAGATAACTTTCTATATTTGTGCCAAATACTTGGAGTGACTGATATTCTTTAGCACTTCGGAGAAAATTGGAAAGAAAACTATAAGTCTAGTCTCACTCTTTCTGACTTTTACAAAAATACATTATTAAATGTTATTGCACAGTTGTTTCCCCTAGAGATGTGTTTAAAGTAAACAGTGTTATCTTAAATGTGTTATTCTGTTTCCACAGTCTTGAGGTAAACTTGACTAGAACCAAACTGTCCAGCATAGTATCAGTCTTCTAAAAAAGCCAAGTTACTCTTTACTTTTTCAAAATGAACTATGATCATGATTTTTTATAAGCTGCGCACAATCTATACCTCGCTGCTGAGTATAAACCCTATACTTCTTTTGTCCCCATAGAATTTTATATAAAAAATTCAAAGGTATTGACACATATTAAAAATCACAGTAAGGGTGTGAAAGAAAAATATCGAACAGTGAAATGTCAGTGAGAAAAAGACGGAGTAAACACCTTGTTCATGGCTTTGGGAAAAAAAATAATGGTTGGTTTCATGACAACACGAAATTCAGACTCTATTCCAGTTTGATGTTTAATATACTGGAGTAACCATTAGCCAATCTGTTATTAAAAATTTGCAAGTCACCAAAACCGGTTTGGCTCGGTGGATAGAGCATCGGCCTGCGGACTGAAAGGTCCCAGGTTCGATTCCGGTCAAGGGCATGTACATGGGTTGCGGGCACATCCCCAGTGGGAGATATGCAGGAGGCAGCTAATCGATGTTTCTCTCTCATCGATGTTTCTAACTATCTCTCTCCCTTCCTCACTGTAAAAAATCAATAAAATATATTAAAAAAATTTGCAAGTCATATCTGCTCCATTTTATTTAATATCAACAACCTGCATCTTAATTCTAGTTCACAAATTTATAAAACCTTAACTATTATATATACTGTATTATTTTCTCGTGTATTTAGAACTTTAAAGATATTTTGTAAGACAAATATTTATATTTAGCTGGAGAAATAAGCATTGTAAACAAATAAGCTTGATCTTTACTCCAACAGTAGAATATTTGTGTTTGGGATGGAAACTCCAAATTATGGAATATAGCTTTTGGATTTAGGAAAATGTTTACCTCATCTATGACTAGACATTGACATATGTACTGAAGGGCCCATAATGCTCAATAAGTTTGACTTTTATATTCAATGTAGAATAAAAAAAGAACAGAATTAAGAGTATGCAGGTGAGTGGGCGTTATAATTTAATAACACCTGTAAAGGCATGAGTTGGAATGAGAATTTGTATGCCTACACCTTCCATTCTTCATGAGAACAGAATATTTATACTGCTTAGAAAGTTCTTTCTGTAATACTGCATCCTAAGTGTTAGTGGCATGACACTAACCTCTGATAACTGAATCATAATGAGAAAAGTTGTCCCAAGGTTATGTCCATGGCCAAATTATTCTTGGTCATTAAAGTTGGATACTGAAAGAAAGAAGGGCCACTGGGGAAAATGAGTAGGTGAGAAAGATTGGATCTGGAGGACTACAACACACTTGGATGCAAAAAGGTGACCATTTATGATGGCAATATATACACAAAAAGGGATTCCCAGCTCTCAAATATGATTTTGTGGCTAAATTTTTGATGAAAGGTCACATCTGGGAATAAAGTGTTATGAAAGCTTCAAAGACTTTTTACAAAATCACCGAGGGAGTTGGTAGGAAAGATGAAGAAAGGAGGTCAGAGCTTGTCCCAGTTGGTATGTAAATATTTTCCCAACGAAAGTCTCAAAGGGAAGACTAATGCTTATGTTTTAAATAATCACTCACAATATATACAAATATACATTTGCCTAAAGAAAAAAAAACAAATTTTAGAAAATCAAATTTACTGCTCTTCAGTTGAAATAACAGTAAAGAAGCCTTAGCAGGTTTTCCAGCATTTTAGAATTCTCTTTTGTCACCCACACATGGCTCTGTGTATTCAGAAAGGAGTTACAACAGAATTGTAATTTCAGATCCAATATCAAGCTTAATTTCAGCACTATTGTCACAGTTCTCAAATATTTGTCTCATCAGGACCCTTCAGGCTGTAGTGGCACACTCAAAATGATGCTGAATTTCTTTGTTTCTGTCAAGCTGTGGAAAACATCTTTCAAGTTCATTGGGTCAAACGTGATGAGCATGGCTGACACTTGAGAACCAAATCAACGCTATTCTCAGCATTAAGCCAAAAAGGCAAAAGAGACATTTTTAAAAGATAGCCTTAAAGTGTGACAGATGGAACAAATCTAGAATAAGGATTAGAACCATTGCACAGACCAGATACACTATTTTTAGGAAAAATCGGATTTTTATTTGTTTATATTTTCAAGGGCAAAGGAAAGAAGGCATAGCAAGAATATATGATGAGCCATACTTAAAAATATAATAATATCTAGGCTAAATTCATTATAGGAGATTTTTTAATAAAAGAACCTCAGTTAGCCCATAGACTAACATAGGTTTAAAGAATAAATCTTACTGTAGTAAAATTGTAGACATCCCAGGCACTGAAGTTTTAAAATGAGGAAAATATAATAATTATAGCAGAAGCTATCATTGCCAAAATCATGGCCAGCCCTTCCTTTGGGTATGGTTGTCACTGAGCAATGGTTTCTCAGTCAAGGACTGCACATCTAGATAGCCTTTGACAATAAGTGTGACCATGTGATGCAATTCTAGCATCAGAATATTGACAGAAATTATACACCTACCTTGTTCCTTCTACTTTATGTTTGGAGTGTGAATATGTTTCTTGAAGATTCAACAACCATTTTAGTGTTAATGAGGAAACTAATGGGGGAAAATAGGTCTCATTTGCCTAGAGGGAGTAATTCAAATTATGAGAGTAGATGGGACCATCCAGGGAGAGAACACAGGGTGAAACTCAATAATGATGGATTAAGAACAAAAGCTTAAGGCACACCAATATACAGTGGGGCCTTGACTTACGAGTTTAATTCGTTCCGTGACGGAGCTCATAACTCAAATTACTCGTATGTCAAATCAAAAGTGAATGAGTGAGACATGTGATGCTGGGCTGATGTTTTGGCTTTCACTGTGACATTCGCTGCGCCAACTAGCGGTGGGATATCTGAAGCTGGCTCTTAACCCGAATTTTAGCTCGCAACTCAAAGCAAAATATCGGCCGAGAGACAGCTCGTATCTCGAAAAACTTGTTAGTTGGGACACTCATAAGTCAAGGCCCCACTGTATGAGGGTTAAGACAGGGCTGTCTAAAGAGCACTCAAATAATTTACAAATGAACAGTAAAAGCCCTTAAATAGAGAAAAACTGGCCAGAGAACTAGAAGAAAATATGATACAAGAGTGTGGTAGAGACCTGGGGGAAGGGAGAGTGTGGGCAGAGGCGGGCTAGAAAAGGTCAATGGGGGAAAAAAGAGGGGCATATGTAATACTTTCAACAATATAGATTTAAAAAAGAGAGAGAGTGTGGTAGAGACAAGGAAATACTTACTTTAAAAGGGCAATCAATATGTGTTTTATTCCCCCAAAATATCCATACATTTTGAAACTTACCAGTTTGTGGAATGACTTGGGAAGAACATCTTCCAATGGGTGGTGAGGGTAAAATCCTGACTGTTTATTTCTGAATAAGGAAAGAGAAGTGAGAAAATGAACTGTCACAAAGGAGACATCTCCATGGCAGATTGAACAGTAAGGGAGAAACGGGGTTAATATAGAAGGAAATACTGAGTCAAAGGAGGGTATATTTATCAGTTAAAGGCATAGAGGAAGCAAAATAACAGGAATGAGAGCTGGAAGAGTGGGTAGTTCAGTCTGGTCCTAGAAATGGTTGGAATTGGGGTTAAGAATGCTGGTGAACCTGGCTGGTGTAGCTCAGTGGTTGAGCATTGAACTATGAACCAGGAGGTCATGGTTCAATTCGCGGTCAGGGCACACCCCCAGTAGGAGAGGTGCAGGTGGCAGCCCATCATTGATTTTCTCTCATCATTGATGTTTCTATCTCTCTCTCCCTCTCCCTTTCTCTCTGAAATATGTATATATATAATATTATATAAATTGTATATATATTATATATAAATTATATATATTGTATATATATATAAAAGTTTCTTCATGAATTTGCCAGCTAATGTCTAGAAATTCTTAACTCTATCATTCTTTATATTCAAAATAAAGTACTAAAAAGTTGGAAATTGTGAATAACTACATTAATATAAAGGTAGATTACTTTCTTATCATAATTTCCACTTTCTATTACCGACATTAAATTACTAGAAACACAGGCAAGTGTTAATTGCAACCATTTTCTCGACTACACTAAATTAGTTTTACAGAGTAAATATCATGAGGTCATAAATGAAGATAATTATTCAATAAGAATCTCCCCTTCAGTGAAGGATCTCTTTGTCTTAGTTTCCTAGTTTGTGCTGTACATGAAAGAAACATTTATTCTAAATTGAGTATCATCCCAGGCAGTAATCTTCATGGCAAGAGAAATGGAGCCATTGATGTATCCTCCTTTCCTGATCAAACATCCTTCATCTGGAAATACCCACTTCTCTTATGAGTAGTACTACAGCTGTCTGCTAGGTCCTTTATCACACAGCCTTAGCCAATGTAAGAAAATACTACCTGTTGTATGCTCCCATGTGCCATTTGC
>NW_006283588.1:1558135-1564604 GCF_000327345.1 Myotis davidii
AAGATACTGAAAACAAATTGACATACTGTGATAAATGGCTCACATTCAAAGAACAGTGTTTAACACTTCTATATGTATGAATATAATTTATGTATTTGAAGGCACTTCCACAAAGAGCTGTCCAGTTCCAGAGAGGCTTATCTATACTAATAAAAGGGTAATATGCTAATTAGGGCAGACGTCTTCCTGATGACCTTCCGGACATCCTTCTGGACAAAGCCACAGTATCCTTCTGGACAAAGCCACAACAACTGTGAGGGCCAAGGCTCAGGAAGTCACAGGTGGCTGAAAAGGACCGAGGTGTGGCTGCAAAAGGGCCCATGCTCAGGCGGGCAGTGGCAGCAGCAGCGGGGGTAATGGGAGTGGTGATTTGCCCTGATCTACCCGGTTGCCTCCTGCAGAGGGAGGCCAGACTGTGGCTTAGACCAGGGACCAAGGCAGAGGCGGTTAGGGGCAATCAGGCCAGCAAGGGAACACGTTAGGGGCAATCAGGCTAGAAGGGGAGCAATTAGGCTGCCAGTGATTGGGCCTAAACTGGCAGTCAGATGTCCTCCGAGGGGTCCCAGATTGGAAAGGGTGCAGGCCAGGCTGAGGGGACACTCCCATGCATGAATTTTGTGCACCGGGCCTCTAGTGTAATTAATAATAAGCAATAATTAATTAATTATATATAATTAATACTATATATAAAATGCTTTACAGTTTACAAACGTTCATATTCTAAATCAGTCCAAATCTGTTTTGTTAACAACCTAAGAATGCTTTTGATTCAATGAAAGAGATATGATAATGAAACTTTGGTGCCCCAAGTTTGCAGTGAGCAAAACTAAAAAGCAAAACAAGCTTTCTAGAGGGTAGTGAATGTTTTAGTGCTCCTAGAATAAAAAGTTTAGATAATAAAGGTCTAGATGGAGGGGTAGAGAACACAAGAGAAAGGTCCTCACTTATTTGGGAAAAATTAGAATCTAGCTATTACTGTCATTAAGTAGAAATTGACTTTTTACTGCCCCTTTTCACAATATCCTTTCAAAACAATAGTTAATTTTCCCCCTTAATTCTACATTAAAAAATAAACGGAAAAGTTTAAAATTATGTTGGAAGTTGAAGTTATTATAGTGCTCAGAATTTTAGTACCCATAGTTAAACTTAAATGATATAATTACAACAATTAAGTGTGGAATGATAGGACCTGTCCAAGACAAATTAATAATTACCCAAGAACTTGAAATGTGGTATGTATTGAATTTTAACATATCTGAAATTTATTTTCACCTTTATATCAGCAGAGGTTCTGATAATAGAAGACAATCACTCAAATATTTCAAAAGATTATATAGATGAACAATATTCCATATTAGTTTATTTTTTTTCCTGTGTGTATATGACATACCACTGGTAATGCAATCTCTAGGAAAAGACAAGAACATTGTTCTCCCAGAACATTTAATGTACTTCTAGCTCTGTGAATTATCATTGGGCCATCGGAGTACACGCATGGCCAGTGCTATTCTTTAATAACTCTACAATAGCTTCCATGTGTTCAAGTGAGAAGAGTTGCACATCTCTCGCTTTAAATGAAAAGCTAGAAATGATTAAAGTTAGTGAGAAAAACATGTTAAAAACTGAGATAGGCTGAAAGCCAGGCCTCTTGCACCAGTTAAACCAAGTTGTGAAAGCAAAGGAAAAGTTCTTGAGGCAAATTGAAAGTACTTGCCCAGTGTACTCAGGAATAATCCTAAAGCAAAATAGCCTTGTTGCTGATAAGTGGTCTGGAAAAAAGACCAACCCGGCTACAACCCTTAAGCCATAGCCTAATCAAGAGGAAGGCCCTAATTCTCTAAATTCTATGAAGGCTGAAGGAGGCAAGGGAGCTGCAGAGAAGTTTGAAGCTAGCAAGTTGGTTAATTAAATTTAATGAAAGAAGCCATCTCCGGAACATAAAAGTAAAGGTGAAGATCTAGAAGCTGCAGCAAGCTACCCAGAAGATCTAGCTAAGAAGGCGGCGACACTACACAGCAGACTTTGAGCAGAGACAAAACAGCCTTCTATTGGAAGACGATACCACCTGCGACTTTCCTTGCTAGTGAGGAGGAGTTGATCCTAGCTTCAAAGCTTCAAGGCTGACTGTTTATTGGCTAATGCAGTCAGTGACTTTAAGTCAATGGCGTGCTCAATTACCATTCCAAAAATCTTAGGTCCCTTTAAAATGATGCAAAATCTACTCTGTCTGTATAAAAGTTTAGATGATGGCACATATGTTATCAACATGATTTACTGAATGTTTTAAGCCCACTGATGAGACCCAAGGCTCAGAAAAAAAATGATTGCTTTCAAAATATTACTGCTCATTGACAATGCATCTGGTCACTCGAGAGCTCTGATGGAGATATACAAATAGATTGATGCCCACTAACACATATCTATTTGGCAGCCTATGGAGCAAGCAATAATTTACACCTTTAAGTCTTATAATTTAAGAAATACATTTTGTAAATCTATAACTGTCACAGATAATGATTCCTCTAATGAATCTGGGCAAAGGATTCTGGAAAGGATTCACCATTTTAGATGCTATTAAAAACACTCATAATTAATGGAAATAGGTCAAAATGTCAACATCAACATGAGTTCTAAAGAAGTTGAATCCAATTCACATGTATGACTTTGAGGAGTTTAGGACTTCAGTGGAGGAAGTAACCACAGATGTTGGAAATAGCAAGAGAGCTAGAACTAGAAGTGGAGCCTGAAGAAGTGATTGAATGACTGCTGTCTCATGACATAACTTGAACAGATGAGGAGTTGCTTCTTATGGTTGAGCAAAGAGAGTGGTTTCTTGAGATAAAATCTACTCCTGGTGAAAGCAAAGCACAACAAAAAAAGTATGGCTGCAAAGACGTGGAAATGACAGCAAAGGATTTAGAATATTGCATAAACTTATTTGATAAAGCAGTGGCAGGGTTTAAAAGAATCAATTCCAAATTTTAAAGAAGTTCTACTGTGGGTAAAAGGCTATCAAACACCATTACATGCTCCAAGAAAACCATTTGTGAGAGGAAGAGTCGATTGATACAGCAAATTTAATTTTTGTCTTATTTTAAGAAATTGCCACAGCCAACTCAGCCTTCAGCAACCACCACCCTGATCAGTCAGCGACCATCAACATCATGGCAAGTCTCCACCAGCAAAGATTATGACTCACTGAAAGCTCAGATAGTGGTTACCATTTTTTAGCAAGAAAGTATTTTTTTTTTAATTTAAGGTATGTATAGACCATTTTTTAGACATAATGCTATTGTGCACTTAATAGACACAGTACAGTGTAAACATAACTTTTATGTGCACTGGAAAACCCAAAAATTCACGTGACTCACTTAGTGCAATAGTCACTTTGTTGTGCTGATCTGTAAGCAAATACTTTTGTAACAATGGCACTTCCTGATAGACTTACTGATTAAGGGTTGCCACTAGCTTCAATTCATAAAATACACATCTGTGTAACACAAGGAAGCAAAGCACAGTAAAAGGAGGTACGGCTGCACACTCAACTTGAAGAGTTCATTGACAGCCAGAGCGATCATATCCAGCGATTTGACCACAGTCCATAATTAACACAGAAAGAAGAAACTGACAAAAACCAGTGTCTTAATAAACCCATATATCACTGTCAAAGAGCATGTGGAGAACTACATCCATAGGCCACATGAATTAGAACAAATTGAAATCTGTTAAAAAAAAATGTGTTGCCTAAGACTTGTCATCATTTATTATCTTTATGTGTAGAACAGACAGCACAATGTATTAAAAGAAAGCAAGGATTTTATTGCCAGAAACTAGGTGTAAATCCCATTTACATAACTTACTAGTGTGAGCCTAAAAGAGTGAATATTTGTGATTTCTTGCGGGTCCAGAATGGCCTTTAAGGTCCCCATGTGGTGATCAATTATGTATCCCACCCTCTCACTACAGTGGTAAGGAGGGACCTCATTGATTTGGGGCTGTGCATGTAACCAAGGTGGCACCAATTAGTCCTTCCTGGGGTTGTTATAGTTACCTTTCCCGGGGAGCTAGGAGGATTACATGTTGGTAGCAATTTTGTCTCTCTGAGGAATAAAGCCAGGCAACAAATAGAAATGCCGTATCAGAGATCTATAGTAGAGCCCTCACATGCTGGGAGCCCATGAATGCAGCTGGGGAAGAAAGCCAGTCCTGAGAAAGCAGAACTGAGAGGGAGAAAGAGACTCGCAGTAAAGGCATTCATGAACAATTAACTCCAAAGACGGGATTTTGATAATACTAATGGTTAGGTCACAGGGTGAGTCTAAGACACCCCCAGATTTTGTCACTTGTCTCCTAAAATTAGAACAGCGGCCCATTCCCTCTATAACATGACCTGGTTTGGAATAGTTTCTCCCCACTTATAACTCAGTGTCTGTATTTTACCCACATTAAATATATTATTAAGATATTTTTCTACACTTGGGGTTAGGCTGGAAGTGAAGGACAGCCAGCAAAATTGTAAGGGAATTTACAGAAAGGGTTAAGAGATGTGTAGTCCTGGATTCTCATTAGCGTTCTTACTTTCCAAGTGCAGATTAGGGGCCATCCAGTATAAACTGAATGGAAACATTCTTTTAGTTTTTACATTTATCAAAGCAGAATTTACAGAAGAGAGTATACTTAACAATTACTTACCAGATAAGAGGATAAGTTGTACCATTAATAGCCTTACACAAACATCGTATTTTATGAGATGTGAGAAGTGCTGCAAGACATTTTATGATATTTCATATGCTAACATTTTCAAAGCTTTTGCTTAAAAATAACTCATGTACATTGTTATACTTAAAACAATACTACCCTTACTTACCTGTACTCTGGCGCACCTTCCAGAATAGGAAGGGTATGCCTGCATTACAAAGGCATGCAGGTAAGTACACACCTGAATGTTGTAGCCTGTCAGGTTGCCTGTTAAAAAAAAAATTGTGAATAATGACCCTAAAAAGCCAACTTACTGATTGAAAATTCACATTTTTTTTCTATAAGTACCTAAAGTTCATGTGTTTACTTTGGACTTAGTATATGGTGAACAGAATATAATTTTATAGAAATGCTCTTTATTATGTAGGTCTTAGATTATTCAAGGAGAGAAAATACATAGTTTTAATCATATCCTTAAAGAGATGATGACCCACATAAGGAAGAGAGAAATATATGGAATTATACCCACTGACTTCAAGGTCATTGTGAAACACAGAAATTAAACTGGAATGTGTGGTTTTTCCTCTGGGCAGGATGCAAAGGTGATTCCCGGGTTCTTGACCAGGTGGATTCGAAGGAGCGAAGGATGAACGGTGATATAGGAAAAGGTGGAAATTTATTGGGAAACGAGCACAGACTCCCATGTGGGGAGGGGGAGAGAGACCCACCATGTCCCTCTTTTCTAAGGTTTATAAAGGCTGCAGTTCTTTGTGTCCTGATATCCCCTCTGATTGGTCCCTATAGCAGTTTCCGAGCTCAAACCCCACGTGGGGTTCCCCTCTTTTTATCCTGTTTTTTTTTCTCTATTCCCTGGGGCCATCCTTTTATTCTATGAATGACCAGCTTCCTCACCCTTGATTCAGTAAGTATATACCTTTTGGCAGCTCCCAGCCCCTTATTCTGTGAATGTATGCCTTTTGCAACCTCTCCCATGGACCCCCTAATTCCTAAATCTCCCTAAATCTGCCTATTTTACCCCTATAAAATTCCTTTCAATTGCTGGTTGCTGGTGAGCTGCACTGCCAGTCTCTGTGAGTCAATTTCAGAGGATATCTGTTTCAAAACAGGTTTGTCACTTACAAGCAGTAAGTGTTCTCCATCCAAAGTAGATGATTGAAAGACTTTCCACTATGCCCTGACCGGTTTGGCTCAGTGGCTAGAGTGTCCGCCTGTGGACTGAGGAGTCCTGGGTTCAATTCCAGTCAAGGGCATTTACCTTGGTTGTGAGCACATCCCCAGTAGGAGGGGTGCAGGAGGCAGCTGATCAGATGTTTCTCTCTCATCAATGTTTCTGACTCTCTATCCCTCTCCCTTCCTCTCTAAAAAATCAATAAACTATATTTTTTAAAAAAAGAAAGAAAGACTTCCCACTATAATTAACCAGTTTGGGCTCAATAATCACAAACAATCAGAATTCTCATTTTCGTTTTCAACTTCACATTAAATTGCACAAGTCAGCAGTGGTCTTATTGAGGACAGAGAGGGCAGCCAGGTAGTCAGGAATCGGGTCCATGGAGAGGAAAGAAAGTAGAACCAGAAACCCAACTCGGTGAAGTTACTAAGGCAACCCAATGATACGGGATTTTTGGATGGTTCCCCAGATTCTGTGTCCCTTGGAGTCAAAGAATGAATTCACGGACAGAAGATGGTATAGCAAAGGTGGAAATTTATTGAAGAACAAGCACAGTCTCCCACGTGGGAAGGGGGAAAG
>NW_006283588.1:1564678-1587454 GCF_000327345.1 Myotis davidii
TGCATGTCCTGTGTCCTTATATCCCTTCTGATAGGTCAATATTCCCTTTTGAATTGGTCACTATAGTAACTCCTGAGCTCCAAGGCCCTCCTCCCTCATTGTCCTCCTATTCCCTCTGGGCTTTCTTCCTCCTTTATTTTGTAAATACAGACCTTTGGCTATTCCCAGTTCCCTTGTCTTATGGAAATGTAACTGCTGCCTCTCCCAACTTTCTTGTCTTAGGGAAATGTAACTTCTGCTGGCTCCCTGCTCCCTGTTTTATGGAAATGTAACCTTTTGCAACTCTGTAGCCCTGTGTTTTTTCATGAATCCCCTTAATTTAAAAAATTTCTTAAACCTGCCTATATCCCCCTAAAATTCCTATTTCACCAAGTAGGCAGGGAAGGAAGGGTGTGCGTGGGAGACAAAAGCTTTAAAATAAATAAATGTTGCTAAAACAAGCAGCTTGCAGGGGATGCTCCCCTGCGGCTTATTAATTAGCTTGGATGCTGGACTACACCCGACTGCAACGTGGAATGGGAGCTAACTCGAGCTGCACCTTTTCCAGAACTGGCTTTTCTCAATAAACTTTGGTTCCAGTTATCATTTTTTGTCTGCGATTTCATGAGACAATGAACTCGGACTCAAACCTCACATTTGGTTTCATTATTTAAAGCAAAACCTTTAATGGGAAATTTTTCATTTAAAATAAAGCTTAAAAGCTAAGGCAAAATGCAAAAGGAATGCTTGAAGCCTTATTTGCCAAATACTTTGGTCCCTGGATTTCGAGTTCAACAGACGGAGATAGCCCTGGCACACACCTTCCTTTCGATTATTCCAGCTATGCTCGCATCAGCAGGTGACAGCGAAGGGCACAGCACATGGGGCAATGAATATGAGCCAGTATGCCCATTCTGGTCACATGAAAGTCAGTAGCAGGCTGAGTCCAGAGCAACAAATCATGGGCTCCTAATTTCCTGTCATTCTTATCACTGTTATTGCTGTTCCCCTCTCCCAATTATTCAGCTATTTAGATGGCTGGCAATGAGATAAGGTTGCTATGAACTGAACATATTTAATTACTTTTCTCTGTCATTGGAAAAACTGATTTTCATCGAGGGAAATTAGACTTTCAAGAGCAATAATGGAGGAAAGAATGGAAAGGCTTTTGTCAGAGTTTTCCCAAACAAACATATGAAAAATTGTCCTAGCTCATGTAAATGGTGACTATTAAATGGGTGGAGGTAAGATCATTATCTTTTAATAAACAAATTGGTGTAGTTGTGTACCTCTGACAGATGGAGTGTCGAATTGGCAACACCTAGTTGAGGTTAGCTTATCATCCAACAGAGGTCTGAACAATGTATCTCAGGTTTTGACAGACTTATTTCTATTTGTCATTTAATACAGACCCCAGAGCACTCATTTCAATACAAAGAACTACCTTTTCTTACTCTCTGGCAAAAAGTCACTGCAGACTCTAATTTGCTCCTCATTTCCCATATGCAAATCAGTTGTCCAATCAGTAATAGGTGATGATGGATCTAGATGTCTTGTGTTACTATCCAGGCTATCTCAGAAGGATTTTCCAAGCAGAGAAAACAATTCAACCAACTAGATAAAGCTATCATTTTAATGAAAAAAATTAATTAGAAGCAAATGGGAGCCATGCATATTCAAATCAGTGTTTTCATTGCTGTATCCTGAGGTGTAGAAGAAGCCTGAAAATAGGTTGACAGTTAGCATCCCATTCCTCATGGGAAGGCAGGACATACTCCCAAGTAAATAAGTTGAGATCCCATCACATTTCCCCCAAGATTAAATCATGCACACCTCTGCAAAGAGATACAACTAAGGGATCTTTACAGCTAATCTCAACTCAATCATGCCTGTCAAGGGCCTTTCTGGAAAATACTTTTGAGTCTTGTAAATGGGTTATTTCCTGGGCAAGAAATACCTGTGTTGGATTTTAGTCCATTCCCTTTCGGAGATCTATGTGTCCAGTAGGTAAACACTATCTAAGGGGTGGGGAGGGGATGTGCCCTAACACTGTCGCTTTCTCCCCCCCCCCCCGCAATAGTTTAACTCTGCTACACTCTTTTAAAAAATATATTTTATTGATCTTTTACAGAGAGGAAGGGAGAGGGATAGAGAGTTAGAAACATCAATGAGAGAGACACATCGATCAGCTGCCTCCTGCACACCCCCTACTGGGGATGTGCCTGCAACCAAGGTACATGCCCTTGACTGGAATCCAACCTGGGACCCTTCAGTCTGAAGGCCGATGCTCTATCCACTGAGCCAAAACCGTCAGGGCTGCTACATTGTTTTTATCTATTATTCACCACTTTCTTACCAAGGAATACCTTTGAAAGAAGACCCAATTACACATGATGAGCCCTTTTCCCCTGCCTTGTTCCTGAGACTGAGCCACCCAGGGAGAGAACCTTCATTATGGTGGGTCCTCCAACGGTAAGCTTTGCTTCTGGAAAGAGGAAGGTTTGAGTATCTGACCCCGTGGTGCTTACAGCGTTGGCTTCCTGGATCGAAGCATGTGGTATTAGGAAGCCTGGCTCTCTGGAAATATAAGCTCTATTCTCTAATAGCTGCTTTATCTTAAATTAAAGTGAGATGTTGGCTCCTGTACATTACGTTATTGTCTTATTTCTAAATTGATTTAGAACTTGGATAGGGAATCAGGATATTTTTTACTGGGTGTTTCCTAAAATGCTGAGTAAGGGATCGTGTGTAAGTCTTGGATTCATTCCCTTCTGAGAGTAGTCGGATCATCCTGCTCCTCTTGCTAAAGTAACACATAGACACCAAAGCTTCTGGCTGACTGGGAGCAAACTTGATTTGTCTCATTCTGTCTGAAGCCCATCAATCCAAGGAACAAATGGGCACTTGCTTTTGCAGATTCCACTTGTAACTCAAACCACCACAGAAGAAGCAAATCAGTTGTAACCATCTCCAAACCCAATTCTGGGTTAACTTGCAGGGAGAGGTCTAGGGTGGGTAATGCATTTGCTCACACACACAAAGTCCTCATTGAATAGGTGAAATTTAAAGAAGGAAAAGAATATTAATTCCAACTGCCCAAGTGCGTCATGTCACAGTATATTTTTAAGGTAAATAGCTCTATCATCAGTGAAGATCTATGAGTATATTATCCTTCTTTACTTTTTAAAAATTGATTTCAGAGAGGAAGGGAGAGCGAGAGATAGAAACATCAATGATGAGAGAGACTTATTTATCAGCTGCCTCCTGCATGCCTCCTACATGGAACCGAGCCCCCAAACCTGTCATGTGCCCTGAACAGGAATCAAACTGCAACCTCCTGGTTCGTATGTTGACACTCAAGCACCAAGCCACACTGGCCAGACTATCGTTCTTGAATGTTCTAAAACTTTATTGTTTGTCACCCCCATACAAAACATATCTATCCAACTGTGCTAATTCTTTTAGAGTCAACATATTTGTGAAACTGGCTTACATGTGGTTAGAAATTTGAGATAAATACTCAAGCATCATGCCATACACTAAGCTTTATGTGGACTCTAGAACAAAAAGATACTCTTCCACAGAAATTAAATATGGGTGGCTTTGGTATATTATAATGTCTACCATTTTTCAGGTTCTATACCTTTCCATCTTGGAATCATCTGAGTCCCCATAATCCAGTATTCTATTCCTGTCACTCACATGGAGGTTTAGTTTCTGAAAAGAAATGACTTCAGCCAATGGTTAGACAACCTTTTAATTGAAAGCCTGTGGTAGCAGCCCTATTCCTGGGAGACATAGTCTCCAAAGCTTAGAGCATAGAACTGATATTGCCTTCTCGAAGAAAGAAAATATACTGCTTTTATAATAAACCGAATTTCCAAGAGAGTAAAAGGAAAAATTGAATTCCACTTTAGCACTTCATAAAGGCATTTTGGTAAACTTCCATAAGGTGGACGAAATCTAATTCTCTGCTTGACTTCAGTGTGACTTTAGGGTCTTGGTTTCTGAGAATCATAATGGCTTTTATCTGCTTCACTTTCCCTCTGTGCTCTAACATGCAACTCTGGCTTCAGGACAGCTTGGCAGTGCCAATGTGAATGGCAGGTGTATATTGAAGTGTACATCCCAAATCCAGTGCAATAGTTTTCAAAATATAATCTACCCTACAACTGGGTATTTAGGTATTCAGAGATATATTTTAATAATTCTAAAACTGCAGTTAACAGTGATTTAAGAGAAATTTACTTTTTATTTTAATATCTCAAAGAAAGAAAGGGATCCAAAATGGATGCTACAGAAAAAAAATGGTTTTCAAAGGTTGCTATTTGTATGCTCATCTCATTGTCTCTGACATCTTGCACCTTTCCTGAAGCCGCTCACATTTTTGTCCCCCAACGTTCAATGGTGATGAGCACGATGATGATGACGATGAAAGTAACAAGAATGAATATCATGAAGTAACATGAATTAGGTGTTTATTGTGTATCATATATTGTTCTAAGAGCTTTACAGTGTTAATCTATTTAATTTTTAACCCAATAAAGTTCTGGTTCTGTCTCTCTGCCTCTCTCTTCCTTTCCCCTATCTACTCTTCTTCTCAATTCTTTCTCAAATTATAATATTTAAATAGCCTGCTTAGTCTCTCTGACTATATTTTTTAATCATTTCTCATTCTTTCTCTTTTTAGACATTTTCCATATTCTTTATCACAAAACACCAAAACAGGGTTGTTAAGAAATAATTCTCCATGGAGTGAAGGGATTGGAGGGAGGTATAAGGACCCATGGCAGATTGGAGCAGACAGCCTTCAATAGCTCTTGTCTCCAACATACAGGGTGGGGCAAAAGTAAGTTTACAGTTGTAAATAGGCAAAAACAGTTTATTCTTGTATTATTATTTATTAATTATTGCATTATTTTTCATAGGAATAGCTATAAACATACTTTTACCCCACCTGCAAATAGGTTTTATTTGATTGTATTTTACCTTCCTAATGTACAAGACAATTGGGAACAGATTTTAAATAAGTGTATTTATTTTCAATAAGTATATTCATTCTCATATGAGCATTGATACATGATATAAAGATAATATCTTAAACTAGTTTGTAAATGTGTTGGGGTCATAGACCCTTATGAGATTTTGATGGATCTCTGAGTTTCTACAGAACATGACATATGATGACATGCTCATATTATATCTGTGCCATTCATTTGGTTGAAGAGGAAATGTATGCCTTATATATAGGGTGTCCCCCAAAATATATACATACACTTTGAATAATTATAAAGGTAGTGGTTATTAAAATACATTTCATTTTAAAAATTGAGCTATTGGATGTTTGTGTGTATACCTTTTTGGAGACACCCTGCATAAAATGTCTTCTACACAAAATATTTAATTGTTCCTCCTAAAAAAAGTAATATATTTAATTGAACAAATTAAACAGAAAAATCTTTGAGTCATTTATTACTAAATTTGAAAACAAATCTTTATTACTCATTCTAAAAATATATAATTTTGAGGGGTAACAATGTCCAGAGACAGTTTCAATAATGATTCACCAAACTGATGGACACACGTGGCTTCCTAAGGGAGGTAAATCTTTTGGTTCAAGGTCACATAAACAGCATCAATAATTCTACCCCAAAACCCATGAGCTCATTTGGTTAATCTGCCACTTGGAAGAGGAGACTGGAGGACATAACTTTGCAAGACTTTCTAGTGCTTCAGAGGGTTGAGAGACACAAATATATGAACTTGGCTGCAGACAGAAATCTCCTAATACTTGGACACAGGCAGAGTGCTTTCAAAGCAAGGTTGCTTTACGTCAGCCAACCCTAACATTGAAACATGGCTTCACAATCGTCTTCTTGCTGACGAAGCCATCAATGGCAGAGGCCTTGCCAAATCAAACCTCACTCACTCCAGGACAAAGTCCATGTGAGACATAAATTCAACGCGGGATGGATCCTGCTTCTCGTTGACACAGCTGTCACCAGAGAGCAGAGTCAGCAGTGGGGGTCCACACTCCGTTTCTGTTCCATGCCTCTGTGAGTCGGGGACTCCAGCTCTATGGTGCCAATAAAGCTGAATCAAATGGATTGGGGAAAAAAAAACAAAAAACAAAAACCAAGAAAAAAAAACCTTGGTCATTGTTATATCAGAAGTCTCATTGCAATTTCAAAATTGTATTCATGCCAAACAGGAGCCTTATCATTCAAATTTACTTTAAGTTGGAATTAAATTTGCTTTATAGCTTTGAAAACTTTAAGAGCTATTCAATTATATAGTTGCAACCTCTATTTTGTGGCATTTGTGTCACTGCAAACTGATAAAAAAAATGACTCTCAAGATGACTACCATTTCCTCCTTGCCAATATTGTTAATTACCATGAAAATATCATTTGCTTTTTGTGTATGTGTCCACTGCCTAATATGTTTTGTTTGGAATTATTATTTTTTTAAAAAAAATATTTTTATTGATTTCAGAGAGGAAGGGATAAGGAGATAGAAACATCAGTGATGAAAGAGAATCATTGATCAGCTGCCTCTTGCATGACCCACACTGGGGATCGAGTCCACAACTGGGCATATGCCCTTGATCAGAATCAAACCTGGAACCCTTCAGTCTGCAGGCCTACGCTTTATCCACTGAGCAAAACTGGCTAGGACGGAATTATTATTCTTAAAGAAACTGTTTATATTTACCTTGTTAGACATTTAAGATTATCCAAGATAGAATAAGTCATTTACCCTCGAGGTTCCAGTATCACTCTGAACAAATTTCTATCTTAACTAGAGGCCTGGTGCATGGGGGGGTGTCCCTCAGCTCAGCCTGTATCCTCTCCAATCCAGGACTGCTGGCTCCAAACCGCTCGCCTGCCTGCCTGCCTGCCTGATTGCCCCTAACCACTTCTGCCTGTCAGCCTGATCACTCCCTAACCACTCCCTTGCCAGCCTGGTCTTCCCCAACTGTTCTCTCCTGCCCTCCCCTGCTGGCCCGGTTACCCCTAACAGCCTCCCTTGCAGGCCTGGTCACCCCCAACTGCCCTCCCCTGCTAGCCTGGTTGCCTCTAACTGCCCTCCCCTGCTGGCCTGATCACCCACAACTGCCCTTCTATGCAGGCCAGCTTGTGGTAGCCATCTTGTGGCCACATGGGGATGGCCATCTTGTGTGTTGGAGTGATGGTCACTTTGTAAACTGATGACTAATTAGCATATCCCTCTCTTACTATAGTGTTGGAGTGATGGTCAATTTGCATATGGGTCATGACTAATTAGCAGATCTGGGCAAATTAGCATATTCCTCTCTTATATAGGATATTTTAAAGATTATAGAATAATTGTTTTACATCTTTACCTTCTCTACTCAACTGTGAATTCTTAAGGACTGGTCTATTATTTAATCATCCTCACAACATCAGAAGCTAACCTGGTGCCTAAAATTAAGTAAATATCTCAATGAAAATGTGTGGGAATAAAGTATTCTAACTACATCATTATCACTATTCTTTTTTCTTCCAATCCTAGTTTAAGGCACTTCAACTGGACATACCTTGACTTTCTTGCTTTCTAATTAGTATTGACTTTTTGGCTGTTCTGCTGTTCATTTTTCCTTGTTTGTTTTCCAATTCCCTTTGCTCTTAGCTGAGTGGCACAGAGAGGGGTGAAATATAATTCAAGGAGAAGTCTGGCTATTAGAATATACTGTTATAAACTTGTCACCTAGGGCATTTGTTCCATTTACCATGATGCAAAGCATTATGGTGAGTATTTATAATGCTTTTTCTAGTTCACCTATGAAAGGCACTTAAAAGAAAAGGAGAAAGAATGCTTTGCAGCTACTTTTACCTCTAGGACTTTCTAGGAAAAGGAAGGAGATGAGCGTCAGTATTTATGTAGTTTGTTGTCTATTAAACTTCTTTACTGAGGCTAACACAGCCTTTTACACAATCTTAATTAGATTTGATGTTTTATTTGTCTTCATTAGGAGGAAAATTAATTTTTAATTGAAAAAGAAAAGATTACTGCATCACTGGATTATTAAAAAACAACTTTTCATTCTTTAATTCTATAAGTAAGACATAATTATGAATGACTAATGTTTCAGGGCAATAATCTAACCTATTAAATAATTCACTTCTATGGGAACAGAGCAAATCTTTCTAATCATTTTAATTGAGATATTTTCTAGGTGGATTTTCATGAATATTTTGTGTTAAAAAGTAAAACTCCTAAAGGAATTCTTAAAAGTGTAGGAAGCCTACATTTTATTTTAGTATCTTTTAAAACAACTGGTTTACATTCACAAAGCCTTAGTAACAGTGCGAATTTCTATTGGTATTTAAGTTATACATGGAAAGATATAGATATAAAAGAACTATAGTATAAGTGAACTATAAAATGACATGCTGACAATATACAAAGAATGAAAACAAAAACTGAAACTCAGTTACACTTGGGGACTCTGGGGAATTTCACCCAAAGCCTCAGGGAACTGGATTGTTTCCATTGATTAAGAGCTGATAGGCTTTCATTCTCTCACTCACTGGCCTGCCAGGAACTGTAGACACCAAAGTCTTCAGGCAGAGAACACAGGAGATAAGAGCTGGCAGTGTGGAAGACACACTCACACTGAAACATTAAGGCCGAAGGGATATGGGTGAGGCATGGCAACTTCCTAACCATAAAGTCCACATATACTGGTATATGAATGTGCGTTTGGGTTAGAGCTGATATTGAGAAGATTAAGCTCTTTTCTTAGCTCTAATTGTGCTATACATGTGTTTTATGATATTTATCCTTATTCAGTGTCTTGAATTCACTTAGGAGACACTGAAAGATTTCTAAGCTGCAATTCATATACCAATTTTGCCAAATAGCTACGTCAGTATCGTGTTAACTCTGAAATGATATAGTAAACAAGTGCATTTGATTATCTTTTGATGCAGTAATATTTCAGAAGAATAAAAAGTGTTACATATGAGTGAACATCTCACTGCTATTATTTATAGTTAACAGTGGATTTCAGGATATAGGAAGTATACTTGTAAATAAAACAAATGTCAAGAATGTTGCATATTTTATAAAATTGGCTTGCACATATAAAATATGTGGACAGATAGTCTTGTTATGTTCATAAAGAAATAAGGAATATTCTCAGAGTAAAATCAAACAATATAAGTGAATATATGGAATATATTACTTAATAAAGAATATATATACATGGGTATATATACATATAAAGAGATATGCACATATACTAGTATCTTAATCCTTTCACCAATCTATCTGTTGACCTATTTCTTATGATTTTGTTTAATGGAAAATAAGTATAAAAGCCCTAGAGGGCAAAGGTTTAAACTATCAGATGTTTATATATTTCATTAATTTACCTTCCCTAATCAAGATATTACTAATACTAATTAAATTAATAGATGTATAAACAAGTGTTACAATACCCATCAATTTTATTATATACATTTTTGTTACTTATGCTTTATTAAGCACCATGAAGAAGAAACATTAGTAAAGAAACAGATTGATAAATACATAAAAATAATTGTTTTTCCTGACATATGCAGAAAAACTGGTTTTTGAGCTAAAGATTACAATAGAGTAGATCATTGAAACCAAAAGCTGTTTCTTTAAGCAGATCAAAAAATTAATAAACATCCAGTCTTACAAATCAAAAACACAAAACAGAGAAAAAGCATAAATTACCAGTATCAGGAATGATAAAATTGACATCATTTAGAGATCAAACAGGTATTTACAGGATAATGTAGTAACATTATGAACATTAGGTTAATAAATTTGACCACATAGAAGCAAAGAACAAAATTTTTTGAAAGATACAAACTACCAAATCTTACCCAAGAAGAAATATACATCTTGAAAACTACATATCTATTTATTAAAGTTTGTTTTAAGTTTTTTTCCCACAAAGAAAACTGCAATACTAGTTGTTTAATACTAGAATACCATAAAAAATGAAATTCCACATAATTTCTTACAGAAGGGGAGAGAATGCATCCCAACGCACTCTGTGAGCTGTCAGATTGAACAAAACAGTATATAAAAAGCTAACACATCATGAGGGAATGTGATTTATCCAAGGAACACTAAACTGGCTTACCGTTTTTAATCCAATCAATGGAATTTATTACATAATTGAAAATTGACAAAAAATGAATCTCTGTAACTACAAAACTTTCAACGTTAATATATCTTCTGAAAACTAAGATTACTACTAAACTTTCTCAACCTGGTAAATAATTTACTACTATCATACTGGCAAGGAACAGCCCAAGGATATCGATTCTTACCACTTCTAGCAAATGGTAAGAGTTCCTTCCTTTATACAGCAGCATAGTATTCCATCGTGTAGATGTACCACAGTTTTCTAATCCATTCATCTACTGATGGGCACTTAGGCTGTTTCCAGATCTTAGCTATGGTGAATTGTGCTGCTATGAACATAGGGGTGCATATATCCTTTCTGATTGGTGTTTCTGGTTTCTTGGGAGTAACCTATCAATGTGCAGTGGCCGGTACTCCATATATTTACTGATAATTATCAGCAACCATGGAGCCTCAGAACTTAAAAACATAAAACCCAACAACCACCTTAAACCATGTCTTCTGTCCATCTCTGAGACAACTGAATGTACATGTCATAATTCCTGTACCTCTCATTAGTAATTAAAAAGGAATAATAAAATAAGTAATTAGATAATGATATGTATGGAAAAATGAACAGAAAAATAAGTAGCTAATCAAGTAAATAAATGAAGATATGAGAAAACCCTTATTTGTAGATGTCATGAAATGTTGGCTTCCTTGCATGGTGGGGGTTTTCTCCCTGTGTCTTCTTTTCCTCTTTCCTCTCTACGTGTATTGCTTTTCATGGATCACCATCTTTTTAGTAGGAGTTGAAAAACTGACTAGGTGATAATAAATATTACCATTAAAAATTGCTATTTCTAGTTTTAAAAGTAAAATCAATATTTATTACTAATGAGCTCTCCAAATGGTAAGTAGACAAAACAAATCAAACTCAGTTTTGAAATGCGGCTAAAAATTTTTTGAAATATGCAGTTATGTCAAAATACACATCAGAGTTCATAAAAAATGAACTCATCTCTTGTCTTGCTCAAGATGGTCTAAAGGAAATGGATAATTTATCCATTGACTTTTAAAAATTGAGAATATTAGCAGCAAACTAAAATACATTCACTATAAATTTTACGAATACAAAAAAAATCGAGCCAAATGCCATTTTAACTATTCATCCATCCTAAAGCAAAAATGCAAACATTAAGTTGTTTATTTTTTTAGTTGAATTTTTGCTGCAGGGTTGATAACCTCCCGAGGTTTCTAAGCCTGGCCATACTGTTAAAATGATAATGAGGAGACTAAAAAGGCAACATTTATAATAGAACAAAGCTTTGCTTTTGCACAGAACCATTTTTCAAGGTCAGTTTGCAATCTATCTGGGCCACACATTCAACAGACAAAATCCTGGTTTCCAAAGCTACTTTAGCAAGATGCTTTATTCAGATAGAGTCATACATATGGATGGACGCTCAGAGGAACCTACTCTAAATTCTTATTGTCAGAAACGGACAAATGGCCACCTGGAAATCATATATTTCCTAGTAAATCCACAGCCGAGGAAATAGTAAATTCCCTATGGCTTCCCTCGTGCCATACAGCCATTCATTAGTTTGGTCAGGATTAAATCTCCGTTCTCTTAATTTCTACTAGAATGTCCCTAGGCTATCATGCTGCTACTTAGTCACTTTTGAGAGAAGTGATAAAAAATAGGCTTCCATATATTTTACTGCTGCTAGGGTAATTACCATTAAGAAGATATTAAACCAGCACCTTTGACATTGAATTAATATTATCTATTATGAACGGCAAAAGAAACAATAAACATATTTATAGACATTTTTGAATGCAAACAGTTAAGTTCTACAACCTGAGATTTAATGCTGAGGACCTACTCCCAGACACTGGGGACACTAGCAAATTAGCTTTGGCTCCTGCCCGTGTTCCTAATCAGTAGTATTTTTCACTCATATAGAGGTTATGGATATGATACTAGGAATAGGAATGTGTTATATGTATATACTAGGAGCCCAGCGTGCCAAATCACACGAGCGGGCTTGCCTCGACATCCGAACCTCTCCATATAGAGCTCCAGCGTGCCTGGCCCAGCCCCCGACCCCTCTGACCTTCTCTGGCCACTTCAAGCTCTGCCCTCAGTCCCTCGAGTCGCCTGGGGCTGGTCCTGCCTTCTCTGGGCTCCTCCCTGATTCCACCCCATCTCCAATGTGGCGGCTCTGCCCCGACATGGTGCTGGAGGAGAGCATGGAAACCTCCCTCCTGCTGTGCTGTGCTCCTTCCCCAAGCAGGCGAGTGGCAGAGCGCTCTGAGTGTGAGCGGTGGGTGGCGAAGGACTGGTGAGGGGGGCGCTACAGGCTCTCACCCGTGCGCCCCCGGGCACGGGCCTCCTCCGGGCACTTCCCCACTTCCACGCTGTCTCTGGAAGAAATGCCCCGCCATGCAGGCAGCCTCCCCCTTAGCGGTCATGACTGTGACACAGTTAGGACCAATTAGCATACTACCTCTTTATATATATAGATGATATTTTAACCATTCGTCCTAAAGGTTTAATGAGATGACATTGAGAAAAGAAAATGAAGTAGGAGAAACTTTAGCATCCATCGTAATTAGCACAGCTTACCAGAGTTAATGAATGTGTGTGCACTATTACACCCTTAATGAAAAATGATGTCTAAGCATAGTGGGTAAGCTTATGACATATGAATTTATTACCCAAAGTCAAATCTGGAGAAGATTTTTTCCGAATTAAAGTAGAAGCTGTTTTGCCCCAGAGAAAAGAAGGAAACCATGATTTTGAAAATAAATGAAGCTCTTTGAAAGTTTCCTTTAATTTTTAACTCATGAAATGTTAAATTCATTGGCTCTATGATACAATTTAAGCCCTTATTAGTATTATTTTTTTTTTACTCAAGACTTTGTCTTTGGAGGGGAAGGATGCCTTGAAAGGCAATTTGGAAAAGGATTTTTAAAAATATGTATTTTATTGATTTTTTACAGAGAGGAAGGGAGAGGGAGAGTTAGAAACATCGATGAGAGAGAAACATTGGTCAGCTGCCTCCTGCACACCCCCTACTGGGGATGTGCCCACAACCAGGGTACATGCCCTTGACTGGAATCGAGCCTGGGACCCTTGAGTCCGCAGGCCGATGCTCTATCCACTGAGCCAAACTGGCTAGGGCTGGAAAGGATTTTTAAAAATCCCCAAACCAAGGAACATAGCCTTTAAAAAAGTCATTTCAGTAAATGCATTCATATACTTGTCAATGTGTCCATCCACTCAGTCTTACACATAGCACCTATTCAATAAAACCGTGAACTGGAATAAGTTATTATTTCCTATGAGAAGATATCGGGCTAGGGAGACAAGAGAGAGGATAGGGATGCTCTTTCATTTGATGGAGAATATGTGATTATCTGCTTCACATTGAGCCTAGGAAGATAAGGAAAATTATAAAGTAACTCTCAGCTCTCTCTTTTTCTCATTGTGCAACTGTTTCAACAAGGAATTTTTGACTACAGAAGACAACATGGTTTCATAATTCTTTATCTGAAACTCTGAAGCCCTAGAAACTCTGAAAAGCAAAAATGTTTTCAAAAGTCATAAAGTAATAATACCTTGTGTGAAATAATTTAGCTAAAAAAAGAAACTGACATTTATTTATTTATCATTTATTCATTTATTGTATGTATTTATACCAGTTTGCATGAGCATTTATAAATTTTGGGGCAGGAATTTTAATGGGGTTGTTATAGGTACTGCTACAAAAACCTGTTAGGGTATATAGTATATGAAATTCAGCATCTTTCTAAAAATCTTAATTAAGAAAAGAAGGAAAGAAAGAAATGACAAAGAAAGAAGAAAGAAGGAAAGGAGGAAGAAATAAAGGAAGGCAGGAAAAAGAAGAAAGGAAGGATGCTAAGTCATATCAAATCTAAAAGCTTTGTATGAATAAGAAATTATAAAACTCAACTCAGTAAAGCAATAAGAGGATCCAAGAACAAAACAATGAATCATTACTTTCTACTAGGACATTATAATTGTGAGAAAGTATTTTAAGATATGCAAAAATTAGAGTTTTAAAATTGCATGTACTTATTAACTCTCTAGGTAATTTTTCTGGAGGTGGGAGAGATTTTTTAAATAATAAGGACAGGTTTATTAACACAAATTTCCCAGTTGTTGAACCTCCAACTGATCACACTAATGGAGTGTGGGTATATTTTATTAAATGCATATTATAACTCAATACAGCTTAATTAAAAAACACACATCAATAATAGGATGATTGTCTACCTATTAAGCAACATAGTAGCTCACAGCATTGGAAAAAATCAAAGAGATTACAGTGTCTAATAACTCAATTCTTAGAATTCTTTAGCTGGTTATTTAAGTGTTTTGACCAGGTGATTCATAGGAAAATTTTTCATTTGATATTTCATAGGTAATAGCAGATACAATTTATTGAATGCATATTAATATTTTGAGTACTCACAATAACCTCATGAAGAAGGTTGATTCTGTTATCATCTCCATTATTTAAATGAAGAACCTCAGTGTTGGAAAGATTAAAAACTGAAAAAGTAGATTTTCTAGATCTTATCTGGGAAGCTAATGGGCTGAGGAAAGTGCAGCAAGAACAAGAAGTAAAACAAGTGAAACAAGAACAGTGTAAAAAAGTGAAATTTACAAGAACAGTGTAACTTTGGTAACCACTACCTTGTTTACCTCTGACTATAAAATAAAGGCTCAGTTTGCCTGGGATCTCTCTCTGGGGCCTCAGCTAGGCACAGGAAGATCCACGGAGACTAAAGAGAGCTAGAGAGCTATGAACACTGTCTCCATGTAAATCATTCTTCACCAACTCCGTCCACACCTTTGGGAACCTCTGGACTGCCAGGGCTGGACCCTGGCACAAATTTTAATTTTTTAAAAATTAATATTATAATATTTCTTGGTATTCAGTCTTTACATAATAAACCCAGGCATCTCAAGAATTGGTGCCAATAATAACAAAAATAAATCACTAACTTGTATAGGTTGTTGCAAAGCACCAGACTCTGTTCTAAAAGCTTGTTTTATTAATTCATTTAAGTCTCACAATAACACTCGAGGAGGCATTATTTTTCTCATTTCATACATGAGTGGACTAAGGGGAAATAAGTGTAAATTTCCTAGGGGCATAAAGCTAAGTAGGGAAAACAGTAGTATTGGCTTTGAGAGTTTGGACCCAGAATCTGTACTTTTAAGCACTACAGAGCACTGTGTTGATGGATTCTTCTGTATATGGGAATCTTGCAAAGTGAGACATTTTTCTGATATGCATGTGTGTCTGTTAATACAACAGTGTACAAAGTGGAGACTATATATATTGCTTAGGGACAATTTAAAGAATATGCACACTTTCAATAGGATTCCATACCGGTAGTACTCTGTAACATTGATTATCTTGTTGTACTATTATTAGGAAAGTATTTCATTATAATAAATGTCTTAGTATTTCAATTTCTCGCAGACATATATTTCTGCATATTTATTAGCCATTAAAATGGGTTAGATATTCTGTAAATTACCTTATTCTTAATTTAATGCTTTCCTTATATAATTTTCACAGTTTTTGTGTAATAGCAGTTATATAAATTATACAGAGTATGGCAATATTATCTACATTTTAAAAAATAGAGATTTTGCAAGAGTTCTTTGAAAAGGGATAATAATTACATGCTGGAACACTTCATTCTGGTCAAATATTTAAATAAGCCACCTAGGGCAGATAGAGGTCAAACACATTTTTTTTGATTAAGTGAAATGCAGAAGTTATGCATGATTAAAAACATATGAACAAGTTAACATGAGTTTAGCACTTACTATATAAGAAGGAAAATCTTTACATCTGAGGACAAAGGGCCTTAAAAAGATTAAAGAATCCAGTCAAGATCATCATCAGTATGTGGCAGAACTGAGCTTTGAACCTAAATCTATCCCCAAAGCTCCGTCTCCTCCAGCAGGTCAACCTGCTTTACCCAGACCTCAGACATTGGCTTGATTGTTAATTGTGCTTTTCTAAATTTATTTTGTCCAGATTAGACAAAGTTATTGGATTTACCTACAGTATGTGTCAGCTATTTAATTTGTAGGACATGCTTTAAAAACTAATTGAACAGAAGTTAACTAGTGTTGTTTACTTAGCTTCCCACATACTGGAAAGAAGACAAAATTATTTCCAATCAGATGTAAAATCCTCTTCCCTCTTCAATGATATTCTCAAGGGCTCCAATCTCCCTGTCACAAATTGAGTCCACCCACGATAATGTAAAATAATGATTAGAAACTAAATACATTTTGAAATCATATTGCATAATTTACATTTATTTGTTATTATCTGTGTAATTTCTTCATTTAACAAACATTTGTTGAGCACCTACTGTGTGCCGGATTCTGAGCTGGAATTCAGTGTTACAACAAGGAAGGAAATGATATAACCGTCTCCATGAAGCTTGTGCTCTAATGGGAGAAAGCCAATGAATAAATCATGTGGAATCAGAGTAGGGGAAAGCTGTAGAAAAGAAAATATCAGAGTTAAGGAAAACAATATTAGAAGAAGGCTCCCCACTCCCTGTCAGGAGCCTTCTGGTATTTTTTTAGACTTTTCAGGAAAAGCCTCTCTAATTAAATAAATTTGAACAGAAAAAAATGAAGGAACTGAGTGAGAAGAACATTAGGGGAGAAATGAACTCAAGCTATAAAGGTCCTGAAGCTGACGAAAGTGTGCTCTGGTCAGGATCCAGCAAGGGGGCTGGTGTGATCAGAAGGTAATGAGCAGGGGGGGATGTCAGGGCTGAAACGGGATATGGAGCTGGAGCCAGGGCGTGGAGGGTGTGATTGTAACTATCAGGACTTTGCTTTTCCTCTCAAGAGGGTTGGAATGCTCTAGCTCACTCTTTGGAACATTGTTTGGGGCTACCATGTGGAGAATACCAGGGCAGGGAGAAGAGAGACAGAGGAAGATGAGTTGGGTGGTTATTACAATAGTCTGGTCAAGAGGTATTTCCAGGTTGGTTCTGGATGCCAGGACTGGAGACAGAGGAGGTCAGTAGCATGTTTTGGGATATTTTAAGTTTGCGGTGTCACTAGTCATCCAAGAGGAAAGAAGTTGGATATCTTAGTCAGGACTTCGGAGGAGGTAGACATTTAGACATTTAAGAAGAGAGACTGGTCCCAATTGGCATGGCTCAGTGGTTGACCTACCAATCAGGAGGTCACAGTTAGATTACCAGTCAGGGTACATGACTGGGTTTCAGGCTCGATCCTCAGTGTGGGGCATGCAGGAGGCAGCTGATCAATGATTCTCTCTCATCATTGATGTTTTTCTCTCTCTCTCTTTCCCCTTTCCTCTCTAAAAGTAATAAAAATATAGTTTTTAAAAAATTATAGAGACTGAATGAGCTCATGTATGAAGGAGACAGAGGTAGAAGATGCAGAGATAATAGGTGAGAATAGAGACGGAAGCTTCAGAAGTCAGGGATAGAAGGCAGATTCAGGAATGGAAATAGAAGAAGTGGCTGATGGCAGGAGAAGCAGGAGGAACAGTGGCCTGGATGCCCAAGTGAAGGAAGTGTTTTAAGGAGTAGGTCAAATACTGTTCCAAAAGCTGCCAAGAAGTCAAATAAGGACAGAAAACTGACTGCTATCAACACAAGGGTCATAATGGCCTCGAAAAGAATTGCTTTTTAAAGTTGGAGTGAAAACATGATTGAAGTTTGTTCAAGACTGAGTGAGAGAAGAGGAATTGGACAACTCAGGAAAAGTTGCTGCAAATGGAAGCAGAGAGACAGGGTGATAACTGGGGTCAGGATACTTGTTATTTAGAAGCTTTAGGAATTTAAAGGGATGAAACAACATGTTTGAATATTAAAGAGAAAAACAAAATAATGAGAGAGAGAGAGAGAGAGAGAGAGAGAGAGAGAGAGAGAGAGAAGAGAATTGCTAGTGTTGGTTTTGGAGGACCTAAAATGAGAATTTGTGTACCTCAGTGAAAGACAGCTGCTTAGACAGTATGGTCATAGTAACAAGAAACCAGGCAATGCCAAGGGTACTGGCTGGCACATGGGGTTGTTTCTTTTCTTTTTTACCCAGTTTAATTAAGACATAATTGATATGTAACTTTTTATTAGTCTAACGTACAGCATAATGCTTTGATACATGTACATATTGTGAAATAATCACCATAATAGTTAACATTGATCAACTCATAATGGCAATTTTGTGTGTGTGATGGGAACTTATAAGATCCACCCTCTCAGCAACTTTCAGACATGCAATGCAGTGTGGGTAACTAGAGTCGTCCTGCTGTACATTTTTACATGTACCTTATTTATTTTATAAATGCAGTTTGTATCTTTTGACCTCCTTTACTTAGTTCCTCTGGTTGTTGTTTTTCATCGTTGCTGTTTTCTCAGTGGGATAGAGAAGCATCATTTGTCAGTGCAGATGGGGATTTGCTGAAGATCTGAGCAGAGTGATGGTGAGAACTAATGAGCTGGGAGAGCGGAAGTGCGATGGACTGGGAAATGAGGGAGGATTGCTGGGTAGGTGATACCTACAGTAATTACCCGAGCTACAAGTTTCATTTTTATTTTTTTTGTTGGGGTGATGGGGAGGAGAGGAAGAAAACAAACCAAGAAAAGAAAAGCCAAGTTTGGTCTATCCCTGTATCATTCTCTTTATAAAGTCTTTGTTCAATTTTAAAAGTTCCAGATAAGTAAACACATTATGCTGTTAGATGCATATTTTCCATAATGTCCTAAAAGAATGATGAGCATAATTCACCTATTTAAACCTATTAATTTTTGATTCCAAACTTGTATTGGTATGAAATATGTATAAATGAATGAAATGCTAGTGAATGGGAATTTGGTACTGATCCAAATTCCAATTTCTTCTTGTATGATACATTACAGAATGTGCTAACAGTGAAAGATTCCTTCAGATCACTTGGCATGACTTATAAGTACAAGTCCTTGGAGAGAGCTATCTATTTTTCCTTTAAATCTAAACATAAATTAGTGTGAAAAATTATACTAATATCTCTCAACTGTCATGTATGTCATTTTACTATCACAAGTAAATTAACTGATGGACAGACATGAGTAATAGAATCCTAGAATGTTGAGATCATCAAGTATAATTCATTTAATTCCTGATAAAACTCAAAGGACTTGTATGCATGCATATAAGCATAACTAATAGACATAAGACACTGGGGAATAGGGGAGGCTAGGGGACTGTCTAGGGCGGGGGGAAAAAATGGACACATATGTAATACCCTTTGTAATAAAAAATACAATTAAAAAAAATTCCTGATAAAACTGAGATATCTAGAGTTAAGAAATTTGCTAATAATCTAACATCTGCTAATGAGCTTAAATAAAGATCACTTTAGAATTAACCAGGTGTCTTTTCCACTTATCACAGTCTATTTCTTATGTCTTTAATACTGCTCTTTCTCTTTAATTATATAACAAATTATTACTTGGTTATATAGTTGCTCACATTTTGCCAAAATATAGGGAGAAATAAAGAAGGGAGGGAGAGAAGGAGGAAGGGTGACAAGAGGGAAATAGAAGTGCATGTGTGTGTGTGCATGTGTGTGTGTGTGTGTGTGTATGTGTGTGTGTAAAAAGGTGGCAAGTCTCATCCTAGGGAAGTCCTTGGAGATTAGGCATTATGAACTATTACTGACAGTTGTAATGGGGTCCAGCCTATCAAACGACCACTGTGAAGAGTATCACATCAGAACCCAAGTGCTTAGAGAACAGGGTCAAGGACAAGTTGAATGCTTAGCTTTAAGTAAATAGTAGGAAGGAAATGATTTTTTGTCATATAAACATCAGTAACTGGAAAAAAAGCAACATGGAGTTTGTAAAAAAAGTTTCAGAAGAAATTAAATGCCTTGGGAAATCATTCTAAAGGACCAGAAACATGAAAGCTTGGGACCAAGAGAGGAGGGAGATGAACAGTTAACAGATGTCAAAAAAATCAATAGACAAACTAGATTTGGAAACATTTAAATACATATAATAGAAAGAAGGATAATATTTATTGTATAAAAATTATCTAAAATTAACAAGAATGGGATAAACAGAATGATTAGGGGACATTTGGTCCTGTCCGAAATATCCATGGAGACATTGGGTTCCTGGAAAAGGTCCTTGAAATTTGGGTCTTTTCAAACTTCTACACTTATAAAGTGTCCCTGGTTCAAATAATGTTTAAGGTTGATTTCTGCTTTGGGTTGACAGGATTAATAAATTAAAAAGACTATCATATGTTATCGGTCAAATGATTGGATTGTGGCTATGCAGCCAATAATAACCCTTCTTGCCTTGGTAGCCTAGCTGGTCATGCCCCATAAGGTGAGATAGACAGAAGGTCAGACCAATTCAGACAGGATCAAAGGCCCTAGGAGAAAAAAATCAGTGAATAAAAACATACAACAACTGAAAGAGAGCAAATCCTATTAACAAACCGAAAAAATTCTCACCTCATTGATAGAGAAATTACAAACAACAATAAGCTATGACTTTATATACATCAGAATGGGAAAATATGGAAAACTATAACACAATTGCTGGTACAGATGTGGGGCCAAGATGCACTTTTGATGTTGTTGTTTTGGCCTAAAACAAAAAAGAAGTAATCTTTTCTGAAAAGTTATAGTTGAATAAAAAACACAAAATTCAAACATCAACACTAATAAAAGACAAAGATGTTAATTAACCGTACCTGCGCTATGCCCTAAGCCACGCCCATCAGCCAATCAGAGCGGCTATATGCAAGTTAACCCAAACAAGATGGCGTCCGGCAGCCATGGAGCTGGAGCAAAGGAGGCTTGGTTGACTGGGCGATGGAAGAAGCCAAGCTTCCTGCCTGCTGAGCCGGCTGTGGCCTCCACTCATGGCAACAAAGTTTCAATTATAGAAGACAAATAAATCCCAGATACCTGCTTCCAGCTAGCCTCCACTGGGAACGTGGGTGGCTGGGGGTTGTGGCCAGCCTGCAAACAGCCATCAGCCCCTCACCCAGGCTGGCCAGGCACCCCAGGGGGGACCCCTACCCTGAAGGGGCTGTGCCCTGCTTGCAAACAGCCATCAGCCCCACACCCAGGCTGGCCAGTCACCCCAGCAGGACTACCCCCACCCTGAAGGGGGTGTGGCCAGCCTGCAAACAGCCATCCGCCCCTCATCCAGGCTGGCCAGGCACTCCTATATAATAAAAGGGTAATGTGCAAATTGACCCTAACAGCAGAACGACTGGGAATGACTGGTCACTATGACATACACTGACCACCAGGGGGTAGATGTTCAATGCAGGAGCTGCCCCCTGGTGGTCAGTGCGCTCCCACAGGGGGAGCTCTGCTCAGCCAAAGCCAGGCTGACGGCTGCCAATACAGTGGTGGTGGAGGGAGCCTCTCCTGCCTCCTCAGTAGCACTAAGGATGTTCGACTGCAGCTTAGGCCGGCTTCCCGCTGGCGAGTGGACATCCCCCAAGGGCTCCCGGGCTGCCAGAGGGATGTCTGACTGCCAGCTTAGGCCCAATCCTCCAGAATATTAAAACCTGACTTATATTCTTGTCTCAATGATTGGTCATATTTCTCCAGCTGAAGCTGAATCACATCAGTGGCTAAAAGAGAACCATACTTTTTGGATTATTTGAAACGTTCTCATTTGAAACCCAAGAGATTGATACCATTCTGTGGAAATAAGAACACAAAACTGGAAAACTGGTTGCTTGAGACCTGTATGGATGCTGGAAAAAAACAAAGGGGATTAACTCCTGGTCACAAGGGGGTGGGGTACAATACCATCATTCTTAAAATACTTGTTTTTATAGATTCTCTTTTATCGAATCCCAAGCTTTCCTCTCCCATTCATTTTTCAGAAATTGCTTTAGGATTCAAAAAGGAAACAAGTCTTTTTTGAAGAAATCAACTACAATAGGCTAAAATATTTATAAAGTGATATATGTGTTTGAATGCATTTTGAGAATGGGGAGAGTAAATTTAAAGCAAAAATCTATAAGCATAGTTAGATGTATTCTTTGAAAAGAGCAGTCCAGTATACTTTCAGACAAAAGGGAGTATAATATTTAGGGGAGAAAATAATGGATACTTTATGCTAATTGACATGTTGACTCTTAGATTATGTGGCATAAAGTTCTTTGGCTTGTAGATGAGATAATTTTGTCATTACTATAGTGCATATATTGAGGGCAGGGGTTCTCAAAGAGGCACTTTAAATAGAAAATAATCTTAACACACGAAAACATGTTTGCTTTGGTCTACTGTTTATTTGGTCTGTAGGCTTCTGGCATACCCTGGCCCCAGGACTCCTAGTTCATTGGCATTTTCACCACTCTGACTAACCACGGTGCTTTTCCTAACAGCAAATTCTGTTTTGGCATACAGTTTAGGAATGATGCAGATGAAACCTTTGCTGTGTCTTTAAAAATTCCAAGCAAAGTTAAAAGTCTCCAATAAAATTATCTGCTGACCATGATTACTTTGGGGGTGATTCACAGAATGGTTTTTATTAAAAAGGCACAACAACTATAGGAAATAATAACATTTCACCCTAAAGAAAAGTTGAAATATATATATA
>NW_006283588.1:1587505-1617655 GCF_000327345.1 Myotis davidii
GAGAGAGAGAGAAGAACAGAATGTAGAACTAAGTGATTTGGTATGTGATCTGATTAGCACAGAGAACTGATATGGAGACTTTAGAGTAAAGTTGGTGTTACAATCAGGAAATTTAAGAAGGCGCTTCAAGATTCGGGGCTGGGAATGAGGCTGGGAGGCACTATTCCTATCTAAGCTATGGTTTGGGTTTTCTTTGTTTAAATAGTGGACAGTTAGTAAAATTTAATAGTTATTTCTTTAGCCACTGATCTAGGATTTTGGCTAGATCATGTGAATTGTGGCTTTTCCCTCATAATCTGCAATGCACAATGTCCCCCATTTCCTACTACATTTCCTCAGGGCAACTCCTTGTCTGAAATTTATCTTTTGCCAACTACAGCCAAATATTTCATTACAGAATTGATTTTATTTTCTCCTCCGTGGACACATCCCATAGATACTACCCACCCAGCATGACACCTGTTAAATAGTCCTATAAATCATTCTCCTGCTCACTTGGCTTGCCACCATTCAAGAGAAACCTGGGGTAATTGATCCTGATGCAGTCTTTCCACAAGATCTATTTCACCAACCAAAAGGGACTTTCCAACTGTCCCACTAAATTCTCTCAACACTTCTCAAGTGATATATGGTAACATATGCTTTTCCAAGGGGAAAGAGATTGTTGACAGTTTTAACTTCCGAAGAAAGGAATCTGTGACAGGTTAGCTGTGCCCTCTTCCATGTTATTCTTAAGTCTGTCTCTGCAGCTCTTCACATCACTGATTTCTCAATAAGCAATTGCTTTGAAGAGCTTTTCCTATCCTCTGGCTTATTGTAAACCAATCATTGATGATCATCAGTGCTTTATTAGGCCACTAACTGATTTCCCTTAGGTCTGGCTTTCTGAATTTACTCACAGGGGCAAGAACTTCATTTCAACCCTGACCAGTTTGGCTCAGTGGATAGAGCATCGGCCTGCAGACTGAAGGGTCCCAGGTTGGATTCCAGTCAAGGGCATGTACCTTGGTTGCAGGCACATCCCCAGTAGGGGGTGTGCAGGAGGCAGCTGATCAATGTTTCTCTCTCATTGATGTTTCTAACTCTCTACCTCTCTCACTTTTCCTCTCTAAAAAATCAATAAAATATATTTAAAAACAAACTTCATCTCATGCTTGTCTTAAAAGTAATATTAGGTACATGATCTGCTTTTTATTTTATTAAATTGAAAGCAAAATTGGTACCATTGACTCAATCCTGGAGCCTTGGGAATTCTCAATAAGCTCTTACAAAGATGACAGCCAGAGTTAAGTCAAAGATTATCACTGAAAGATGCTATGAAAAAAGTGGGAAAGACTTTATCAATTCTATTGTCATATCATTGGCTCGGACACTTTGTTGGAAGATCGTAAAGGCACTTGAGATCTCAGACCCCCAGAAAAGGTAAATCCTTATTATTCAACAAACAGCAGCCTGATAGGGGTGTTTAGTCATCCAGTTTTCCAATGTATTCATTTTTATCTCGTTAATTGTGACTGAAACCTAAAATTAAGTATTCTATATAAAAAAAAGCAAAAACGTAACACCATCCACCCCTATCAGCATGCTACAAGAGAAGCAAATCAGAGTCAGGTCCTGGGGTTAGGAAAACAGCGTTAAAAGGCTTGTTAAGAATCTCTAATTGCATCATTGACATCACACTGCTCTTTAAAAACAATCAGCTGAAATTAAGAATAATGAATCTGAAACGGGCATTCATGGCATATTCCCAATAAGAAATATATTTTAAAAAGTAAAGGAAGAGCCTTTGTTAAAACTAGATCTCAAATAGAATGTAATTATATTTTTTCTATGAATTGCATATAACATCTATTTGGGTTTTAAACCCATTAATCTGAATTGCATCACCTTAAGATTATAATATTATTAGCATGCATCACTTTGGGGGATCAAAACTTCTAGATCTTCATAACGGAAAACTGATTAAAGTACATTTGAACTTAAGAAACTTTTTGAGTTAGATTACTTCTCTAGCCCCAGTTCCGCAAATATTTGAGTTATCCTCAGCTTTAAGAGGATTTTCTTCAATCAGCAGCTTATATGTAATTAGAGCTCTTTAAATTTCTTTTAAGTTTTTGGAATATTTTACAAGTTAATAAAAGACACTTTGCTTTGAGTGCAGTATGGCTCACATCTTTAAATTTTGTATAACAAATAATGCAGGGGTTTTAAGACGTATCCAACAAATACCGTGTAATTAAGATTTGACCTCCAAAGTCTAGTTCTCTGTGTGTTGAGTAGATGACAGGGCTGGATCCATTTCAGGGAAAGTGTGTGCATAAGAAATACTCTTACTACAGCAGGAAATAGTCCTCTGTGTACAACTGTTAGAAAAATCTTGGTGCATTGTAATTTGAAATAAACAACAAAACAAAACAAAACAAAAACAAACAGTAACTGGTCCCCTTGAATGCAAATGATTTTAAAGCAGACTACAGCCCATGAAACGAATCAGGTCCTGCCTGTTTCTGTAAGGCACAGAATGCTTTTTACAGATAAACATTTATAATGGATCTGATGATCAGGAACGCTAACTTTAAGCCTTAATTAAATACAATTGTATCCTCCTGTGAGAAATGAATTCCATTCTTCTCATAAGTAGACTTGTATTCCAAAGAAAGTTCTCAATTGCAATAATTATATTTACAGTGTTATCAATACAAATGTCTAAAAACTACACAAGTTTTAATCTCTTTTTGTATAAATACTTATACAATAGCTTTGATTTTGCCTGTGGGTCCCAAGCTTCACATATTTACTCTCCAGCCCTTTACAGAAACAGTGTGCCTACAGCTATGTTAGAACATACGAAAATCTACAGAGATGGTAAAGGAAAGTTTGCAAAGTGGTTAAGAACAGCAACTTTATATTAAACAGGATTGACTGAGTTCATTAACTGCCATTTATTGAATCTATGAGCCTGGATAAGTCACTTGCACTCACTAAAATTCAGTTAAGTTATATGTATACGTTAGTTATGACATTATAATGGGGTTAATGATAATGATACCTAGTTCATAGGGTCTCTACAAAGATTAAGTTGCCAGGCTCATACTAAGACTAATTAATTATCTATTGCAGCAAATGAGTATTCAGGTGCTCAGTCTGTTTTTTGTTTGTTTTTATGGAAAATCAATTCTTAGCAACCCTCGTAAACATACAAGCAAAATCATAATCATAGGAGTCAAATTTACTTCCAAATATTTCAAGGAAGAGTTTGAAGAGTGAGCCTTCCCTGTTCAGAGCTTTTTGTGTGTTAATTTGATTGTTTTGGGAAATGACTAAGGCTTAGGTAGAACAATTTGGTCAATTACATCCTGTGATAAGTTGCAAGTCTGTATAGCCGGGAACCTACCAACTAAGAGTTTTTGGAAGGGACCCCAGAGCTTTTGGATCCAGTTCAGAGCACTTGTTCTAGAATATTGTTCTCTTCACGACCTCGCACCTAGGAAGTGACAGATGGGTTTGCCCACTAGAAGAGGGCCAGCTTTCCAGTTGCCCTGTTGGAATGGATCTCAGTCCTTGCTGGAATCCACTAGCTTGTAAGTGCCAAGACAGAGTTCCTCCTCCCCTGCACTCAGGGCATATCTCTTGTTGATCTCTCCATAGGCATGAGAAGGGGAAATTAGACTGCCAACAGCAGGGCAGCAGGCCCTGGGCTAAGAAGGAATTCCAACACCATTAACAGACCCCTGGTGAGGATCCTTACCCAAACTGCCAAAGGTCACTTTTATGCCCAAAGGGGGCTGCTGTCTACAGGAAGGTTGACAGGAAGAAATCCAATGCTGCTGCCTGGTGTGGGAAGTACCAAACGGAGCTGTTGGAACTTCTGGAACTCTTCCCTCTTCCTTCAAAAAGACAAGAGGGAGGATGAGTAAGAGCTTTCTCTCTGTGTCGCATTGTGTATTCTGCAGCCCTGAGGAAGGCTTTCAAATCGACTTATGCTTGGTCACAGCATAAAACTGGAACATAAAACACTGGTAAAAGGAAGCATTTAAATTATAAATCCTTTAACCATCTGATTTGTCAGCAACTGGGAAGTCTTAATCTCAATAATCACACCTATTGGAGAGAGGTGTCCATTTGTAATTGAGCAACTTTTTGTCTGTGGAAAATAAAATGCACCAGGCAGCATAAATCAGCCGAAATATTTCACATTGGCATTCCCTAACACCACATGATACTGTGTCTTCTTAAAAGAAAAAAGATGGAAGAAGTGGGTGATGTGCTGCATGGGGCCTATGTTTTCCTTAGATGAGTGACTTACTTTTTATGACTATTCTAAAGGCAAAGGAGAGGTCTATTTGCATACCTCATTAATATCCCTTTTTTAGCAAGACCATGCTCCTGATTTTATATATCCATAAACATGTCATCATTATCTGAATAAAAAATAATATATTTCCTGCCAGAATTTATACTCAGGTACCAATGTTAGAAAAACATAAATTCTGCTAAAATTTAGATATTTGAGGAGAATAAATTATAATAAGGATATTACCTGCAGTGTGTTCATAGGATATTGAATTTGTGTTTTCTTGTCTTGGTCCTTATATTTTCATCTTTTTTATCATTATCCTCTTTTCAGCTTTGCTTTTTATGCATTCTTATGTGAATATGGAAGAAATGAGATGCTAAGAAATAATGTTTACTTTCCAGAGATTTGATAAAACCTATTTACTTTATAAATAAAATAATTTATGTTCATGGACAAGTGTTTTTGCCTATGTATACATTTTTTATGATACAACCTCACAATGGAGGAAAACCAAGATATACTAATTTAATGTCTGAACTACTAGTTTTAACTCACACACTCCCACTCAGAAAATAAGACAGTAACTGCAAGTATTAGTAAACCCACATGAAATGTATTTTTTTCAAAATAAGACAATATAAATTGCATGAAGGGAATGGATCTGATGTCACTTTTCTCCATACATTTGTTCAAAGGATATTCATTGAATGGGCACTATGTATTAGGAATGCTATGAGGCACGATAAAGATACAGAAATGGATAAGGCAGCTAAGCCTTTATGAATTCAAACAAGGTAAATTCTACAACTGGAGGCATGGTATGTGTTACGAAGGTTTGTATACTGGTGTATGGGAGCAATAAGAGGAGACTGATTTTATGACGAAGGAAGGCTTCTCGGAAGAGGTATCATATGAACGAGCTTCCAACACTAAGGAGGAATTAGCTAGAAGGGAAGTGTCATTGCTTGAGCAGCAGGTGTGGAAATCCACACCACAGGACTATTTTTAAGACTTCATCCCTACACCTTCATCCTAATCCCTACACCTATTTCCCCGACCCATCAAACCCTCACACCTCGGGTAGACATCAGTTTGTTTCCTGTGTCTGAATTTGTTTCTGCTTTGCTTTGTTTGTTTGTTTGCTTTTTTCTTTTGCTCTTATTGCACATATATATGAAATTACATGGTATTTGTCTTTGTCTGATTTGTTTCACTTCGCATATCTGCTCCAGGTCCACCCATATTGTAAAAAATGGCAAGATTTATGGCTGAGAGTAATAGTATATATATCTGAGTGTGTCTAGATACATATGTATGGCACCTTCTTTATCCATTTATATACAAATAGACACATAAATTGCTTTCATATCTTAGCTATTATAAATGGTGCTCCAAGGAACATAGAAAATATATATTATTGAAAATTCATGTTTTTCTTTTCTTTGATTGAATAGCCATAAGTGGAATTGCTGGATTTTAGGGTAATGTAAATAAGTCATGGGATGTAATGTACAACATGGGGGATATAGTCAATAATATTGTAATAACTTTGCATGGAACATATGATAACCAGATTTAGTGTGATGATCATTTCATAAATATGGAATCACTTGATGTATACCTAAAACTAATAGGATATTGGATGCCAGTTATATTTAAAAACCCACCAACTTAGTGTATTGAAAGTGAACAATGAGTCTGAAGGGGTACATTGGAGACCAGAGAGAGTTATAATTTATCTTGGAATTCTGGATAATTTTGAAGAAGTTTAACAAGAGGGTGGCTATAGTGAGATTGGCTTTAATTTCACATCCTTGGTATTTGGAGTTATGGTATTTGAACCATATGGTATTTGAAATGATATTTGGAGTTAATGTGGTAAACTTGTCGTCTATGCCAAAAAAACATACTATATTTCAGCTGCTCAGAAAGAGCCTGTGACTCATTACAGGTGATCATCAATCAGATATGTCTGCTCTAAGCAGAAGCTATTCTTTTCTGGAGAGCAAGAAAATCACCATCAAATTGCTCTAGCTTTCTCATTTGACTGTGGTATTACGAGACACAGGCGAATGTACTTTATAATCTGTAACTTTTAGATACTGCTCCATAGTGATACCTTTTTCATCACTACATATTCAACATTTTTTTTAAATCAGAGAAATATAATATCACCGAAGGAATGGATCCTGTATCAATTCAGTTAATTCTAATACACAAAAATACTTAGGTCCATATTTATTTAGTAACAATTTGTGAAGTGAAATATTAAGCTGATTCTAAAACATTTTGCTCAAGTCTTAGCCCTAGACAGAATCCTATATAATAAAAGCCTAATATTAACTTTGGAAAACAAAGTCTGGTCAGCCAGTTGACTGTTCAACCAATCAAAGTGCAATATGCTAATGATATGCTAAGGCTGCTCAACCGCTCGCTATGACGTGCACTGACCACCAGGGGGCAGATGCTCTGACCAGTAGGTGAGCTTGCTGCTGAGGTCTGGCCAATTGGGACTGAGCAAGACAGGCCAGACATGCCCTGGAGCCCTCCCGCAGTCCCTCCCTAGCTGGCCAACCTCCTGAGTCCCTCCCGGGCCCCGATTGTGCACCAGTGGGGTCCCTCGGCCTAGCCTGTGCCCTCTCGTAATCTGGCATCCCTCAGGGAATGTCAGAGAGGTCCTGATCTCACAGGTTGGTTTGAGGGACCCCACTGGTACATGAATTCGTGCACCAGGCCTCTAGTATATTACATTACTTTGAAGAGCAGTCCAGAAAAAATCATGCTACTTGACTACTGAAAGTTATTTCAGGGGGATAACTGCAAGCAATATAAATTATACAGTTACTCTTACCTGGAGAAATTTAGTGACATTGAAGGTAAGAGAAATGAGATTCCTCTTCATCTTCTCATCCTTTCAAAATGACTCACTTCTATTTAACAGTATTTTCCCTTTCCTTTGCTTTCTTTATCTCTCACCCTTTCTTTGTGCATTGGACTTTTACAAACTGAAATGATAGCCCTGTAGTCCCAGACTGCCTATTGTTTTTCCTTCTCTGCCATTCCCCACCCCACCATCCTGAAGATGATGTGTGTTTGTCATGTACTACTCACTCATGTTTAGTGTTATACACACTGGCACATGTCCCAAATGACATGTGCATGCACTTATCCCAATACATGTTATTATTGCTATAAATGTTTAAGTTCATTAATGGCATGATACAGTTTTACTCTTTTGCATTTTCCTCCATTTTAAAAAATTGTTATTGACCAAAACAGATTTTATTTATATGTATACCTATATATGAATATTAGGGGAAACTATACTTAATCACCCTTTTCCTTACTGATGGGCAATGTGCAGCCTACACATTTTTGCTATTAACCATAGTGGTGCAGTGGCTGTGTTGTCATATCTTCCTTCTTATGCACACACATGGCACTTTCTCCAGGGAGAGCTGGGGCAAGTTCATGAGATACTTTTGTGGAAATTAATAGGCACCTATGGAAAGGGCGTGAGCCCCACTTCAGGGTGTGTAACTTGGCGTGCACAGCGGACGATGAGTTTGGCTCTCCCAGTTACCATTGGCCTTCTACACCCTCTTATTCAGGACACAATTTGTTGGTTTTAGTAGATCCTAGAAATAAAATCACTCGGTCATAGGGAATCAACGCTGCAACTTAGCATTACTAAATTTCTCTTAAGCATGTCTGTATAAATCACACACTCCTCATTAGGGTTTAATATCTTGCAATTTCCCATGTCTTTTTCAAACTTTTATATTGTCAGAGATGGCCTTTCTTGTCTACTTGATGGATGTGAAGTGGTATATTTTGTTGCCATAACATATCACTCCCTAGACACTTGTGAAATAAGACTCTGTCCATGTATAAGCCTAAATTTTGCCTTATCTTTCTCTTTTCATTGCCCCCCCAAACAAACAAACAAACAACGTTTTACATTTAAACATATTTGTCAGACCTTTCATGTATAGTCTATCCTATAGACGACCTGCCTAGTCACTAGCTGCCTAGAGAAAGTAACAATTCTGGAAACGTACTAGGAGAGATATCCACCTTGGAGTTTCTGGGCATGTTAGACACCAATTTCCATGCCAATTTCTCATTCAAATTTTATTCAGGGTCAAAGAAGTTTTTAGTGATGATAATACATATGGTGATTTTAGTTCAAGACAATAGCCTCAGTAGTGGTGAAATATCTAGCCAGCTACCTGTGGGAAAACAAAACAAGCCAGGCCAAAGATAAATAATAAATGGATCAAATATTAAATGTCAAGTTTCAATCATAAAGATGGTGAAGGGAAAATATAGGTAAATATTTTCATAATCTTTCAGTTTCAGAAATTTTTATCAAGTTTTATAAGTAACTTGGAGGTCATAAATAAATCATGTTTAGATTCAAATTCATAAGTGAAATCTCTCATATGACACAGAACTATAAAAGTGAAAATAAAAACAAATAAAACTTGAAAGAGATGATAAATTTTTCTGAGATAAATATGCCACACAAGGAATTAATGTTTTCATTACCTAAAAATATTTACAAACAGGAAGAAAGTTATTATATATTGAAAGAAAATTAATAAAACATACGAACAAGCTGTTATTAAATAAAATACAAGCTGTTAACATTTTAATTGCCTAGTATCTGGAAATTACAAGTAAAAATTGAGGTATTAATGCTTTTCTTACCAGATTAGAAAAAAAGGACTAATAAGATTAATTTATAAGGTATGACAATTAATAAGTTGGTTTTATAAAACTCTTAATACAACATGTATTATATAGTAAACATTCAATTAACATTAGTTTTTTAATAATGCTGGTTGAGGATAGGGAGAAAATAGTACTCATATCCAATACTGTTAGAGATGTAAATTGGTATAATTTATGTTTTGAAAATGTACTCTGACTGCAATATAGAATGAATTGTTAGAATTGAATGCAAGGTTGTGTGTATTAAGGACTTTCATCAAACCAATGTTTATGTTAGCACCAAATTGAAAAGAAATAGTTATGATTAGAGAATGTGGCTAAATTAATTGTGTATCAAGACAATAGGATATTATGAGTCATTATAAATGACTAGAGGCCTGGTGCATGAAATTCGTGCATGGGTAGAGTTCCTAGGCCTGGCCTGGGATCAGGGCTGATCTTTCCCCGGGTGTTGGCAGCCGGCCCCACCACCAGTTGCCCTCTGTGTGTGGGGTGACCAGTGGGACAATTGGGGCCCTGGCGCTGCCTGCATTTGCCGCCACCCATCCCCAGTTCCCCATTCCCTGTTGGGCAATCAGAGTATGCCAGCCAGGGGGAGGGACCAAGAGGTTGGCCGCAGGCCCCCATCTGGTGAACTGGGGCCTGCAGGCGGGGGGCAGCTCCTGCGTTGACTGTCTGCCCCCTGGTGGTCAGTGCACATCATAGCCAACCAGTTATCCAGCTGTCTGGTTGATTTGCATATTATGCTTTATATATATAGATACTGATTATCAAAGATCTCCCTGATACATTTTCATTGGGGAACACTGTTTACAAAAGAGTGTGGATTATAATATACCACTTATAAAATAATGTATTATACTTAAGTAATTATTAAACACATTAAAATTAATGTATCTTCTGTGTCATATAAAGTTTACATAACATAATTTTAAGCATATGCATTAATTTAAATAAAAAATTATATATATAATAAAAAGTCTTTTTCATTGAACTAGCTTGACATAGTAAAGGGCAAAAAGAAAGCTGCTTTGTTTCTCTCAGGCCACTATTTCAGTCTCATTCCCTCAGATATTCAGTGGCTTTAGATGACATTTTTGACAGCTCATATGCATCAGTCTGGGTCACATCAGGAAACAGATGGCACCCTCAACGCTGGAATAAAGAGGGATCTAATAAGTCCGTATTACAGACATAATAATCAGAGTGAGGAAACCTCAAAGAGATGGCGAAGTGCACCGAGATGCCCAGCAGTGGATGCCAGTACCTGCTGAATGCCTCAGAGGTGCAGTTAAGGAACTGGTGCTTGTACACTTAAAGCAGAAAACCAAACCGTAGCCATGGAACTCACAGGAGGCGTCACCATGGAAAAGTAACCCAGACATTACCCAGCCAATCTCGGTACAGAAGGTGTAAGTGAAACGAATATCTCAAATTCTCTTCCTTCCTCTCTCTGATGTCCCACTGGCACCCTAATTGGACGAACATTATCAGAAGCCAAAGGACATGCGGGCCAGGAAAATGCCAGGGGCAGCCTTCTGTGAAGGAGCAGGGCAGAAAACAGCAAAGAATGGGTCGGAAGGTGCAAGCATAGAATAACCACCAGAATACAGCTTTTTGGCAGATGGCAGGCAATACAATATTCTCATTCTCCAGTTAAAAAGCCCCACCCAGTCTGCATCTCACATTTAGTTGAAGGCTACTCCTCCTCCAGCCTGGGAGGCCATCAGTTGATTTTCAGCCCTATTGTGCAGCCCTTTCCTTTTTTCCTTCCCTGTCTGTTGTGCTGCCTCTGTTTCATTCTGGGTTGGAGCAGGCCCCGAGGGATACGAATGAAAGTAAAGAAAACCCAAACTTTTTTTTTTAAATCAATTTTATTTCTTGCCCTTGGATTAATGTTCTCTGTCACGGCAAACATCCAACCTGATCATTCATTTATGGGCTATTTGTGGGATGGTTGGGGACCTTCACATCATGAACTGTGCCCTTTTACATGGACATGAACTCTTCTGCTGCTCTTCTGAGCTGTCCTTCAGCTTCTATCCTTTGGTGATGTCAGATTATCAGTGGCTTTCCAATAGGTCACTCAGCTAGCTATCTGAGTTATCTTTTCCTCTATTTTACCGCTGTAACATAGGAAATTGATAGAAATGCAAAGGACCCATGGCCATAGAAATACAAGCTGTGTCCAGTACAACACAATTGATTATTGTCCTGTGGATTGTTGCCAGTTTTGCATCTATTAAGCCAATAAATTTCATAACATACCAATTCCTGATGGGCGTACACATTTATTCTTTGGATACTCTCATTAGCAAATAAGCTATAATCTTTGATACATACTTATGTTATGATTTTACCTTTCTTTAGTATCACACTGAAACATTTCTCCTCTGGCATCTACGTGCACCATCAGGAAGCCCTTTGTGATGAGGTGCTTTGAGATGACGGACTCAGCCACCTCTGATGTCTATCTTGTGGCCCATGGGAATTAGACACCCTTGACCCACCAGAAGGCAAATGACAGCTGGCCATCAGTCCCACTCGCTCTTCTTATTCTGCTGTTCAGAACAGCTCCAGACAGGCATGGGCCAGGGAGGAAACTTTAGTCCCTATGCTTTTCTTGAAGGCACACACAATTTCCCAAGCTCTTTTATATTTCACTAGAGGCCCAGTGCATGGATTTGTGCAGGGGGAGGGGTGGTCCCTTAGCCTGTCCTACGCCCTCTCATAATCTGGGACCCCTCAGGGGATCTAGCAGGTGGTCAGGGAGGAGCCCAAGCCGTGGCCCGGCGCCCGGCCATTCGTGCTCACCCTGGCCCACTGTGCTTGCCGCCACCAGGGTGAAGCTCCTGCATTGAACATCTGCCCCCTGGTGGTCAGTGTGTGTCATACCATCTGGTTGACCAGTCATTCCGGTTGTTTGGTTGTAACAGTCACTTAGGCTTGGAGATATATATATATATATATATATCTTTTTATACAAGTGTCTTATCTTAGGCCCTTCTTGAATGGCTTAAAAGTATTAGAAAAACAATGCTTCTCCTTTCTCTCACAGAGACAAAAACAGACACTCTGCAATACTGTTTATAGTTTTGACATTCCTACAATGACCCACCCTGTCCCCTGACCCAATTGCTGAGTCTACTCTTTGGTTTTCAGGAATGATTTGCTAATTGTTGCAGATTGAAGTCCCTGGAAAGCAGGCTTTGGTAGGAAGAGCCGCACCTGTGGATTGTTAGACCTGCTTTCAACACGTGTGGGAAAGGAGGCAGAGAGGGTTTCACTGTGAGGGCCATTTAGAGTTGTTTCAATGTGACACAAGAAGGCTGGCCCTTTTGTTCTTTGTTAGTCATCGCCTAGCATATTTTTCCATTGATTTTTAGAGAGAGTGAAATGGAGGTGGAGAGAGAGAGAGAGAGAGAGAGAGAGAGAGAGAGAGAGAGAAGCATTAATGTGAGAGTGATACATCCATTGGTTGCCTCCCACACACTCTCGACAGGGCCAGGGATAGAGTCTTCAACCAAGGTATGTGCACAGGAATCAAACCCGGGACTCTTTAGTCTGTAGGCCAATGCTCTATCCACTGAGCCAAATTGGTTAGGGCAAGGCTGGTCCTTTTAAATCCTTCATCAACCAGTAAAACTTTCTTGTATTATTGGATTGAAGTTTCCTCTTTTCTAAATGTAACTTGAGGGAGAATATATTTATAAAACTGTACAAATTACAAAACCGAGGAATACAATTTTATTTAATGTCTTATCAGTGTGTTGGGCTTTTCATAGTCTTTGGAATTGTGGCTTTTCTTCTGTATCTTTTGCTTGAAGTAGTACTTGGATGTCATAATAATGTAAATAAATGTTTTTTTAAAAAAAATATAGGAATATTTTTCTAAAATAAAACTTATATAGGTATCCTTTTGCAAGGGTATCAGGCATTCTGATTCATTAGGTATGGTCTAGAAGTAATAAAACCATGTTATTCATGCTTACAAATAATGAAAAAAGAGATTTGAATCAGTGAATAACAGGTTATCTGACTACTGGCTTTCCTTATCTTCAAAGTTGAGTTTATCTTTATTTACCTTTTAACAAGAGAATATTTTTATCAAAGACTGCATTTTTACTCTCATAATTCTTTAACAAAAACCTTTTGAGATCTAAATTAAAGGAAAATAAACTAAACGATGCTCTGGGAAAACTAATACTTTATACAATGTGAGGAAAGTATTATGAAATAACAATGGAATGGTGGCATTGCTAGTTCTATATGTTATTACTAAATGTAAAAATGTCACACTTCTCCAGATTCTCAAGCCTTAGCCTAGATGCAGTCTGAACTCTTGTAATGGGGAAACGATGATTAGTTTTAAAACAATTTTTATGTAACAAATCATGTTATATACCTGTCATAAATACCATCTGTCAAACATTTATAGGCAGACATAGAAAGCTTGATACATATCAAAAAGGCAGTAAGATGAGAGAATCAGAATTCAAACTGGCAGGGTAACTACAACACATGGAAAATTCTTAGGGTACCTCGGAAAGTCTTTTATTTTTTTTTTTTAAATACTAAGTTATCTGAGTATGCTCCTGACCGGTGGCTTGAGAGCATTTCTTTGCACAATAATGTGGGTGATTTATGTGAGCAAAATCTCCACAGCACTACACACTGCTGAAAATTTACAGCCGCATTTCCTGAGATATTCTTCAGTATGATGTTCTCTCCAAGGAAGCATTTTTCTGGTTAAATAACTGAAAGGCACTGCACATGTGTCTCCATTTTGAAGCTATTCAATATATAGGAAAGGCTTTACCAAATAAAGAAATGTATATGCCTTTTCTTATATGTCTTTTCTGTGATTTTTGTTATAATTGTTGTTCAGTGTTGTTTTGTTTTTTGTCCATATGCCTTTTTTTTTCACACCCTTGTTTATATTTTGTGGGAATAGTGTTCAAGGAAACATACATTTGAACATAGATTCAATGTGATATAAATTTGCATTAAGGAACTTATGTATCAGTCTGGTTACAACTGACAAAATTTTATCTTCTTCTGCAGGCTGGTTCCTTACAGAAAATTAATTGAAGAGAATGCATATTTGCAGACCACTATCACTTATGAAAAGCAAAAGGCATATTGTTATAGAAGAAATAAAGGATCAGTTCACCTTCTGAGGGACGATTTCAATTTAGCATTCACTTTGGTAGATGTGCTGATGCTTTAAAATATAATTTATTTACCTCTATTTTATCAGGAAATATTTTTCTTCCTATAATAAATAATGTTATTACAATGGCAAAAAAAAACTTCTATTGGAGACACAAAGTTACCACATTTGACTATAATCTGTACTAAATATTTTTATTTAATTAAAAAATTTCAATGTAATATACATTTAAAAATTTTACAATATTATTACATGCATTTATTTTTCTAATAAACCCAACAAAACATATTTCTAAAAGAATACAATAACAATCTATAGAAACATTAATAGGATGGAATATTTTATTATAACAATAATTTAACTAAAGTGATCTTTTAAACTGTACAATATTGTATTTTTGGAACATATGCTTACACAGCTTAAAATTATATAAGGACATTAACTAAACAGATACAAATTATAGTTTCAGAAAGTGGAGTTATGCGGTCAAAATTTATTCTTTCTTGTTATCCAAAATATATGGCAATTAATAAATTTTTATTTAGATATAAAAATTTCAGTTTATACAAGGTACTATGTATGTTGAGAAAGTAAAAATGCATTATGCTTAAAGAACTTGTAAGGTTTTGAAATAGGAGGTTATAAACAAAGCACAACAAAACTAATAAATCCCAGTAACCAAGAAAACTTATGGCATGATTCCCGTACACAATATATATAGGCAATGTGTTTTTCTTCATACAAGGCTTACAATCATGAAATTCATAGACTTTCATTCATCTTTGTGAGAAGTTAACATAATGTTTCAAAATTCTTCCAAGGAAACTAAGGGTGTGTGTGTTAGTTAGCTCACATGTTAGTTTTGGGTAAGCATAGATATATTCTCTAGTCACAAAGTAATTTCTGTGAAAAACCATATAATTGAGTTCATTTGAGTGGTCCAATTTTCAAATAAAAACAGAGCATGCCTTTATTATGGAAGGATAAAAATAAGACGCAACTAATTGTATTATCTATACTGAAGCAATTACTAAGGGAATTCTGCTTAAAATTTATTCCTATAACTATTTTTAAAAATCCAATATTTTATTTTAGAAAGCATCTTTGTTTTGTTGCAAATGTTAGTGCTTGAAATAGGAAATTTGGGTGTTTTAGGTTAGGACCATTGTGTTGGATTTCCCTGGATAAAGAAAGGCATCCCAATTATACCTTAATTTATTTGATAAATGTATTTGAGGAAAAGTGCAGAGAATTAAATGAAAACTTTTAGGTACAGATTATTAGTAGCTTAAATACATCTTCAGATTCAGAAGTGCCAACCAATTTAAACAGTGAGTGATTAAACTCTCAACCACCTACTTTTCTGTTTATTGATTTTTGAGATGATTCTTCTTTTCTGAGGTTATGAAAAAGCAGATTAATCCAGACACTATGAAATGAGCAGGTAAGCCTGTGGAAATTGTATTACTTTGAAGGATGCCATCTGCCTTTTATATATTATTCAATTTGTGCTTTTTAAAAATTAGGCCACATGACTTATTCAGTAGTTCTTATGTTCCCAAATTATAATTTATGTCTACTCGTAAGTCTACAAAAATTTACAATTTATGTCTACTCGTAAGTCTTCAATTTGTTGAAGACATCATATTTACAAATAATGGCTTTGAGTTGAAAGCAAATTATGCATTTTAGTGGAAATGATCACCTTTAATCTTTCATTTCCCTTTAATTTTCAAAATATAATGCTATTTTGCTCCTGTAACTTACTCTCATTTTGGAACACCGACTGTTTTATGGACAATGACTGATCACTGTTGTGAGATAAGTAGTCATTTGCGCTCTCTCTGACTGTCCATTTGTACACCATTGCAGAACTTAAAGGTTTAGTAGGACAAAAGCCAAATCCATTGCCCTACAATTCAGATCAAGTCTTTGCTAGTGCACAGGATGAATGGAATATATTTCCCCACCCTAGCAGATCAATTTAACACAACGTCGCAGATAAAATGCTGATTTTCTTTACATTTTCATTTCATTTCCTAAATTTCAAAGTATGTAGCTGCTAGACTATATAAGAAGAACCATACATTTTAGACAACATAGCCACCACATTAAAATATTGCAAAGGATAAAAACTTATCTTGCATATCATTTTCCAGAGTTTATTCCAATTATTGTTGTATGCTAGGAAAAACTTTTAACAGTTGTTTTTTTTAAATCACATTATCACATTAATACAAATAGATCAATCTTCAACTTTTAAGAGTGTAAAAAGTAGAACACAACCATATATAGGCATCTGCTAAGTGAAAATTAACATTTTGACTAGAAATAACCAAAACGAAAACAGAGAAAGATAAAGAGGGGAAAGCAAGTTAAATTAGTTCTATTTCCTTTTCCGGATTTTCAACCTTTGTGATCATGAATATGAACAGGTGATTATCCTGGGACACTAAACAAAATAACTTTAACTAAAATATATATATATTTGATATATATTTTATATATATCAAATAACACTTAAGTATCAGTTCTCAGAAGAAGTGTGCGTATTTTTTAGAAGTCTAGAGGATACTTATGTTTACTTGGTTGTACACATTCAGGAAGTAGTAAAAATAAGGTAGGCCAATTTTTCTTAAAGAGGGTGGGGAGTTCTTGGATCAGTCTAGTCCTGAGGCTGGGGACCTATTTTAAGTATCACCATTGAAAATAAGTGTAGCTCCAAACTGATCTGATCCATCTTGCAAAACCATAGTTACTGTACTGCAAATGGTGGTTACCTCTAAGTTGCTAACATTGGATACTAGTCTTCTGATTCAATTGTTTCTCTGTTTTAATTGTTCCTATTCATCGGTATCACCATGCATTTTTCTATGTTAACTATGCTAAGGTAATGATGCAACATTATAACAAGATGTAATCAAGGAAATGAGGTGGCTGTGCAAAAATCATAAAATCTAAAGTTCCTGAGTTGGAAATTTTTCTGATCCAAAAATCTCTATATAATTTGTTGTATGCATGTAAAATTGAATATTGGAACTTGCAAAAATCATATTGTCTTTAGGTCAATCAATATGTTTTACCATGAAGATTTATCATACTATACTCTGGGCACTTCCAACAAAGAAAACATTAGGATGCTCAATTTTAAAAGAATACTTTATCCAAACTCTTACCCTACTTATATGATTCTAGTTTTTCTTAGGGGCATATGACCAATGTGTAGTTTCATAATTTAGTATGTTCAGTAATGAATGTTTTTAAAATGCCTCAGAACAATTCAAGATATTAAGATTGATTTTTATTGAATTTTTATTCAATCATTATAGATTTGCCTGATAGAAATAATCTAGTCTAACTAACCAAGATAATCTAGCACATTTATGTTGGAACTATAACTAAAATATTCCAGAATAATGTATGAACACTGATGACAAATTTATCCCAGAGAGAAATAAACTGCTTTCCTTTTTGTTTTTTAGATTTAATAAATCCATTGTGTATTAAAACTCAGGTTGATTTTATAGCAAACTCACTCTATTAGACACATCAAGAGGTAAAACAACTTACATCATTTGACATAACATGAACAACACTGAGGTTACAAGCATTTTGTAAGGGTAAAAATCCAGAGTAAATATGGCTTCCTGGTAGAATGTGATTGCACAATGAATTAACAATCTTACTCTTTTCACAATATCAAAGCTCATATTTCTTATTAGAATACCATTCTGAGATTTATCTTTAGGAAGGAGGCATTCATAGAAAATAATTCTTTTGTGGATGCTGAGTAATGCATCTAATTCACACAAATAAACCCATAATTTCCTACATGCACCCAGGAGAAAAAATCCACAGGAATGAAGGACTGCATTAAAAGATAGTGTGCCAGAGGCCAGACATGGAACCTCACATGTGATTATGATTAAAACTGTGGTATCAATTTATGTCTAAGAATTCAACTGTGGATTGAATTGCAGTGAATGTTTATTCTTGCTTTATATAGCTTCAGGCACACAATTGTTGATATTATTGAAACTCTAGATAACGTTCCTAGTCATTGTTCCCAGGGATACTTTCCTGATTGACACCTGGTATTCAAGTGTTTGGGTTGACACACATCCTACCACACCACCTAGAAAATGTACTCAACAAAATGTACTTTGTGACTTGAAATGGTAAGATTCTCTTCTTAAAGTGCTTATCATAGTGAGGCAGACGTGCCCTGTCACTATCTCATTGCATATGCTCTTCAGAGAAGTTTTCACATTATGTCATTATCTTACTTACTTCTACATTGTCAGTGGTCTGGTCTGCATTCCCCAGCAAGCCCAGAAGTTCTACAAGAGTCCTGGCCTTCTCTGTCTCTCTTTGGTTTACCACTGTTTGTTTACCAGTGACTAGAGAGAGTAGCAGAACAGTGGCTAACAGAGATGCTTATTACCATTTATCAAATAAATGAGCAAATGAATGCAATACAATTTAATAATAAAGTATAATAGGTTAACTTGGAACCTATTATAACATCTTCAAAACACAGCTTTCTGATCTATAAAACAGGGACTAATGAAATTTAATTCAAGAGAGTTGAGTTTATAATTAAAAATAATATAAATTAAGTGTTCTTAATTCAGTACAGATAGACAATATATGGTTCACCTATGTTAGTTCATTTGCTCCTACCTTTGAAAAGTAGACATCAAGTAAAATTATTTTCCAGAGCTCAGATAATTTACATAACCCAGATAATCCCATTGTGTTTTTTTTAATTACATAATTGGCCATAATTTATTAACTGTTTAACAACTTGCCACCTTTATTCCTTATTCCTTCATTTCAGTACATTGCTCTATATGTTATACTTCCACATTAGAGTAAAAGTCAATTCTATATAGCATAGAATTAGATACTAACACTTTACTTTTTTAAAAAATTATATATTTCATTGATTTTTTGAGAGGAAGGGAGAGGGATACAGAGTCAGAAATATCAATGAGAGAGAAACATTGATGAGAGAGAAACATCGATCAGCTGCCTCCCGCACACCCCGACTGGGGATGTTCCCGCAACCAAGGTACATGCCCTTGCCAGAATCGAACCTGGGACCCTTCAGTCCGCAGGCCGATGCTCTATCCACTGAGCCAAACCAGTCAGGGCTAGATACTGACATTTTAAAGAAGATAACACTAATAGATTTTAAAATACTTTGTATTTAACCATGTTATTGTATAATTCAGGAAACTAAGCCCCATCATTGAGTTGAAAGCCTTTGAGATCAACTCACTGCTAAAATAGATCTCATGCATTTCATGACTCCAGATCCTTTGCTATTGTTGATGACATGCCACTCTTCCTGAGAGATTAGATTTAGTTCTAGAATCATACTCAATACTATGTTTTATATTGGTAGCCTTTTCAATTGGCTAGAGTTGGCTTACAAATTGAAACCAAGGTACAATCACAGATGAAGTTGCAACCTCTCACGTTCAAAGCAACTCATGAATTAGAATCTGATTTTTTGACTTCTAGTTTGCTGATACCCCTTTTAAAAAATCAAATCCATTTTACCTACAGGAATCTTATTACTTCAAGATGGATAATGGATCACAGTAAAAATAATTAAAGAGGTCAAATAATGAAATGCAAAAGGAAATGTATATTAATTATTTTAATATTTTACTTTGAAGTTTCAATTACTATTTAATTAATTTACATTATTATACCAGTGCTCTTCTTTGAGGCTATAACTAAAGTTTATTTTTTCTGGGCTTTCAGACTTCCTTTAAACAGTGACTTCATATAAAGTACTATTCATTAAAAACACAGTGGAATAACTTTGTCAATTATAAATTCATGATAGCCCATAATATTTAATTGGGTAATGAGATTGACCCAATTAAAATAATATATTTCTATACTTTTGGCTAGGTCTTTCTTTGGTCTTATATTTCTTTAATTAATTTTGAGAGCAATGGATAACTTTCCACCTGATATTGCAAAGCTCTTCATTCTGGTGGCCAATGAATTTAGAATCTTCTACCAAGGTGTAAACAGAAGGAGAACACCGAGTTCATCATGCTATTAAAATCTCAGTGGTATAGAGTTTTACCAAGATGTGTCATCTACAATAATTTCCCAATGTTTACTCTTCTACATTACGTGCTAAATTCATTAGTAGATCCTATATAATAAAAGGCTAATATGCAAATCGCCTGGAGGAATGACCAGCCACTATGACACACACTGACCACCAGGAGCTGCCCCCTGGTGGTCAGTGCGATCCCACAAGGGTATGGCCATTCAGCCAGAAGCCAGGCATGATCATGGATGGTGAGCACAGCGACGGTGGTGGGAGCCTCTCCTGCCTTCGTGTCAGATCTAAGGATGTCCAACTGATGGCTTAGGCCTGTACATCCCGCAAGAGCTCCCGGACTGCAACAGGGTGCAGGCTGGGCTGAGGGACCCCCCCGCCCTCAAGTGCATGAATTTCATGCACCTGGCCTCTAGTAGTTATATAAAAGACAGAAGTATTGTATAGTCAGATAAATTATATATTATATATTAAGTGTACTATATATTTGGAAAATATCTGACAAAATCTCAAATGCTTTAGATCTATGCCATTTATGTTTGACATTTTACACATTTGGCATATTTTTTAGACATTTCAGTTAATTTATGTATATTTTAACGGTTTATAATTATGGATCAATTGGTATTCTCATATATTACAACATACTAAGCAATTCCAACATCTTATGTTCTATAATTAAGTGAATAGAAAAAAAAAGCATTTTTAAATCAAATTATTCTTTAAGGCACTGTATTTTCTTTACTGATCCATACATATTTAAGCAATAAATACTTTAGGTTTAACATAAAAATATATTCTGAAGTGGTATATATTTTTTTCTCAAATAATGTAGCCTATGCCACTTCCCTTTAAATATCTGGCTTTCAGGAAATGTATGTTCCTTTAGCATTCAACATATTAACTAGATTTTGCTCTAGTGATAAAACTTTTGGTTTCTTTTTTCTTTTCTAGAAACTTCCTTTAATTTAATTTATTTTTTCTGTTTTAAGGGTTACTCTATGTTGTAAAAAATTTAATATTCTTTCTGAAAACAGGTGAAATATTAAAAAAATAAATGATTAGTACCTGGAAACATTGATTAAATCAGCTAAAATCATATCTGCAAATGCAATTTAATCTTATATTTAACTATATATAACATAGAAGACACTAAACATTATTTCTGAACAAAGCCAACATATTAATTTTATTTTAAAAGTTTATATCCACTACTGGAATAAAATGATTAAATTGACTGGTTCTGATAAAAAGTTTAGTATATATTTGTAAGGTGCAATTAAATATTTCCTTTATTACATAGTGTTTCTTTCTTTCTTTCTTTTTTTAGTATCAATGGGATTTCTTTAGTAAAAAAATCAGGGCCACAATTTATACTTTCAGCAATTTCAAGTGATTGCTTTTTTCAGTTAGAATAATTTTTTACTAGCAGAACATATTTGACTTTTAAAATCACTAATGAATACTGTAAAGTAAGATTTTCCATTACCATAAACCTTACTTTTATGGCAAGAATTATTTCTTATTGAGGGAGATTGAAATGTAAGAAAAATGTGTCTTCCCTCTTAAATTCGCCATGTGACAAAAAGAGGGTAATCTTCTACCTGATACTTAGAAGAAGCTACAGCAACCAGAAGTGCTATTTTCTGTCCTATCCGTGATAAGCCAAAGTTCTGAAAACACAAATATAAAGTTGCACTGGAATTATCTGAATTATACCCACCCCAACCTTCACTCTCCCCCACACACACTTCATAAGAGAAAAGAGTTTACTAAAACGAAGGCATTATAATGGTTGGTAAGGGGTCTGAGGATCTGCTAGAAATAAGCATGCATGTGTCTGATTGCTTATTAGAACTATCCCAAACTTTGCTGGAGATTAAAGTCATAGAATATATAGGGTGTCCCCAAAAATGTGTACACACACTTTGATTCATTATAAAGGCAGTGCTTATTAAAATACATTTAATTTTCAAAAATGAGCTATCAGCTGTTAAAGTGTATATACATTTTCTGGGGACACCCTGTATATGATTTCCCAAAATAATGCTCTCATTTATTTTCTACTTAGTACTAAATTTGAAAGATTTTGTGAGGAGTGTACATGATTCTGATTTTGTCCCTCCACCCCCTAATATCTGGACTAGAGTATATAGATCTTTGGGCCATAAAGAAAGAAAACAATAATCGTGACATAAAAAACACACACAACTTCCAATGGATACTTTTGCTCTTTTGGAACCACTGAGGAATAATGTCACTCTCAAAGCATGGAACATATTGGACTGGAAATTCTCTCTCCAAAAGGTCATACAGTACAGGTCTTGAACTGGTTCTTGATATTTTGAATGTGACAAGGAAATGAAGAAATACAACATCATTCAAGTAAGTTTACAAGTAGTATGTGTTTATATTCACCGTTGCATGTGAATGTGTACTTATGTGTGATGATATACATCTATATAGAGAGGTGCGATTGAGCAAATGGCATCTACCTAGTGTTATCCCCAAAATAAAAAATAAAGTCACAGTTAAACTATTAGCTAATCATCTGGTTAAATGTAGTAACTGTTACTTTTAAATCAATTTGAATTCTTTAGTTTCATTGGTCATATGTTTAAGAGGAACATATGTTCAGTTTTTCATAAGAGAAGCATCTTCATCAAGTATAAATTTATGAATTAAATTAAAATTGCAAAAGTATGCATCCTAATAGCATTGATTAAAACACATCATTGAAAAAGGTCTCTATTCCCTACAAATACTCATTTCCCTTCTCTACGAACTTTTCTTGATAAAATAAATGAAATGATAGCATATGAGTTTTGATCCTCTTTGTTGACTATCACATTTAATCATGGTTACACAGTAGCACCAAAATTAGGACAAAATACAAGAATTACAGGAGAGATCTTAAATTAAATGAGCTCATTGCATGCATCAAGGGTCTCATTTTCTGAGGAAAGAAGTTTCCAACTGCCAAACTTTGTGCATTTTCTCCCAAAAGAAACGTAGCCCACTCTAGCCAAAACTAAACAAAAGATACAATAGACTGATTTTTCAATAGATATGTTATCTACAGTTTATGGAGCTGATAGTCCATTTAAATAGAAAAAGATAGATTTTACATAAAGCAAGATCGAGTACAAAAGCACAGCTTTTGTAATTTTGGTAATATTGCAATTTTACAAACATATTGCATAGTATGTGTAAGAAAATAGTTCCATTTGTCATATATACACAAGAAAACATTTACATGAAAATTACAAAACAAAATAAATGAATAGTGGACCTGGTTAAAAGAATTGTATAAAATAACGAGACACTGAAACACAAAATTACACATCTCCATTGTTAGTGAATGTCCTTGCACATCGTTAACCCTGTTTGGCTTTTATTTATAAGTATTCAAACAAAGGAGATATTAAGAACACAAAAACAAAAAGAATCACGGTTCATTATACCTCATTTCCTTTAATGTTTTTCATTGACTTTCTCAAAGATTGGAATCGCTTCAATCAACATAAAAAATAGCCCTGTGGTTCTAAAAGTATTTCAAATTAATTATATTCTCCAAGGAATTTTTAGCAAGCAATGAAAGTGTGAACTCGGCTGAGTAAATCCCTCCTGGGCCCATTTGGGGATATAGTCTTTACAGACTGGTTTTGTGGATAACAAGGATTTTATTATGCATGTGTAAAAGGTAAGTGGACTACACTAAGAACGGTTTCCTTCTTAAACAAAAGCATTAATTACTCATCTACAGCTCAGACTCTGGCAAGGAGGATGTTTACTATCTCACATTATAATTATAAGCCCTCCTATTTATTTGAATAAATTAGTAGAAGCAGCAGTGTTTTAGAGTGAAATATAATAGAAATCTCAGTCTTTGGTCTTTGAGATTTACACAACTAATGAACTACAGTATGAAACAATATGAATAACGATGTTCAGGGAGGACATTCATTAGTTTATGATTGTCTTAAAAGAATAAAAGTACAATATTATCTTATGATGTTTTGCAATATTCATGACTATAATGTATAAGAGTATATAGAGAAAATAAGTATCTTTACTACAGTATGAAACAATATGAATAACGATGTTCAGGGAGGACATTCATTAGTTTATGATTGTTTTAAAAGAATAAAAGTACAATATTATCTTACTTATGATGTTTTGCAATATTCATGACTATAAGGTATAAGAGTATATAGAGAAAATAAGTATCTTTAAATAGGTCACATGAGCAGTTTTAACTAGACCAAAGCTACTGAGAGAAGGTGACAAGACCTCACTAATACAAAACTCATCTGTGAGTTTGCTTTGCCATACAGAATTTGGCCATTCGGTAGCATTAACTACAACGGTTTAATGAATGTTATGATCTTGACATGACCTGCTATAAAATTTAACCAGGTAAACCCATCAAACACTCGCCAGCCCTCTACCTATGGCGGCCTCATTCAGAGATATCATTTTTGCAATGGCATAATTCACTAGAAGTTTTATTGTACCAAATGCCAATTTTAGAAAATGAGGCACTATCCAATTGAGTAATTCAGATGCTAGAATTACATAGGAATTTTGAATGGCATATTATAAAAAATGTAGCAATTGACCTTTTTGATCAAATTACCTTTAAAAAGACACAATGCATTTTAGTTTGATAGAATAAATAATAATAGAATGACCAACAGAGTATTAACATTTGGTAAATGTTTCCATTATTTCCCTAAATAGTCATTTTTAATAAGATCCAAATATATTCTTTTCCTTTTGAAGGTCAACCAAATTACTGAAACCTGTCAAAAAAAGCATTATTTTTTAAAAGGGACATTAATGTTCAAATGGTAAGAGCAAGAAAGGGAGCATAGAAAAAAAGGAGTAGAGAGTAGCACGCTGGAGGATTTGCATTTCAACATTTATAAGCAACATGTTAAGTAAGGTATAGAGGAGATTAATGGTGCCAGTTCAGACTGGGCTACTGAACTCAAGATTACTGAGTCTTAAGTGAACCGATTAAATTTAGAGATGAAAATAACAAAAACATCCTCCTAGTTTGATATACCCCTCTCATAGACAGGTAAGCTCTGGCCAACATAATTAATTATATTTATTTAGGTCACATGAGTCGGGGAGCAGAACTAGAATTAGAACTCCTGGCTCAATTCTCAAAGGTTTGGGGTACGAACTCTAAGATTATCTGGTTAATGTAAAATTTGAAGCATCATTTTAAATTCTTTATATAAATAATTCCTTCCTATTTTACCTGCTTGCCTTCTAATACACTCCCCCACCCTCTGGCTCGCCACCTTTCTGTCTTCTACAGCTAAACTGAATGCAAAATTTAGGGTTCATGTACTACACTTAAAGAATCATTTTTTTTTCTGAGTTTGATTTAGAAAAGATTAAATTTGCAACGAAATAAACTTGACTCTATTTACATATGTTGTGATGTAAAAATGGTACTAAAAAAACAGATCATGAATCTGCTTGGCTAGTCTGCAATGGAGGGAATGCTTTATTAGGAAAGAATCAGACCTTTGATAAGAAAATGAAGGACTTTTGAGAGCAATTTTCCGTGTCTTCAAAAGAGGCTTGAACTCTGGGCCTGAGTCTATACCTAAAAACTAAGGACTCTAAAGCACCCAGTCACCAATTATTTGGTATTGGAGAGGAAAGCCGTATGTATCACATTTTTTTTCCTACTAAATTGAGCAGATATTGTTACATCACCTAGACATAGCCTCACTCTCTTAGCTTATGTATTTCTTTTTAATTATTTCTATAACATTTCAGAATATATTTGAATTCAAATGTTGACAACCCCTCACTAGATTTGGTTTTTATAGGGTTTTGTCTCCTCACTCTTTTCATCTGTTCTCCTCTTATGACATAACATTTCTGTGGCCCCTCCACCTCCTATAATATTTGCTTTTGAAATAAGAACATGTTTGAGGTGGAAGGAATCTCAAGAGACCATTTGATTCAATACTTTTTTTGCAAAGATGAGTAAACGAAAGCTAAGAGATGTCCCCAGATGCCTAAATCAGCGGACGATTGGTAGAAGACAGAGCTGAGATTTGAAACACAGCTAATTACTAATAAAAAACAACAAAAACAAACCTGTTACCTCTTGATTAAGAACTTTTCTAATTGTTTTAATTTAGAGGTGTTTTCAACTTAAATATGACTCAAATTAATATGTAGTTTTTCCTAAAAAGTCCATAACGGTGATTAGCATCGTAATTTCTCAAAATTTCTTGTATTGTACTTTGTATTAGTATTTTGCAAAAAACATTATGAGAATTTCTCATGTTAAATTCTAATATTTTAAATAAATCGAAGTCTCGTGTTCTGATATAACTTTTAAGCAATAGCAGCAATAGCATAGCTTAATTCTTCCTCCAATATTGATTTAAAGTTTTATTTAAGGAGCCCCAAACGCAAGTTAAATTCTCTTTTAAAAGTATTAAGACTGAACTAGCTTTCTGCTTCTTCTGCTGAGTATAGGACTTATTTAATGAAATGGAGCTTTCTCAATTATTTGATATGATGGATCATGCAAAGAAGATAATCTGGCTAAATGGTTCACTGCTTACATTACCCATTTTCCTGCTTCCACCACCCCAATAACCTCAACAAGTCCCACTCTCCCACTTTACTTTGGGCTACAGAGGCCTGAACTTCAGTGTCTACAGTCAGGGTCCCTCAGAATGAAGCTCCCACACACCTAAACAGTGTGCATGGGAGGGCCTGGGAAGATTGATTGACATATGAAAATTAAGGACTTACCTTATAGTAACCAAGTCATTTTCCCATAATAGAAAATGTTTAATACAATTTTTTACATTCTTGGATTCTGTAAGTTTCAAAAAATTTTGAGTTAAGGAATGTTGTGATAAATGAACCTACAGTATTCTGGTGTTGTGTTTTAGAAGCTAATTTACAAAAATAAGCAGTGAAGAAGGGAGGAAACTATGATTTCTGGTAGGAGGGTAGCTTAAGAGTCTGACAAAAGTAAATGTTAAGGGCTGAAAGAACAAATTCCTTAAAATACGCATCTAATGATGTAAACACATTTTCAACATTGGTTAGCATTTATATTTCTTTTGCTACTTGAGCAGGAATTTTAAATTTAATTTCCACTGTCCTTAAATATTGATCTCCAGTGAAAAATGCATAGATTTACTTCTGAAGATGATACTCCAATGGAAAGTGAACCCATTCTCAGCACTACGCGGCACATTAGCATTTATTTAGAGGGTGTTTGAATTCATCAGTCCGAGTCAAGTATAAAGTGAATGTGCAAACAAAAATTGTACCATTAGAACCTACGTATAACACATAGCAGGTGGATCCACACCACCTGCCTGTATGCCCCTCTTAATCCTTTCTTGTATCACAATAAATTAGATGTTTTGCTAAAAGTAAATATGTCACATGCAATAGCCAAGTAGATACTACATAAGGACATTCAGACCTGACAAATGACAGCAGGGTGGCATATGGTTAATTCTGTAAATATATTTCTGAGTGCTTTCAAAATTAGCTAATGTACAAAATTCTCGACATAGTAGACAAAGAGTAACAACACATTGAATTTAAAGAAACAAAACTCAAGGTGGGATTCTGTCTTTTTGTTTTGTTTTGTTAAAAACCATCTATTGAATTTAATTTTTAGTAAAGCAAGCATTACATAATGCTTTAACATTTTAAAATTCTCTGGGGGGCGGGGAGTGTACATCTAAAAAGATGAATGGAAAATTGTGCTTTCAGACTGTCGTGTTAGTTTTCTCACAGGGTTAACCATTTCCTCTTGCCATTGGACACTGGGAATTTCATCTAGGTAATGGACGTATGTGCAGTTCATATCCAGGTCCTGCAAAAATCTAAAACTGTGTGCTTCACTTCATGTAGCAAAGGCACCTATGTTATTCTCCCTTTGAGCCAAAGGTGTGATCCAGTTTTCCTGCTGGAGACGAGCTTCCGCTGTCCTGCCACGCACACCCTCTGTGCTGAGCGGGACAGGAACTCACAGGAGAAGGTGGAGGCGAATCCCTGCGGGCGCCGTCAGAAGTTGCTCCGTGGACCATTGGAAGCAGCTCTGGACTGATCACCAGGGAAACCGAGCAGAACCGTGAAGCAGACAGACAGGAACAAAGGCTATTCTGGTGTGAGGAGGCATCAGTCACTTCAGTTCCACAAGCAGATGCTGCTGCTGAACTGACAGGTGGAACCCACTCCTGCCGGAGAAAGGTAGAGTTTGCCGTTGGGGCAGGCGCACAGTTCGTACACTGTCTGTCGAGGGTTGGGAGAGCTGGGCGAAGACGAGAAAGAGCCGGTGGGCAGGTTTCCCAGCCGAATGGTGTCCGCATTCAAAAATATCTACGGGGGGAAAATTGCATTTTAATTCATTTTCGCATTCTCCAGGCCTCAGAGCTTTACCACGTGGCCTAGTGAGAAAGACCACACAACAAACACTCTATTGGCTTAGCTGCCATGCTTTGTTGAGCAAATTACATTTCTAAGGCACAGCCCCAACCTCTACAGCTATCTTCTCCTCTGAGGCAGGGTGCATTCAGATGGCAAGTCCTCCATCTGAAAAAGCAACATTGTGCAATCTGCTTAAGGAACCCGGACACTTACCCAATCACCGCAGAAAATTAATGATTTGACAGTCTCTCCACTTAACTTCTTAATCATGCCTAGTTTAAAGAATATACAAAGAACTTAAAAGTCTCTCATGGATCCCCGATGAGGTTTCCGCATACATGGCATAGGTCTTCCTGGAAATGAGATTACTGAAGGGAAGGAAAATTAATTTTAAAAAATTAAAAACATGACTCTGGCCTAATTAAAAAGATACTAGTACTCCTAAAATCATGTTGGTGGACTGTCTAAAAGATATTCAAGGTAGATTATCTGCAGGATTAACACCAGATAATTATTAGCTATAATCAGGTTTGAAGTCTCCATGAAATATATTACCTGTACTCAACACCTACTTGGCTGTATCTTCTAACTTGCAAGATTACTTCACTTATTCCAAATCATGGACTTAACAATTTCTGGGGCAGTAATCGCATGGTTTAGACATGCATGGCAGAAGTCCCCCCCACCCCCCCAAAAAAAGTGAATCCTGAACTTGAATGAGCAAAGAAAAAACACTGTGTAGCTACTCCTTCATTCTACTGTTATGTAGTAAATTACTGCCTAAACACATCTTTGGGTTACAGGGGAATCAGAGAATACACCATTTTCTACATATTTATCCTCACTCAGGTGTCATTCTTTTTTCACTAGGACTCTTGAAATAGCTGCCTAATAGGCCCACCGAGCTGTCATTCTTGATCCCTTATAGTCTACTTTGCATATTGCTAGAGTAACTTTTTAAGAAATGCAGATCAAACCACGGCACCCCAGGGTTCAAAATTTCCTAATGGCCATGCTACACTTAACATGGATCCTTTTTTTTTTTTCTTTTTTTTTTAAATTTTATTATTTATTACAAAGGATATCACATATGTGTCCATTTTTTCCCCCCGCCCAAGACAGTCCCCTAGCCTCCCCCATCCCCCAGTGTCTTATGTCCATTGGTTATGCTTAACCACACATCCTGCGACATCATGGGAGAAGTAATGTAACTGCCAAGAGCGTATGATTGTGTGTGTGTGTGTGTATTGAGGGCTGATACTGAGTGGAAGTATGGAGGGCCAGGTCCCTAACCAGTGTGTTCTTGTGGCTTCTGATCTGCGGACTCTTAGTTGCTGCATATCACCCAGGATTCATCCCAGCACACAGCCCACGGGCCTCCCCTGCTCTAGCTCCCACAGTGACTTCCTTTTT
>NW_006283588.1:1617750-1620542 GCF_000327345.1 Myotis davidii
CTTTTTAAATGTTGAAACACAGTAACTGATTGGCTATGCAAATGAGCCAGACATATCATGTATATTTTAGATTTGGATGTGAGCATGCTTGTTCAAATGTCTGTTCTACAATTGCCCTCTCAGAAAGGACTTGCCACTAGCCACCTTATTAAAATAACACTAACCCATTCATTAGTTTCTCCTTGACAGTTCCGCTTTTCTTTATAGTAACCCTCCCCTCTTAACATTTATTGCATCTATTCACTTATTGTGCTTCTCTTCCTTAAAAGTAAGCTCTGTGAGGGCAGAATCTGCTTTTAGTTCCCAGTTATGGAACCATGGGAGTACTTGGTGTGCGAAATAATGCACCTCCTTCACCTTGGACGTGTGTCTCCACCAAAGTCCTCTTCATTCGCTTTAACCTCCACAGACCCTTCCCCTGATGCTCATGATGGAACGACTCCTTTTGTTTGGTTCTCCTGCAGCACTTTATTGTTATTACTCTTGTTTTGCTGATATCCTATATAATAAAACCCTAATATGTAAATCGACCAAACAGTGGAATAACCAGTCACTATGATGTGCACTGACCACCAGGGGGCAGATACTCAATGCAGGAGCTGCCCCCAAAAGGGAGGCAACTGGCGGTGGTGATCGGGGGGCAGGGCCAGCTGGTGGGCAGTGCCAAGGCAGGTGCCAGCAGGGGCCCCGGATCACCCTGCCCACTGGTCACCCCACAGATCAGCCCTGATCACCAGCCAGGCCCAGGGACCCTACCCTATATATTGGGAACAGTCTTTAGATTTAAAAATTAAAATAGGGCAAGGCTACTCTAACACTGAAAAAACAGGATGATGCAGCGATGACATGCATGGACTCTGGCTTGAACATTTTGTGGTCAGTCCTGATTCTGACAATTATACATGTGTGACAGAGCCAATTACTTAACTTCTCTCTGCTTCAGTTTTTCCACCCATAAGATGGGGAAAATGGTACTACTGACTCAGAAGGATCATGTTATGTACTACTTTTTATAATCAGGGCAAGAAAATGTAGCTGCCATACAACAGCAAGATGCCTTTCACCTGTGTGAAAAGTATGGTCACTGTGCATGCAGCATCCTGGATTGCGAGAGGGATGTCCTACTGCCAGTTTAGGCCTGGCATCCACCGAGGGGTCCTGGATTGCGAGAGGATGCAGGCTGGGTTGAGGACCCCCTCTCCCATGCACGAATTTTGTGAACCAGACCTCTAGTTTATTATATTATTTTATAGTCATATTTATATTTTACTTTTCCTACTAAATTTTGTCTTTTAATATAGGGTCACACCTGAATATTTTCATAATTCCACAGTGTTTGATCCTGCACTTATAGTGTCCACATAATATAGTTGACTAAATGGATTATAAAATAAATGAATGACTATATTTAACAACAGTATCAAATTTAAGAAAGCATCATTACTCCTGGGTTAAGTGAGAGGAAAGAGAAAAATAAAAGGCATTCTCTTTTAACTATTTCTAGATTTGTTTTACTGATGTCAGAGTTAGAAATATAAACCAGCAAAATAAAATGTCAATACATTATTGTTGTAGATGCTGGATTCCCTTCTTCTGGCTTTTGTTTCCTCCGTGAGGGACATTAATGATGGTAACACATTGTTACATTAGCTGGGCTCTTTCCTGCATTTCTCCACAGGGGAGGAGGGAAGATGGCCTTCCTGATTGAGTCTGAGAGAGGAACGGGATTGCAGAGCTCATCCCCCTTTCCTCACATTTATTTTAGGAGCTGGCACACTTGTAGACATTCTTTCTTAAGTTTTAAAAATATTATAGGGGCAAGCTCTGGAATGGTGGGGTTTGGGTCTGCATATTTGGAGGTGAGATCTCTGAAGACCTGTTAGGGCCGGTGTTTTGCCCAAGGAAACTTGAGACCTAGATGATCAACAGTGGAACATGGAAAGCTAAAGGACATGTGGATAAGGAGGTCATGTGGGGTCTATCAAATGACTATAAGATATTGTGAATGGTTCACTTATGAATAAACACAGAAATACTTGTCACTGGTTAGCCCTGGTGATTTGCAGAGCCTTGCTGACCCCCTGCTGCTACACTGGCTGTTATAGTTGGGAGCTCATTGTCTTTCCACTGCTTAAACTGAGGGAATGAATGCAGAGAGTAGCTGCTTTTATGCAGGAAGGGCAAACAGGTGGCAGCCTTGGAAAGCAAGCACAGATGTAGAGACCTCATCAGTGCCCTTAGCCTTGAACCTTATGGTGTGTGGCTGGCCCACTTCAGCTTTATAGCACCACCCTTTAGCTCTCCTATCCACTTAGGGGCTGCTCTGGACAATATTTAGCTCCATGACAATACTTAATTCCATAAACTTCTGATATCCAAACTGTATCCTCACCCACATAAGGGAGGCATAAATGAAGAGGGCCTTCAAAAAGAGAAAATTATATTTTATTGGCTTAGATAGAAAATAAGTCAAGAGGTAAAAGGGACAATATATATTGATTCTTTCAACCCAACATGGCTCAGCTTCTCCAGGCTCCTGCAGCATGGATGGGCTTACTCACGGGCTTGCTCATATCTCTTTCTGTCTGCTAGTAATACTGTTCACTTTCCAACTTCTCAAATTGATATTTCTAGTCTATATTGTCCTATAAACCATGTAATCCATTTGTTTGGAAACTCTTTCTGGTGCTCAAAATTACACCCCTGAGGTTTTAACTCATGGGCCATTGTGTTCTCTCCACTAAGAATTCATTTATCCCATCCTTACCTGTTGAAATCAGACCTATTGCTGT
>NW_006283588.1:1620603-1621007 GCF_000327345.1 Myotis davidii
AAAAATTGTTTTCTCCTTCCTCTGTGATCATGTAACATGTAACTACATCATTGCTTTGCATATACTATTATAACAGGTCCAGCGTCCTTACAGCGATGACTCACATGGCCCTCAGAGCTGGATTTGAAATTCCTTGTAACACTGTGAGAAATAACTGCATCTTCTACAATGTTGATTTTGAGTGTAATTTCATTTTACACACTTTGTCCATTATTTTGGTAACCTCAATGCTATGCCTGTTCTGATTTTAACTTTAGGTAGTTCAAAAACTACCTAAAGATAGATTTGACATATTTCTATATTGTTTAATAAATGATCAGTTTACCTTTCTGTGGCATAGTCAATGAAGCAAAGAGAAAGATTTTTATATCATTTCACCTTTCTTTGTAGGAAAACTACATGTT
>NW_006283588.1:1621333-1626263 GCF_000327345.1 Myotis davidii
TTTTTCTTCTAATTTAAACTTCCTAAGCTCACAATACAAAATAAATAAGCACACAAAGGAAGAAAATACTAAGGGAATTGATTGGCATAAACAGCTATACAACAGATTTAGCCCTTCAAGGGCTTTGGGAGTCACAGCAGAAATATACAGAATAGAATATGTATTATGTATAAGGCTTTGAAATAATTAAGGTAGAATTAAAAACAAACAAGCACACAAAAGAGAAACTACAAAAATGTCCATGCAGATTTGAAAAAACAACAGACGAGAATCCTAGAAATGAACCACATAATTACTAAAATTAAAAGCTCAATGTAAGGATTAAGTGTGCGATAAGATACTGAAGAGGAACCTGGGCATGCAGATCTGAATAAATAAACAGAGTGAGGCACGGGGAGGCAAAGAAATAGAAAGCAGGAAGGAGAAGCTAAGGGATCTTAGGGCAAAACAATGCAAAGTCTTAGCATGTCTTCAGAGTTCCGGAAAAGGGCCACAGAGAAAAGGAGAGGTGCTATGTGAAGACATCTGCTGAGTAATCTGCCAGAATTGACAAAAATGTGACTCTGCAGACACAACAATCACATGCTTAGAGCAATAAGGTAGAGGGAATAAAGGGTGTCTATTGCATTAGAGTGCAAGAGTGGAAGACCGAAGGCAAAAGGTTCCTTAGAGCAGGCAGTGAAAACAAGCAGATGGTCTTAAAGGAATGACAATAGACTTAAAGGAGATTCTTAGGGGAAATAAAGTGAATGGAAAAAAATATTAAAGAGGATCTCCTAACCCAGGAAATAACAATACGGTTAAATAGTAAAATAAATTTTTGTTTTGTTTTCCTTTAAAAAATATATAGGTACTGTTTTTAAAAAATATATATATTTTTCATTGATTTGAGAGAGGAAGAGAGAGAGAGAGAGATAGAAACATCAATGATAAGAGGGAATCATTGAGCGCTGCCTCCTGCACACCCCTGACCAGGGATCAGCCAGCAACCTGGGCCGCTCCCCTGACCAGGAATTAATGACTTCCTGGTTCATAGGTCCATGCTCAACCACAGGAACATGCCAGCCAAGCTGGGCACTAATTTTATAGAAACAAACATTCAAGGAACTTTTGCGAAAATGTTTTCAAGACCAAACTGTAACTTAAAAAAAGATTAATTTATTCTTGATAGTATCTTGACATTTCGTAAGTGTAGCTGCCAAGTTTGAAACTACAGGAACTCAGATGCCCCATTCATTCTTGACATATGAATATCTTTCAATTTAAAATAAATAGAGCTTTGACTTAAGAAAATAACATTAGGTTTACCAAATTTCATATTCAAGAAGGAGTATTAATATGGTCATCATTGCTTCATAAGAAGCAGCTCTGTATGTCTCAGCTGGAACCATATGCATACAGTTTGAGAGGAAGGATTCTCACCAGTAAAGAGCCACCCGCCACCCTGGGGACTCACCTCCCCCTCTGTAGACTGCAAGTGCAGCTCCTTCCTGCAGGTGGCTTTGAAGTCTCCTGCAGCAGCTCGCACCTGGACCCCTCGAGGAGCCTCCATTATCAAGGACCTGGTTGGTGATTCAAGCCTAAGGGAAAAACATAGGAATCCTTAAGAGTAAAAATAAAAAATTATTATGATGGACTAAAAGATAACATTAGTCAACTAAAAACAAACAACTAGGTAGGAATAAATAAAAATATTTGCCATTAAAAAAAAAAAGCCAAATGACATGTATAATGACTTTTGATTGCCTTATTTATTTTTTGGCTTTTTATGAAATTATTTCTTGGCATCAATTATTTACTCTCATTTGTAAACTGATTTACTTAGTTTTCTTTATGTTGTTTCCCTTCACAGTACACATAAAAGTAGGTCATAAGTTTACTTGTTTAAATCTTTTACACATTTTCAATATTAATGATGGAGTTTTAATAAAGACATTTCTACAAACTGAGCATATAAATATCCCTCAATAAAGAGTCCCTATTTTGTGGAGATGAGAGAGCTTTAATGAAAATCATGAATATTGTAAACTGCCAAGCACCCACAGTAAACATTTGTAAACTTGAACATTTCAAAATACTCTTTACACTTCAAAGAAATTAATCAAAATGAAGAAATAAGACATTTCCTCCATCAATTGACTTCTGCTGGTCGAGGAAAATGTCCACAGAATAAATGATATTAGTCTGAGGAAGGAAAATTAAGTAAGGGATGATATACAAGTACAAGATAGACTACATACATTTTGAGATTGTAGTCACTCAAGATTGACAACATACATTTTGAGAAAAGAAGTGTTTAAGATAGTTGTGTCTGCAAAAGAAAGGTAGCTGGAAGGCAGTTTCAAAATTATCTTCAACTATAAAACTAGAGAAAAGAGCCGAAGAAGGCAGAATACAGAAAACAGAATACAGTCGTAAAAAGCACTAGGGTGGGAAGATGCTGTGCCCGCTGAATTGGGCTTTGGACAAGTGCTCTGCTCTGGGCTGCAATGACCTGTGCTCCCTTGACCACAGGAATTCAGGACAAGAGTCCCCTCAGGCTCGTATGCAACTGGGTGTTCATCACGCAGAGCAACTGGTTTACAGTGAGGCCATAGATCCAGAGCTGTTTTGTAGAGAGAACCACAGTAAACAGTTGGATCAGCTCTCTCTTTCTCAGTTGTGAAGTTGAAAGTGTTATTGAGGGACTTCTGCCAGCACTTAGAAAAAAGTGATTTGGGCCTGTTCAAATGACTTTTCTTCTTCTTTTCCACTCAGAAACCAACTTTGAAACTTTCATCTCTATGGGCCTCTTGAACATCTTTATAAAATCCCTGGCAGAGCCCAGCCAGTGTGGCTCAGTGATTGAGAGTCCACACAGGATCCAAGAGGTTAAAGTCTGATTTTGGTCAGGGCACATGCCCTGATTGTGGGCTTGATCCCCAGTAGGGACTCTGCAGGAGGCAGCTAATAGATGATGCTTCTCTCTCATGGATGTGTCTATCTCTCCATCCCTCTCACTTCCTCTCTTTCTAAAAAGCAATTAAAAACATAGTTAAAGCCTGTGCTTAAAAAAAAAAAAAAATCCCTGGCAGGAGTGAGGAGTGATAGTGATGTCAGGTTCTGACTAAGATACTTTAAACAAATATCTGTATGTTGTCTTTTTTGAAAAAATACAAATCACCCATTTTACAGAATATTTGTAAACTTGAAAAGGAAAATCACTTGTCATTTTTTATTCATAATTCTTTTACTTTGACACATTATTTAATTGCAAAATCTGAATGTTAAAATGTGTATTTTAAATTAATTTTCCCAGATACACCTCCAAATCTATATCACCTTAAACAGTGTATCTGTGGCCCCTACTATTTCCATTTGTTAATTATTTATAGTATAAAATGTTATTTTTTTGATATCTCAAGAAAAATAATTTTAAATATGATGTTGCATGCAATAAGCACAAATTATTCAAGAAAAATGATCTTACATATAATAATAATATATGCAATAAACATATTTCAAGAATAAAAGGATTTTAAGTATAATAATATTACCAAAACTGTACTAACATAGTACAATATCACAAAAGTTATAGGAAATATTAAAAATCTGCAACTAACAGGATTACTCCTATTATATTCTAGAATATTTTCCCCCTTGGGCTCTATTTTTGTTCATCAGTTTATGTTATTCATTATATTCCACAAATGAGTGAGATCATATGATATTTATCTTTCTCTGACTGGCTCACTTCACTTAGCATGATGCTTTTAAAGTCTATTTTGTCAGATATGAGTATTGCTACTCCAGCTTATTTTTTCTTTTCCATTTGCATGGAAATTTTTTTCCATCCCTTCACTTTCATCCTGTGTGTGTCTTTTGTTTTGAGGTGGGTCTCTTGTAGACAGCATATACTAGTAATTGGGTCATACTTTTGAGTCCATTCAGATACCCTACAACATTTTATTGGAGCATTTAATCCATTTACATTTAGGGTTATTATTGAGAGATACTTACTTATAGCCATTTTAATTCTGTATGGCTAGGTTTCTCTGTTTCTTCCTTTCAGCAATCTCTTAAGGAAATCCCTTTAGCATTTCTTGTAATGCTGGCTTGGTGGTGATGAACTCCTTTAGTCATTTTTTATTTTTGGTCTGGGAAGCTCTTTATTTGACCGTCTATTTTGAATGATAGCCTTGCTGGATATAGTAATCTTGGTCTCAGATTCTTGCTTTCCATTACCTTGAGTGCTTCATGCCATTCCCTTCTGGCCTGTAGAGTTTCTGATGAGAAATCAGATGTCAGTCTTATGGGAACTGCTTTGTAGGGAACAGTTTTCTTTTGTTTTGCTGCCTTTAAGATTCTCTCTTTGTCTTTAATTTTTGGCATTTTAATTATGATGTGTCTGGGTGTGGGTCTGTTTGGGTTCTTCTTGTTTGGGGTTCTCTGTGCCTTCTGAACTTGTGTGACTTCTTCCTTTACCAGGTAGAAAGTTTTCTACCATTATTTGCCGGAAGCTGGTCCACCCTTGCTGCTTGACACAGTCGCTACAGGAAAGAAACATCTGCACAGCTTCTGTTTCAAGGGACCTGGCATACATGGCATATGTTTGTTCCCCTTCTTAGCGCTATTTGTTTTAAACCCGGACCACCTCCCTGAGAAAGTTGTTTCCCCAGGTGGGGATTTTTCCTGGAGTTAGGGATTAACAGGACTAAGGAAGGGAATAAATCAGTAAAGCCCCTTAACTAAGTGCCAGGCGGGTAGTTAATCACCTTAACTATGAACAATCATGATTAAGCTACATAATCTTTACTTAGGATAATCTCCTTCAGTTACTTCCTTATAGCTTAACAGAATAGTAGAGTAGTGACCTTGGAATGGAGATAACAAACCCTAACCTTTGGAATAGAATGGATAGGATTAAACTCAAATGGGATAAATACAGATG
>NW_006283588.1:1626423-1634184 GCF_000327345.1 Myotis davidii
GTTCTTTTTTCATAGTCACTATAACATTTTTCATACTGTTGAGCATTTTTAACATCATTACTCTGAACTCTGTTTCAGATAAATTTCTTATCTCAGCTTCATTTATCTCTTCTTCTGGAGAATTTGCTAGCTTTTCCATTTGGGGGTTGTTTCTTTGTTTCCTCATTTTGGTTGTCTGTTTGGGTTTGTGACTATGTATCCGGTAGATCCCCTACAACTCTCAGTCTCTAGTGCAGGACAGTGTTAAAGGCTGCTTTTGACTAATTGGATTAGGCAAAGACTCAAAGCCTCCAGAGACCACCTCTGCCTACAGACTGATAGGATTCCAACTTGAATTGTCCCAAGGCAATCATCATCAGGTGTGGAGAGTTGTCATTTTTTTCCAACAGGGTGGGGCAGTTGTTTCTGCCTAGAGGCTAATTGTTACTTTTAAGCTCTTAAGTGGCCTCAGGGCAAGGTTTTTTCCAATAGGGTTGTCCAACTATCTTCCCCCTAGCAAGGCAGATCTCTATATGGGAAAGATGTCCTCCACTGCATGAGGGAATGACTCAACCCAGGAATCTTGGGGTGTCTGCCTTCTGAGCTCTATCCCCCAAGTCCCCAGTCCTGGGTTCTGCTCTCACAGCTCCTGTCCACTTCACCCTTCCTCTGCCAGAGCACAAGGTGGGTGGCTCCACAGGGAATTTTTGTGCTTTGACCCTGTAAGACGGTGCCCGAACTTTCAGTTGCCACTCCATGGCAGACAGTACCCCCTGCTTTTCACAGCTAGATGTTACCTCAGTTTGGTGCTCTCTGCTGGGAAGCCCAGCTTCAGGATTAGATCCCAAAGTTCTCAGTGGCACCCCACTCCCCCCAGGTGAGATATCTCTCCAGGACTTCAGTTGCTGTCTGTGGGTGCCCGGCCAGCCCTTTCCTACTTCTGCCCCTCCTACCAGTCTCTATGCAGTCTCCACCTTCGGCCCTTGATATCAGAGTTCTCTCCTGTGAGTTTTCCATTCATTATTTAGGAAGCCTTTCCGTATTTCAGTTGTAATTCCAGCTTGTTCCTGGGAGCATGTCCATGTAGCATCCTCCTACTCTGCTGCCATTTATTTCTAAAATGTTATTCTTTAAGTTTGGATATTATTGAGCCATTTAAACAGAAGTCAGATAAAAACCTAATAAAAGTGGATTAAAGTTCAAAAACAGATTATGAGTCTGACATTCATGGAAATTAATTTCAGTTATCTTATAAAGTGGGAGGAAAAACACAGTTTCTTTATCAAATAATTGATAAGATTTAGTTTGTTTCTGAGGATAAGTGGTTAGAGTTATTACTCATATGTTTAACAGTAAAATGTCCATATTAAATGTGTACATTTTTTTGTAGCATTTTTCTACCATGTCTGACATTTGGGATTAGAGGATTAAAATATATTAAAGATTTCAAGGCTCTTCATTTATTCCATTTTAGTATTTACTAATTATTTAATCAGAATATTTTCATTACATTCGGGTATCCTTTGCCACTGTAGCCACAGAATAAGATGTTGGGAAAGAGGTGTTGTCTCAGATCGTATAGGATTATCTACCTTTTACACAAAATTTGTGAAATATTGTGCTATGAAAATATAAGTAGGAAATTGTTAATTGATGTTAATCTTGTCATCAACTGTATTACGGTGTCATAAATAATGTTATTGGCATGTAGTGACACCTTTAAACTATATAATTCATGTTGCTAGATTATCATGTTAATATAAATGCTATATGATTTAATGCCTATACTTTATAATTATTTCAGGGAGAGGGATGTATAAAGTGGACATTTGATATTCTTTACTTGAAAAATCAAGAATTGGAGATATTCCTGGATAAAAATAAACTCATACATATACCATATGATGAAACTTCCAATATTTCACAAAGTAATGAAAACATGCAATAAAAATCCAGCAATAATCTCAATAGAATCTCTTGAAAGTTAAAACATTATGTCAAAATAATTGGGGGAGAAAAGTATGTTAGACAATTACCAGATTGTAAAAATAAAATAAAGTGGAAGATTTTTTTAAAAATTAGAACTTAATCTAAAATTATTTTTATTAAAATGATATTGGAATTAGAAATAGAAATTGGATCATTAGAACACAATCTAAAATAGGAAGTATGAGAAATATCTGACAAATGTGCAGTCATTTTGTGATGGAAAATACTAGCTTATTTAATAAATGTTAATAAACTGACTAACAATACTGAAGACAATAACATTGGATCCTTAATGCACTCTGCAGGAATAACTTCCTGTTTCATCTACTCAAAATATAAAAAGTAATAAAGAAATCACAGACTATAAAATTCAACAGAAACTTAGAAGAAAATTCATAACCTAATTTTCCATTTTTTGCATTCAAAGGAACAAACTATAAAATATAAAAGCGTTCATTTTAAAAGTATTAAATTCACAGCAATGAATTTCTGACTATTTTTGGTACCCAAAGATTACATAGCAGAGAAGCGTTACTGTTGAACGCTAGTCTGCTTGTTTTACCAAGTGATTCTGGTTTTCATGGTTTTTACATAGCAAAGGTGCAATGAGATTTTGCACTGAAGGTTGTGCAGTTCTCAGATTGAAAATGAAAGGCCTCAGTCTTAGAAGAAGCCTCAACATTCAGAGGCAAGGATTCAGAATTCTTTTAAAGTAAATCCCAGGATGCAATTACTAAGTAGAAACTTAAGTAGAACTTAAACATCATATATCTTGTTTTTGCTAAATATTTAACCAAGTGCCAAAGAAATAGTAGGCACTCATGAATTATCTGAGGTTTCAATGATGGCATGAATGGAGAATTGAACAGAAAAGTTTTTTAAGAAAAAAATTAACGCCAACTGTGACTTGAATATATAAGAAATTTTACTGTCTTATCATTTCAGGCTACACTGAGCTTTCTTCAGATGCAAATAACATTCTTTTTGTTTACTCCATTTTTTCTTGTTTTCTGCTCACTAGCACAAACCATTGTGGTTTCTTCTTTCACATTATCTCAAAGAAATTTCTAGATCAATTGTCTTTGTTTCCCCACGTTTGCAAGCTAAAAGAAGCTTCTCATAATGTTCATTTGTTACTAACACTAGATAAATGTATAAATGCATACATAGAATGAAAGAATAAAAGGAAAGAAGGAAGAAAGAAGGAGGGAAGAAGAGAGGGGAAGGATGGGGAGGAGAGGAGAAAAATACTACTTTCTTCTTCTTCTCTAATTAGTAGAACAATACCAGCAAAGTATTTTACTCCTTTATTGACAAATGTCTCAGAGAAAAATACTCATCTACTTAATAAATGGTGGCTTTTCCTTGAACTTAAAAATGATGTAAATTGGAACAACATGTTTCCAGAGAGTAATTTTAAATTATATTCATGCAAGAATAGAAACGATAAAAAGATGCCAATTACATCATTAAATATTAAACTCATTTACTGATTCCAAGTCAAGATTCTTGTCTTATTTTTGGAGCAGTTAATGGAACTTGGATTCAAACAATCTTTGGGCAGTGCACATTATATAATGGATTACATCGCTTCTCACCATAGAGTGCAGAAACCCTACTGAACTGTAATATTTTACTTATAAATTAACTTAAAAATATAAAAGGAAGAACATTCATACATGAGTTATCCCAGGCAAATATGGCATTATCTCCTTATTCACCATTCAGCATGTTTTGTTTTGTTTTAGGTTTTTAAAACACAGACTCAATTGTAAAACAATTTAACCTGAAATTAAAAAAAAAACTCAAAGAAAACTAACATGTGTAGGTTTAAAATGAACATGGAAACTTAGCACATAACTCGGCATATATTAAGCATTCATCAAACATCTGTTGAATAAATAAATTATATAAATCTACTATATTTCTACACCACAATATTACCTATACTCTATAATAAATGTTTTGGGATATTCCTTTCTAAAGCCTTTTATTTTTGCCAAAGCAAAAGCAATGTGTCTACTTACTCCCCAAATTACCATTTTAATTACCTGCCCAACCATCCCACATTGTTGCTTAAGATTAGGTGTCAACTAGGAGTGCTTCTATTGCCCTGAAAGGAAAATTGTCAGCAAAACTTGTAAAGATCTCAGACACTCTAATTTTAATCTTCAGTACACACATAAATAATTGAATAACCCCATCACTACGGTGCTTTGCTTATGTTTTAGTTGTGGAATTTAGATCAGTAACACTCATCTTGGGGGCTGCCAATCTGCTCTTAGCAGCAGCAGATACGCCTAGCTTAAGTCAATCTTTAAATCACTGATGAATAATTAGAAAATTAAAAACTAGGTACACTATATACTAATATAATTTCATCCACATTTCCCCTTACGAATTTTGAGACACACCAGCAAGGTAATTAAAATAGCAGCTGGTTCTTATTCCTCTTTGGGCAATATACTTTTCCTAACAACAAAGCATAAAAATGGGTACATAATTACTAAAATATTAGAAGCAAAAAATGTTTCTTTTAGAACTTAGTACTTTAAAATTTTTTATTGAATGAATCATTAAACTCTGATATTTATATTAAAACAGTTCAAAAGCAACTGAAATTAGTGTTTGTTAAATGTGCCTTAGCAATAGCATAACAAAAGCTGCCACATTTCTTATATACATGCATTTAGTAGTTTTCGGTATTCAGTTTTGCTAAATTTCAGTAATTCAAGTGAACAAATACTTATCAGACACTATCATGTGTGAGATACAGTGCTGGGTGCTACAGAACTAAAGGTAATAAGCAAAGAAGATGCAGATCTGTTCTAATGGAGCCTGCAACCTTGTTAGGTGGAGAGGGATAACATTAATAATTACACAAAAATGTTAAATTCCTGAGAAAAGCGTCATAAATCAAGACTATAACACACTATGAGACACTACACATAGTCTTCAATCCTTCTAAGTCTTTGGGGGTTTGGCCTAGTATAAATAGTTATCATGGCTATCTTATAAACAAACTAGAGGCCTGATGCACGAAATTTGTGCCAGGGTAGGCTCTTGCAGCCCCAGTGGCTGCTTTGGCCCTTGCAGCCCCGGCTTCGTCCAGAAGGTTGTTCAAACGGTCATTCCACTGTTTGGCCGTTTGGTTGATTTGCATATTATGCTTTCATTATTATAGATACCTTCATCACAGCAAGAGGGCACCTTCTGTTATTGTTAAGTAGCTTCTTTCAATCTGGGTTACTCTACTAGTGAGAAACCGAGTTCTTCAGAATATTTTATCATAGAACTATAAAGGTCTGAAAATTTTACACTTTTGGAAGCATGTCTATTTTGGCATTAACATTTTTCTACTTTATTTTTCTATTTTCACTTGAGCAGTTTTCCCCACTCATCAAAATGGGAAGGGCTAAAGCTGATATTTATGAAATAACATTTTTTCTTACTATTTTTATAGCGTTTTCAAGACAAAGTCTCTCAGGTAGATACTTTGATTCAACTTTAAATATGATTGTAATATTTGATTTATTTTTAAAATATCAATATTGTCCTTTTCAAATTAATTAATTGGGTTGACAGTGGTTAATAGGTTCATATAGATTCCAAGTCTACATTTCTATGATACATGATCTGTATATTACATTGTATGCCCACTACCCAAGTCAAATCATCTTCCCTCACCATGTATTTGACCCCCTTTACCCTTTACTAAACCCTCCACCTTCCCTCTAAAAACCACCATAGTGCTATCTGTGTCTATGAGTTTCAGTTTTATATCCCACTCTAGATGCCTGGTGCACCAGTGGGTCCCTCAGAGTGGCCTGTGGGATCAGGCTGAAATCTGCTCTCCAATATCTGCCAAGGGGTCCTGGATTGTGAGAGAGTGCAGGCTAGGCCAAGCACTTTGGAATTGGACTCCCTCTTCTCTGGTTCCAGGTGTGTCACTGGAGAAGCATATGGTTCTTAGCTTTTCCTGACTTACTTATTTCGCTCAAGGTCCAGCTATATTGTCCCAAATGGCAATATTTCATGTTGATATTTTATAAAAATACCCTAGCAAATGCACTTTAGAATATAATTTGCTCAACCAAGATTAATTATGTAAAGTATTTTTTTAAACAACATATAGTATTGTATTAGTATAAGGTATGTAATATGATACATTATGTGTATATAGTCTAAAATGATCACCACAATAAATTGACTAAAATGTATTTTATTCCTAAAGCTTAACTCATTTTGTGAATTGAGAACATCCATGGATCCGTTACTGGTTTTTACTATTTTAGCTTTAATCAACAGTTGCCATGATTCCCCCAGGAGAATTTTCGATAATACTGTCATTTCACAATCTTCTCAGTAGTGAGAGCTTTTACATCTAACTGTGACTCTTAAAAACAGGAAGCAGCTTATTCCACTGGAAATATTAGATTGATGAGTCCATGGTAGGGCAATTAAGTTCTGCCTTTCCCTGATTACTATCCATATTTGTTTCTGTTATTTCCTTTACATAACACTCCCTGACCTTTAATAGCGTTCTCTTAATCTCTGCTTCCCTATTCTTTAAGCCTATGCACCATATATTTCATTGTCTATGACAGATTTTCCAGCAAGTCTATGATTCTCAGTCCTCCTCCTAACTACGCTAAAATTGCCTTTTCCTTTATTTTTTCAAACTCTTAATATACATTCATTGTATGTTTATTTGGAAACAATATACAGATGGTTATTTTTTAGAATAAAAGACATATTTTCTTGTCCTTCGTTCATTACTTGACTATTTACCATGTAGCAGCAAATGTCAATTCTTCATACAGGTATGTAGCATATTTTCTGTTTTAGTTCTTTATATATTGAGGATGATCAACAGTGGTGAAAACAATAATAGAGGTGTAAGAGCCAGGACTTACCTGAGGTCTTGGGAAGGTTCTGCTCTGATGTGAGGTGTCTCAACTGAGTGCCCGAATACTGCTCCTTCAGTGCCTAAGGGCAACATGAATCCCATGTCAATACAAGCAATTGGACGGATACACTGTTTTTAAGTTCTATTTTTATATATCAAATATGCTTCCAAACATGGGACAACAGGAAATAGAAACACAGAAATTAAGAGAAAAATTGGAAAAAGAGTTCAAGGTATTGCAGGGATGGAGGACAAAGCTAAATATCCCCGTGTTGACCACTTTTAAGATGATCTTATTTATTAAAGTTCAGACTGAGTTAGAATTATTACCCTTTACCAAAGAACAAAGACCCATCTTCTTCTCCTCTTTTATTTCCCAGGTAAGTGAATTTGAGGGAAGAATAAATCATAATGAAACCAAAATGTGAGGTTTGAGTCTGAGTTCGTTGTTTCCCAAAATCGAATGAAGTCGAGGGATTCCAGGAGCAGGCCAGTGTCCAGAGCTTCCTTTCTGTTACAGTCAGGAGTATTTTAACATCTAAACTAAATAAGGTCCATTAGTCCATGTGTTGAGGTCCCATGGCCATAAGCCACCTGTGCACGGGAATGTGCTCCCAAACCAGAATTCATTGAGTGGAAGTGTGCCTTTTAATTTAGGGGGTGGAGATGCTGGGAGCCGGTCCATCCTTGCTGTTTCAAGGGACCTGGCATATATGGCATACTGTTCTTAATATGTTTGCTCACCTTCTTGGCACTGTGTTTTAACCAAGGTCACCTCTCCGAGAAAGGTTGTTTCCCCAGGTAGAGATTTTCCCCTGAAGTCAGGGAGGGGGTGAAACTCCTTAACTAAGTGCCAGGCGGGTAGTTAATCACTTTAACTACAA
>NW_006283588.1:1634226-1649746 GCF_000327345.1 Myotis davidii
GAGAACATGGTTACAGAACCTGGCTGGAGAACCTGGAGAACCTAGCAAGAGAACATGGACACAGAACTTGGCTGGAGATTGTGGCTAGAGATCCTGGCAAGGCTGCTGATCAACTGAAAGCTGTCTCCGTGTCATTCCTTCTTCGCCGACTCCGTCCACACCTTTGGGGACCCCTGGATCTGCTGGGGTTGGACCCCAGCATGGAGACAGCCTTGATTGCTCCTCATTGGTCTTTTCAAAGAATTTTGCCTTAGCAACATCCTTGGGGTTGGTGTCTATGCCTTACTACCTTGTGATTGGTTATCTGCAAGTTGTCTGTCTTAGCAATATTCATACATCCATGCCTCTCCGCGCACCCTTCCTTCCCCACCCAGTTGGGGTACCTTAGTAACTCTGTCTCCTTGGGTTTCCAGTTTTACTTCCTCCTCCTATGATCCCACTCTTATCTAATTTTCTTTTGTCTCAACAACATACAGTTCTGTCTTTTTATAAACAGCAGAACATGAATGAATATGGGAAGAGCTCCAGTATAGGACATTCTTCAGTATTTAAAGGCATAGGACTTACTGGGCCTTGAGCATGTCTCCCACATAGAGCTCCCACCTTTGATGAGAATGATCATCAAACTGCAAAGGACTGGAAACTTCCTTTGACCTTGCTGGAAGCAGGGCTCTATCTAAGACCATGAACTGCTTGAATTAGTTTTATGAGAGTTGACTTCTTATGGGGGGTCATACTTATCTGAAAAGGTCTTGCACTCTAACAATTGAAGCTTTCATTTATTGACTGCATTTGATTTTTCTGGGTTCTCAGAGCTTTTCCACAATTTAACTGAGCAAAATAGAATGGTTTTCCTTTTCAAAAACTAAATGCAGGACACATTTTTAAAAGATGATGATGCTGAAAAAAATCTCTTTTTTTCTTTTGTAATTTCACATAAGTGTTTTATATTATTTCTTGCAGAATAAAGGTTATCTTCTTTTGGTTTAATAATCCTTAAATATCTTGGTGTAAGAATGCTATGCCTGTTACATCAATGGCATCAACACTAGCTTAATAATGCAATGCCATTGAAAAATACAAATTTTAAACCTACAAAATGAAGCTGCTTCTGCTTATTGTGAAGAACAATATAAATGTATTGGCTCAATAACCAAAGAAGAAGCTGCCACTAGAAATTACACCTAATGTTAAGATGCCTTGAGTGTAAGTAGTTATATAAGGAAATATACTAAAATCACCGGATGAATCTTCCATGGACATAAAACAGCAATGCGGACCTTGATCTCGAATCACAAAAGAAGAGGAGAGATTTTTTTCAAAGACTACACTATGGTTTCGTCTATATTACGGTTCTAAGCGTAAATGTATAAGGGTCTGCTGTAGTAGATTTCTAAGATTATAGGTTTTCATTTATGAGCTAAAAATCTATTGGCATTTTTGACTTCTTAACTGGCCTTTGTTGTGCTTCTCCCCCAGAAAGAGGCTCTGTAGGGTGTACACTGTTATATGGGCAACTATTACGTAAATATAAATTTGCACATCTCAAGGGGAGACTACTATGGCATTTAAAAAATAAAATAGAACTTCCAAAAGGATGCATGTGTAAAGTTCAAATTTTGTACACTTCCAAGATGAGATAGCAGAAATATAACTAAAGAATAGTAGCCATATTGCTTTTCAAATACAGAATGACACATGTAGTAATTTAGACAGAATATATCAGTGAAAGGGAGAGTAGACTGTTATCCAAAGTGTAACTTACTAAGGAGGATTAAAAACTGATAGAGGTCTTAATTCTGAGTGTCAGTATAGAACATTATTAATGATTTAAAAAATAATTCTTGAGGAAATAAACATATAATCATACCACATACAGGATTAAATTGAAAAGTGAATAAAATGAAAAATAATTAGCTAAGTTCAGGCCTCCAGATAATGAGAAAATTACTCTCATCTTTTTCAGTTTTGCCCAGAAGGAGCCAAAGGAGCCCAAATTAATAAGCAACAATGATAACCTTACAAGGAAATCAGTGAAGTAGGATAAAAGCCACCTGAGCCAGGCACACAACAAACTCAAAAGGAAAAAGGTATATATCCCATGGATTGGGGAATGTTTGACTATTAATAGGACACAGATACTTATCATTGAAAAATATAGGCCACCCAATTAAATTTTAATTTTAGGTAAACTTTAAATATTTTTTAGAATAAATACACAATATTTGAAGAGAGCATATTTATACTGAAATAATTTGTTGCTTATATGAAATTCAAAATTAACTGAATCATTCGTCAACATTCCTTTGGTACAAAGAGTACAGATCTGACTTACTCTCACTTTAGAAAAAGAAAGAATGCGCAATGAATCCCACATTGTAGGCTATAGAAACCATGGAAAACAAAGGAAGTGAGAATAAAAGGACAAAAAGGAAAATAGTATAGACATTCACTATTATGTATTTACACTTATTGAGTAATTAAACATTAGATGCTAAAGGATATTTCAGATACCTTAAAGTGAAAGTGATGTTATGAGACTTAGGGAAAACATAGACTTTTAACTGTTGTAACAGTCAGGAAAAATGAGTCCAGCAAACTTCAGGGTCAAAAAGTCCTGGATCTCACTCATATGATAATTTTGGGTTTTAAAATAAAAGAATAAGGATGGAATAGAATGTTTTGCTAAAAAGGAGAAAGAGTATGCAGAATGTGCTTCTCCTTTATATTTAAAGACAGTTTAAGGCATAAGCTAGGATCTCACAAGTGCTCAACATAAAGCATCACTCCACAAAAAATGAAAAAAATTAAAATTAAATGAACACATCCTTCCTTATGTGGCTCTGTATACTGTAAATACTATCCTCTAAGCTACTCATTATGGCCCTGTTGGCATCCGTATATCCTTAGGGAAGTCATTTGCCTCAAATCAGGCAGCATAAGAAATGGAAATAAAAAACATTTGATATTCCCAGGTTCTTCCTTAACTTTATAGTAACTGAAAAGAAGAAAGTTCTGTGAAATGCAGCATCTCTCCAGCCATCAGCTTCATGAATTCTACTGCAGTATATTTCAGGCACAATTTTATGATATTGGCCCTGTGTGGGAGGCTTAGGATCAGTAATACACATAGAAGCCAAGCAAGGATACCACTATGCTTTTAAGTATTAGTTTTACATAAATCATCTCATTTTCCCCCCACAGAACTTTTTAACATAAGTAGGTAATATATTGTGAACACCTGAATAATGAGAAAGATCTTGTCGGAGAAATAAAATACCTCATTGACGAGGCTAGAATCCAGGCCTTCAGGTTTTCTTATGTGTACACTGCTCACTTTGACATGAGCAGATATAGGAAGCAACCCCAGCTTCTTCATGCCTACCTAAGTGACCTTGAGAAGTCATTTAATATCTCCAAATATCCATTTCCTCTGACAAAAATTAAAATAGTCATGCCAACCTACAGCTTAAGCTAGGTTGATCTTAAATAGGATGTAAATGTACCCTGGTTCATTGTAAGGATTCAGTATTTCTTAATTCCCTCCTGTTCTAAAAGTCAGCCACAGAAGATCTACACATTGTGTGTGCAGAGGTAATGGCCCAATGTGGGTCACTCTACTCCCAAAATGTCATAGCCTCATGCTGAATTTTGAAATCTGAAATTTAGACACTGTAAAGAGATTCTTAAATGTCAAATAGAAAACACATTTTATTAAACAAAATGCTGTTCAGTAAATTGAGGAATCCCCCAATGCAGCTGCTCAGGCGTTAGGTAGTATCAGTCAATGCTCAAATAAGCTCTGAGCACTCAGTGAGGCTTCTTCTAAATGAAATGCTGTATTTGGCACAATCTCACTTCTAATTGAACTCTATCCTAATGTTGAAAATATTGAGAAAATGTGCTCTGACTTTTCTGTGTGTTAAACTGATTTGTTCTCTGTGCAGGAGATAATAGAATTGCATCATATCAATAACTGAAGTAGGTGAAATGGTCCTGAACTCTACCAAGGTTTTACTTTCCTTTTAAAAATGAAAGCAAGAGTTAAGAAAAGGGTTGAACAGGATACCTTGTTCTATTAAATAGTAAAGCTAATATTTAATAGCATAGTGGTATCCTTGCTTGGCTTCTACTAGTATGTGTATAACTGATCCTTGAACTATTTCTCTTTTCAATATGAAATCTTAGTCATTGGTTGAATTGGTAAAAATTCCAACATAGCAATTAGCTCTAAGAACTTAAGGGGAGAAACTTGAGTAAGTATTAGCCACACTACCTCCCAGATTTAATCTATAAGACTGCTAGAAGACTTTAAATAATCAAAATTCAATTAACCTTAGATAGCATTTTAAATTCCCACCCTGGAATAGGGCTGAGTCCAGAGCAAATACATATAGATCAAAGGAGCAAAAAATATTTCTATTTATTCATTCTCTTCAAGTTTGATCCTGTGTTATTGAATGCATACAAATTCTTTGGTACATTAAATTGAAAGCCCCTTTATAAATTATAAATCTTTTTTATTATTCTTTTTGATATCAGGGGCCTTTTTCATTCTGTAGTTGTATTTCCTAGCATTTTACCTGGCATAATATAGACATTCATTAATATGTCTATCTGATGTTGCTGAGTAAGTGACTGTTTTCATTGTGTGGAAGTCAGATGAAGAACATAGTGGTAGAATACTGCCTAGGAAGGGAGCCGTCTTCAGCCTTCACTAGGGCCTCATATATGCTGTCACTAAGGGCTCCAAAGGAGAGGTGAAGGCCTGGCAAAGAATGCTTGCTATTCTGGAGTGCTAGAATGAAGAAGAAAAAACAGACAAGCCAAGATGGCAGGGGACTAAAGAAACCAAGAAAGGCTGGGGTACCTTTTCCTATGGGAAAGAAAACTAGAGAGTAGAAGTGACCCTGCCAGCATAGTTCAGTGGTTGAACCTTGACCTATGAACCAGGAGGTCACAGTTTAATTCCTGGTCAGGGCACAGTTCAATTGCTGGCTGGATCCCCACTAGAGGCCATGCAGAAGGCAGCTGAGCAATAATTCCCTCTCTTCATTGGTGCTTCTCTATCTCCCTCTCCTTCCCTCTCTGAAATCAGAAAAAATAATAATAATAATAATATAATAATAATAATAATCCTATATAATAAAAGGCCAATATGCAAATAGACTGAACAGCAGAATGACATGTCGCTATGACGTGCACTGACCACCAGAGGGAGTGGGCCAAAGTCGTCATGAGACATTTCCCAAGGGCTCATGGACTACAAGAGAGCACAGGCCAGGCTGAGGGCCCCCCCTGAATGCACGAATTTCATGCACCAGGCCTCTAGTATATTAAAAAAGAGAAATATCTAAATTCTACTTTTAAGTTTTGTGTTTTGTTGTTTGCCAAATGAGATTCTCTCCTGACTTCAGGTTTTCAATAAAATCTACCATGATCAATTATATTTTTGAGGTGTTTTTCTTTGTTTGAAGGGGGACAAAGAAGAAAATAAGCCTTACATACAGATCAATACAGAACAGAAAAGACAACAGGAGAGGAATCCAAGCCTAGGAGGCTAAGGGGGTTAAGAGAACATGAGCTTTTATGTCCACTGCTCTCTGGCCATGACAATGGATTCTTAGGCAGCATTTTAAATTCCTACACTAAAGTACAGATGAGGTTCAAGGGTAAATTCATCTAGATCTCAAGGGCCATAAAGATTCCTATTTATTCTTATTTTCAAATTTGAACCTTTGCTACTGAGTATTTCAAATTCTTTGGAAGGTTTCACACTCTGTTTTCTTTTTCCTTAATTTGAAATCTCTTTCGCCCCAAATTTAAATTGCTAAAGTCAAAGATTGGACAGGGAACACTTTCATTCTATTCCCAGATCTGCTTCTAGCTTGTTCTTTGATCTTTGACAAGTATTTAAAGCCCTCTGGATGTTATTTGTAAAATTAAGCTCTGAATAATGTGATCTCTAAGGTGCTTTAATTTCTAACTCACAGTTATATGATTTTTTCAAACATGTCAAAGCATGTATACTATAACTCTCTCAATTCTCCTTAAATACAAGTGGAAATGAGATTTCCCTTACATATCTATAGAAAATTATTTGGGGGAAGGAATGGAGTAATCATATTGGCAAAGTAAATTATTAACTGTCATTTCTTTTACTCCATTAAAATGAGTTCCTCTGAATTCTGAAAGCATCATTATCTTTTAAAAGAAAAGACTTCTCCTTGTGTTATTTTAATAATCTAAGTGGCTTTCTGGCTTCCAGCTAACTTCACAAAATACAACCTACACATTGCTAGATTGAGCCTCATCTGGACAAAAAGCCGTAATTATACCTGGATCCTGCTTTTGCTCCACATTCAAGACTTCTGTAATCTGACCCCATCCATCCATCTACTTAGATTCCTTTTCCTCTACTCACCTATGAGCTCTCTTTACTAAGTTTGCCACCTGCTAAAGTAACTTGCAATCCATTCATTTTCTGAGCCTATTTAGGGTTTACTACCTGTAACACTCACTTGGAACCTATCATATATGTTCTGAAATTTACAGTTAAAATTATGTGTTACTCCCCCCAAAAGAAAAGAAAAATCAAAGCATAGCCCTTGTATTCAACTGAATTCTTGTGAACAACATGGTGTCTTACATAGGTGAGATAATTAATAAATATTGATAAGGGTCAATATTGTAAGGACCTTCTCTTTGAAAACTGTTTTCTCCTCTTTCTGGTCCTTGTTTGAGTAATAATACACTCATGTCCAAAACACTCAAGTCAGAAAGTGGAGAAGTATACTGAGTTGCTCTTTCTTGTTCAACTTCCTTATTAGTTTATCTCTTTCTACAACTTCAATATCACTTTTATTTTCTTCCAGTTATTCCTTCATACCACTACCGTGCAATGTTCCAAAACACAAAGCTGACTGTGTAATTCCCGCTAGAAATACTTCAAGAATCCAATTGTCTAAAGAAGTCAAGTACAAATTTCTTGGTAGGACTTACCCCTTAGCAGCTATATGCATTGTATACTTCAGTGACAATACAACTCTTAGAGATTTTGAAATATTTAAGGGTTGTCGTGAGTTTACTTCTTCCAAGCATACTCCTCACCCCTCCTCCCTTTGGATGGCAATCTCTGCTCTTTCTTCAGGATCTGATTCTAGATTATTGCCTCTGTGAAACATATTATGTGCCCTTGCTGCCCTTTCTCCCTCAGTCCAGCTTCTCCAGCTCCTTGAAAATTACTGGTGCAGCATTTATCACAATGTCACATGATAAAGCTTTGCTTTAAACACATACTTGGTAAATATGAGTTTCTTGAACTCGAGGATTTTGTCTTAATCAATGTTGTACACTTAGTGTTATTCCTTGATTCTGATATAGAGCTGAGGATCAGTAAATAAAAGAAAGCATGAGAGTAAAAAAATTAATAAAAGAAGAATAATTTAAAATTATTCCATTTTATAATTTATATGCAAAACATGTTTCAGTTTCCTAGACTATTTCTTTGTTTCATACTTTAACACAAATCAACTTATTAATATCCTGGGGGGATAGTGTGAATTTATTGAAACTGTTATTATAAGCCTATCCAATGTTAATATTTCTAGCAAAATGTGAGAAACAATGTTGTTAAATTGTTCTCTCTGATGGGAAAAACACACACACACACACACACACACACACACACAAACACACCATATTGGTCATTTGAGACTGGAGCTGCCAAGATTTCCAAAAAGAAAATATTTCAAAATCTGTTTTTACTTTTCATTCACAGTTTTCATGATTATAAAAACATCCCCAGGAATTTACCCTCAGATGATGCCGACTCATGTTGTCTCCTCCACTTGTGAAGGTTTCAGAAGATAAAAAGAGATCATGGGAAAGATACGTGGTGATCATATTGAAAATGTATTAGAATAAATCTATTTTCTCCAAGATGAAGTATATTTCAAAAGTAAATCATTTGTAACAAATAAAGAAAATTAGACTAAAATTGATCAGTATTAGAAATGAAGCAGAGTCCCTTCTTGCTTATATTTTTTAACTTTCAGGTAGCTTAGATTTTACTAACATTTATGTTTCTAATTTTTAGGGTAAAAGAAGCTCTTCATTTATTAATTTTTTCATGTTTTTTAGTAAAGAAAAAGAAGTGAAAATAAATTATTTTCAAATAGAATAAATATGTGGCTTGATAGAAACTTCTAGGGAAGATACATAAATAAGCCCTCTTTCCAATTCCCACCTCCAAAAATAATTATAATGGTTACACAGAGCTTTTTTCACTCTGAGGATATATATTTTTCAGGAAATAATAAGTAAACCTAAGGTTTATAATCAATAAGGTTATTCTTTTCCCCATCACTTTAGTAATTACTAAAGGAATAAGAAAAAAAATACCCATCTGAGGCCTTTAGTAAATATGAAATGAAAAAGTGCCACCCAAAACATATCTTAGGGAAACAATCATCCAATTCTACTGTCACAAATTTATTAAAAGGCAGTTATGTTTGAATTGATTTATCATTACATTATAAACATTCTAACAGAAACTGAAATATAAAAATGAAATAACTTGATAAACTGTATGGTTAAATTTTTTATAGACTTCATAAGAGATGAAGGCATGATGAAATTTAGAAAGTTAACGAGACTGGATCCCTACATGAATTACCTTTTTACCACATTTAAGTAGTCTTTTTAAACTCTGATACACTTAAGCTAGTGGTATATTTTATTCTGAGGTTTGGACATGGTACCTAATGTACAGATAGTACAGCAGGCACATTTTCTGTGTAACCCTTTCCTTTATTAACGTCATCACCATTCTATATAATGAAAGTGTAGTATGCAAGTTGTCCCCTCGACCAGGAATTGTCTGGGAGTTTTATCATGGGGCAAGGCCGGCCATGGGAAGGGAGGGAGGCCCTGGCCAGTGCATGATTTCTAGTATTCAATATAAGCTTTTGTGATCCTTGTGGAAATTCAGTTATCTAAAAATCTGGCAGTTGCACATAAACTCAGATTTATTTGGGAAAATTAATGAATACCTTAATCCAGCCTCTTTTTTTTTTTTTTTTTGGTCTTATTTTTTTTTTTTCTGCAGTTCTTCACCCCTCTATGGATTTCTGAAGAGAAGTTAGATGGGCTTTCTACCACTGTTAATCACCAGTGGGAAGATTGCATTTCCAGTGGGCGCACGATGCTGTTCATTACCAAGTGGAATGCACAGGGATAGAGCTCATCTCAGCAGCACTTTTATTTCTTAATGGTTTTCCCCCATTAGGACTTTTGATACATTGCCATAAAAATGATTTCTATGGAAATAAAAATCAGTAGGGAAGATGTCCAAAGAGATGGTACCTGATTGTCAACAGTAGCTTCAGATATTACATTTGTTTAGTGATTTATCTGAGACTTTCTACAATATATTTCTCATTGTGAAAAAATTTAAAAAATTGTATGTTAAAAAGATACTAATTGTATGAGTAATTTTATAAGTCTGAGCTATATGGTTAATCTATACACATTGTCATGTGAACACAGCTAAGACTTTTGACATAGTATCTCACCAAACACAATTCAGTTAGACTTTTCTTCTCATTTCCAGATATTTAACTGATTCTAAAACATTTATGGGTCACCTGTCATGTTTGGAGTATCTTTGAAGATGTGGACAGTCAGAAACTGGAATCTTTATATGTTCAACTTGCCCTAATTTATATTATTTCACTCATTTAGTAATAAATTCAGGAAAAAAATAAGCCTCCTCTAGTAACAGGATAGTGTGGCATCCATAATAGCATGCAAGTGGGAACAGGCAGCTACACAGGCATCAGAAAGCACATGGGTTAATGCTGAAATAAATTCCCTTCATCCTTTGGCTTCTATAAGAGACATTCTTTTTACCTCTTGATGTTCTAGATTGTTCCTGTGAATTCACTGAGTTCTAATAGATAAACAAAGAGAGCTTCATTTGTTAATGATTGTTTTCTACCCATAAGAGGGTTGGGATCATGACTTTTAATTAATTGAAAGAATTAGCTGGTTTTTACTAGAACTAACCACTGTTTTCATCTATAATGAAGTTTCTTCACCAAGAACACTCATGGCATTCCCAGCCATGATTGCCATGAACACCTTCACATCATGTTTAGAGCAATTATAATAGCCATTAAAGCTTTATACAAGTCCAGGGATTTTAAAAACTCTTGTGCTATTACGTCACCCTGTAATTTATGGATGTGGTTGTTTATGCACCACACATAACTATCTTCAAAGATGGTGGCCCTCTGAGCTACAAAATAATGTCTTAGAGTTTTCCTTAACCTTTTGAAATAAATGGTTCTGTGCTGGGAAATCATGGGTAATGTACAACAGAATAATCAAGATTGTACTTTCACGTTTCTGGAATCCCCTGATATACTCCACAAATATCTCACCATGGACTGATTAAGCCGGTATGCAGTATTTTCAAAATAAATTTTTGACTTCTTTCCTAGGAAGCACGAGTTGTGACACAAACTTATACATCTCTGTGTGTGTGTGTGTGTGTGTGTGTATAAAGATGATGGTATCTTACTGGGTAGTACTAAATTCAGATGTTTTTGTTTGTAAGTATCGACAATATTCTCTCCTCCAAATTCCAATCTAATAGAAACTTATCTAGAGAATTATCAAGATTATTTTCATTGCCAAATTAGGCAGGGACTATACAATATGAGTTTAAAGGCTTACATGTATTCATGGGTATAGGTACGAAATCTAAAGAAATAGTATCATGATTCAACCAACAATAATTTAAGAAATATTGGGATTATTTGCTTAGGATTTATCATAGGAATATAAATTTTGTTTAACAGTAGAAAATTAATAAATTATCTATAATAATGTATTAATGGAGAACACTACTTAGTCATATCAAAAGATGTAGACAGGTCATTCCAGAACTTCAAGACTGTTTCATGATTAACAATAGCAACAATAATGATCACTTTTAGAAAAGTAGGAATGCAAATGAATTTCTTCCCATCAATACATTTCATCTACAACAAAACCTATAGCATCCTCAAACTTATTGGTGATGTGTTAAAATATTTCACTTAACAACAGCAATAGTACAAAGGTTCTGTGTAGTTTACCTTGTGACTAAAATTACTACTGCAATTCAACTCTCAACTATAGTTGTTGTCTTACTACCTGGTAGTAAGGGAAGGAAAAATGTAAAGATATGAAAAACAAATTTATTAGGGAAGCAGTAACAAAATCCTCATGCTTCCCATATATAATATGGTTTTCTTCATAGAGAACCTAAAAGAACTTACAGATAATTTAATAAAATTAATAAGAGAATTACTTTGATTTAAATTTAATAAAAGTTATGTGAACCCTTTCTAGATTGATTTATTAATTTTAATTAAAGACATTAAAGCAATTTTAAATATAATGGGAGTACAATGTGATCATAAATAAGATCTAACCTAAAATTGTTAATTTTCTGAAAACTTAGATTAATGCAATCTCAGGTAATCAATAATATTTTCATGGAAACTGACAAGCAGATTCTAAATCTATATAGAAGAGTACTGGACCAAGAATAATAAGGTAATTTTGAATCCTTCCAAAATTCCAAGTGGGCAGATTTCCCCTACCAGATAACAAAACTTATAAAATCCTAGTATGGCTGTGAATCGGAGCTAGCAAAATAGACCAATAGAGTAAAAGAAGGCCCCAGAAACAGATCAACAGTCTTACATCCATATGGAACCTGGATTTATGACAGTCACTACTGAATATAAAAGGTAAACAATAAATGATGGGAAAAATCAAATTGTATTTACCACTAAACAAATATAAATTTCAGCTGGCTGAAAACTGTGATGGGTAAAATTATAAAATATGTGAAAGACAATATAGAAGAATATCTTGCTGACTTCAAATTAGAGGAGTTCTCATATAGTAAAAAAAAATGATAAATTTTATATACAGTAATCAAGAATTTTTCCTCAACAAAGGACAAAGTAAGTTAAAAGGCAAAACTTTGACCTTGGAGAAGATATTTGTAACACATATAACTGACAAAGACTGATTTCCTAATATATAAAGAACTCTTAAAAGTAATAAGAAAAAGATAAACAAAACAAATAAAAAATAATTAAGAACTTCAAGAGACACCTCACAAGAGGACTATTGAGTAGCCAATAACCATCTAAGAAAACACCTCACTTTATTAGCAATCAAAATATAGAAAATTAAAATTCATAATGTGGTACCAAGTTAAACACTCTGATTTTACAGAAACTTTAAAATAAAAACCATATTTCTTATGAAAAGGTATGGATAAATTCTTAAGATAAAAATATAAAAAAACTTTGAGAAAACAATTGATACATTTTACTATTAATATAACACTTTTCTTAACAATAAAAGGCAACATAAGCAAAGTTAAAAACCAAAACCAAATATGTCCACATAGTCTACAGCAAATATAACTGACAAACGAATACCACCCATAAAATATAAGAAACTCCTGCAAATCAATAAGAAAACCACAAACAACTCATTTTTAAAAAGGACCAAAAATGTGAATAGGCAATGTACAGAAAAAAAGACTTGGATAGCCAATATGATAATTAAGAACAAACAAACAAACAAAAAAACAGAAGAGCTCTGCATTACTATAAATTTTGGCATTATAATAAACAAACAAACAAACAAACAAAAAAAACAAAACAAAAAGACAACAAAACAAAACTTTTAGTTTTATTCAAATCTTTTCTGGAGTCCAGGATGTTAGAAACGTCAACCTGTCATGCTGAGATAAAGTGGTATTCACCATCTTCCACTTTAGGTGCCATTAGTGGGCGTTTGGAAAGCTACTTCAACTTTAAAGTAGTGTGGAACGTATAAAAAGGTCATTTCTCATTGAACAAAAAACGCATTTTTTGAAGTAGTCAACATTTTAAGATAGCTGTATTAAAATGACCTGTATGTCTGACCAAATTTCCACGCTTATTTCAAAATATAAATATTTTGTTTTTTCACTGTTACTAAGGTGACTAAAATCCTACATGAAATAAGAAAATAGAATTCAGGCTCAAAGTTTGAATATTTAAAGTTTTCTATTTAAATTATTGTGCAGAAATATTTACTTCTTCAGTTCACTACACAAAGTATCAGAAAGTCTATAGTTTTTCTATTGGAGTAACAGGACACGTGATACCTTAGAAAATTTGAGTTCCAGGTTAACTTTTTGTCTTACTAGCAATGTGGCAATGAATAAGTCATTTAGTTATTTGAAATCTTAATTTTCTTATATGTAAAATTAAAATCTATGTGTTCTCTTCTCCTCATAGGACTGTGTCAGATTCTTTAAAAAGATTACTATCTATACCTATCATCTTTATCTATCTATCTATCTCTACATATATCTACATACTACACTATAATGTGTACTTCGTGATTGTTTAGCATTATTGATATGTGTAAAGTCAATTTAAAGACTTAGTGATCTGTGGTGGTTCAGCAACATGGGAATTTTCATTTACTTCTTATGAGAGGGCAAAATAATGAATTTTTTCTGGGGTCCTTATACTTTGTACAAATAATTCAATTTCAAGGAAATTATCCTAAAGGGGTTGGTATTTATGTACACAAAAAAGTTAGTAGCTACAAAGAAGTTGACAAAAGCTCTGTTTAGGTTTATTAGATATAAACCAAATGTCCCACAATAGAGAATTAATAAACTATTGTGGTTCAATAATACTTTTACCCATTTAAAATATTACTGGACACTTCTAAATGGCATAAATTAAAAATTAATATTAAGATATGCATAAATATCTATGTTGTTAAAAAGAGTCTCATAAAATATTAGCTAGTTAAAATGCCATTTGGCAGCCATCTTTGCAATTATAGTCTTCTTTATTTTTCTCTACCCTTGTTTTCAGTCTCTTTTTTTTCTCCTTTATCCCTATTAGAAAATCAAAGTTATTGCTTGAAACATTATCTCATCTTAAAGTTTTGTATTTTACCACATAAAGGAGCTTTTATTAAAAAGTGAGCCTGATACCTGAACAAAACATACACAATTCTTCTTAAAACGTAACAATATCTCAATGAGATGTCATCTTAAATAAGATATTTTGTTATCTACTTTAGAGATAAAGTGACTTTTTCAGTTAATCTTATCAAAAGATAAAATTAGATTGTCTTGAGAGGTTATGAGATTTCAGTTACCAAGAGTTGAGAGAATGACTGACCAAATTACAAAGATAAAACAAAGATGATTCAAACGTGGTTGAAAAGTGGAGTAATTAAAATTGAAGATAGCTTTAAAGCTGAGATTCTCTGATAACCTGTTAAAATAGTAGGGAAAAGTAGGCTTATAGTTTTAATACAAATAAATACAAAATTCACAAATAATAATACAAGAATAAACTGTTTCATGTACTCACAACTGTAAACCTCCTTTTGCTCATCCCTGAACAGTAAACGAGTAATGAGTAAAGAGGTTGGTTACTGAAAACTTATTCTGATCCACTTGTTTTAAGGACCAAACAACCATGTTAATTATCAACAATTATCAAAAAAATAATTCACTTGATTCTCAATTATAAACTTTAAAGAGGCCAAGCAATGAAATGTAAGTTATTTGCAAAGTTCATATGGGTTTTGTATTGGTATATGGGTTTTCTCACTGTGCAGAATATAGATAAACACCGCTGCAGTTAAATGTTTTACCCTTTGTTCTCCCTGCATGATCTACAATAATAATCTGCTTCATGTTGATATTTATTGCTGTTTTGCTGACAGTTACCTGAAAGGGAAGTTGGGGTGCTTCACTGGGCTGGAAAAGTTTAGCTAAATCGGAAAGCAGGTTTAATAAAGCAAATTTATTCTATATCTATAAGAGGCTAAGCTGACTCACGCATGTGTGATACATATAAAGCTCTCGCTGGTGCCAATCGCAAGCCTGTGTTTCAATCTGTCATTGTTGATTGTGCATTTGGTTGATACTTCTATTATAAAGGGCGAATAGTGATAGCAAAACATTTCTTCTAATTAATTTCCTTTCAATGTGCATGAATCTGTGTACCAGGCCTCTAGTATTAGAACAACATAATCCTTAAACATCTTTCTTCCCATGTCACAGGATTCATAGTTCATGTCCAGAGCCATGATCAAAATGAATATATTTTATTTTCTTAATAAAATGGGCAAATTTCCTTGGCTCATATCTGGTTTCAGGCACAGATGTGGACACCTCAGACTCATATGCACAACATTCCATTTCAAGCATGTGCTGAGCCTTGCTCTGCTTCTCAGAGCCCCAGGAAGCATGCTCAGCCCAAGCAGCACCCAAGAATCACCCCCAAAATGCCTTGCCAGGGAGTTAGCACCCCGAGAAAACTTTTGACCAATGAGGCAACGAACTAATGAATACATGCACCAAGCCTCATGCCTTTCAGCTGGACAATTATGGGATGCAGTTGGTAAATTCTTTTTTTTTTTTTTT
>NW_006283588.1:1649891-1651100 GCF_000327345.1 Myotis davidii
ATTCCTTCTACTCCCTCCTCCTCCTAGAGATAATGATAATCATGGCTGGCATTTTTTGAATAAACTAATTCAATCATGTATTAAGCACTGAAAAATCATTTCAAAAAGCATAATTTTCACAATAAAACTCTGAGACCAATTTAAAAAATAATGTCCCCATTTTACAGTTGATGCAATGAAAGCACAGCGGGCATAACTAGCTTGTCCAAAAGTATTTATCATTTACGGTAGATGACCCAGAGTTAAAAAAAAGTATAAACTTAATATGCCCTTAGTACAAATATGCTAATGTCTAGCTTTTGTTTTGTTTTTTTCACTGCCAATTCTGAATTCAAGAAATTAGAAAACCTTTATTTACTTTTCTTATCTTCCAGGAACTCTCAATTTAGTGAGTAAAAATGTTTGATGAAATTGATCAATCATACTTAGTGTGGTAGCAGAATGATTCTCTTCCTATCCTGTCCCCAGCCCAAAATCCACATCCTAATCTCTGGAATCCGTAACTATGTTTCCTTAAAAGCAAAGGAGAATTTCGATGACAAATGGAAGATTGCTACTTCGATTACTTTAAAACAGGGAAATTGTCCTAAGTTAGCCAGGAGGGTCCAAAAAAATGCCACATTTTGAAAAGAAAAATACTTGGCCCTAATTTCAAGTCATTTGTAGAGTCTTCTCTCATACATATGTATATGACTGATTCTTCGGTTAACCTTGTGAGGAGGTCAGAAACTAACCAAGGAAGAAAGATAGCACTATTCCTTCTACTCCCTCCTCCTCCTAGAGATAATGATAATCATGGCTGGCATTTTTTGAATAAACTAATTCAATCATGTATTAAGCACTGAAAAATCATTTCAAAAAGCATAATTTTCACAATAAAACTCTGAGACCAATTTAAAAAATAATGTCCCCATTTTACAGTTGATGCAATGAAAGCATCAACAGAGGGCATAACTAGCTTGTCCAAAAGTATTTATCACTTACAGTAGATGACCCAGAGATAAAAAAGTATAAACTAATTATGCCTTTAGTACAAATATGCTAATGTCTAGTTTTTGTTTTTGTTTTTTTTTTCACTGCCAATTCTGAATTCAAGAAATTAGAAAACCTTTATTTACTTTTCTGATCTTCCAGGAACTCTCAATTTAGTGAGTAAAAATGTTTGATGAAATTGATCAATCATACTTACTGTGATAGCAGAATGATTCT
>NW_006283588.1:1651437-1659243 GCF_000327345.1 Myotis davidii
CACCCCATCCATTCTTGCAATATCTCTTCTCTTTCTTCTCTCCTATCTCTCTTCTTCCATCTCCACCTTTATAGTGAAACTAGAGGCCTGATGCATGGAATTCTTGCAAGGGACTAGGCCTTGTAGCCCTGGCTTCGTCTGGAAGGTTGTTCGACTGTCTGGACTAATTAGCATATTATGCTTTTATTATTATAGATGAAAGATTTTCCTGGTTATCATTTATATCAGGGGTGGGGAACATCCAGCCCTCAGACCATTGAAGGCCTACAAAATCGTTTGGTCTGGTTCATAAGGTGAGTTAATTAAATGTCTGACTAAATACAGCAGGCTAATTTTTAAGTTGATGATATTGTATAGCCTGCAAATGATATTATAAATATTCAAATGGCCCTGGGCAGCGAAAAGGTTCCCCACCCCTGATTTATATGAACATAGAATTTATCCACTTATGTAAAGCACACATGGAAAACTCCACAGTGAAATTAGAGATAAAATTCATTTTGACATACTTTAAACAATCCTTTTGAAGACAAAGGTCAGCCTGATGAATGAATACACAGTGGATTTAAAGCTAAAATTTGTTCTTCCTCAAATTTCAATAGGCCTTTAAAATTACAGACCAAGATTATATTACTGTGTCTCCAAAGTGATTATAACATCAATTATTCATCTCAATCTTTTCCCTTGACATTGTTAGGCATATCTTAAGCTTTCAATTTACATAGCTACATGAAGACAGAGAGGTTATGCTGGGAGCTCGCTATGATATAGTGGAGAAAGTCAGAAAGATAGCATTTAAGTATGCTCGTCCCTCTTCACCTCGAACTTTTTCCAGACTACTAAATAAATCTGCTTGAAATAATGACCTCGCTACTAAATAAATCAGATCCCAGGAGCTCTACTTCTTGTTATAGAAGTTCTTATTCGGGATCTGAATGTATTACAGGCACATGCATGTATCGACACAGATAAAGCAGAAATGAGACTGGGCTACCTTGAGGCGATACCCAACTTCTGGCCTGCTATTCAGAGCTGGCATTCTGTGCAAATCACTTAACCTTAAGACTCAGTTTGCAAAATGAAGACAACAATACACATCACCTTCAGTAGTGAGGAACAAACAAATTAATGTAAATGACTGTGGTTTATCAATAGCAAAAGTTATGCCTATATGTTATTAATGTTCTTATTTTGATAGTTGTGATGCTTTACTTTATTGTTCTAAAGTTTAATATATAATACATTTTCTACATTTAATTTTTGTTTTAATTTCCCTTCTTGTGATCTTATATCATTTTTCACTTAAATACCTCTGAAAGACCTACAGTGGATTGAATACTATTCAATATTACATAAAATGTTCCATATTATATTGTATATTCTTATGTGTATATGAGAGATAAATGATAAACAATTAAATTTAGAAGGACTTTACAATAAGTGCTAGAAGAGGAAGAATGCTGTTTTATTAAAATATAATATTAAAGTCTTTGCAATGGTTATAATAACAATAATTATTTCCTACATTGATTGACCACTTACTATGTGTCAGATATCAGGCTTTTACATGATTCAGTTCAAATTAATTAAATGATATTTCTTATATCCTTGTTTCATAGATGAGGAACTGGTGACTTCAAAGCCTATCAATTAAGTTGCCCATAATTACTCTTTTAGAAAGCAGAAGAGTTGCCACTCCAGAGGCAATGCTTACAATCACTACCCCTTGGAGCCCTTCAGAAATTAGTGCCCAGCCAGTTCCTCTCCAAACCCTACTCCTCCTTTCCCATCTGACCCTTCAAAATGGTTAGATTGTGCCCTGGCCGGTGATCTTCAGTGGTGAGAGCATTGGCTGTGTACTGAAGGGTTGCAGGGTCAATTCTTGGTCAAGGGCAGGTACCTGGGGTGCAGGTTCCATCCCCTACCCCTGTAGGGGTATGTGGGGGAAGCAAGCAATAAATGGGTCTCTCTCACATCAATGTTTCTTTGTCTTACTCCCTCTCTTCTCCTCCCTCACTCCCTTCCACTCTCTCTAAAAATCAATGGAAAAATATCCTTGGGTGAGAAAATAACAACAACAAAACAATTAAAACACACAGCTAGATTGTCATGAAACTAAATATATTTATATTTATATTCAGTGACAGTTTATCATGATCCAGAACTTACTTTGTTGTATAAATCTCTTATTGCTAGTTTTAGTGGGCCAAAATTTAAAACTTTTTCTTAGTATCTTTCATCATAACAGTAACAAAATATGATTGCTAATTAGTCATTACTTTACGAATTGGGGATTGGATCTATAATAATGAAAGATTATTGATATATATATATATACACACACACACATATATATATATATCATTTATTTATTTAGCTTATAACTTTATACATTTTCCTATTATTTTTCAACAATTTTGATGAACACTTTTTTTATTTAAAGAATGCCACTTTTCATCATGACCTCTGAAATGTGCAACTATTTATAAGTAATAATTAGTACTTTTCCTTGATTGAATTTTTATTTGATTCATGAGCAATATAAAAGTAATTATAGACTCCATATTTTCTGTGGCATGTTCATGGCTTTTGATGGCTTTTATATACTTATTCTATCACAAAACACATATAAGTAATGCTAAATATTATTTATAAGAAAACAACGTAAACCATCCTTAATCTTGGAATAGACTGGCCAGAACCTCAGAAGATCTGAGCATCTTAGTTTTTCAAAATATTTGGTTGAAAATACCTCTTTTCTCCATTTCACTATTCGTATTCAAATAGTATTGCAATCTGTAGCCACTATCATAAGGCTTAAAAAGAAATAAAATCATCTCTATTTGCATATGACATGATTATTTACATAAGAAATCCCCTAAATCTACAAAATATATGATACATGAAAAGAAGATCAATACATGAAAAAGATCAATCAAATGTTATATGTTAATAATGAACATACAGAAAATAAAAGAGAAACAAATATAATAATTATAATTACTTGGAAGGAAGTGGAAAGTTATCAAAATATGTACAGAATGTGTATGCTAAAAATGACAAAAATGTTCATGAAAGAATTTAAAACCTAAAAAAAATTGATAGACATAACATTTTCATAACTGGAAGACTCAATTATAGAAAAGATGTTAATTCTCCTAAAATTTATGTGTGGGTTTAATGCAATTTTTATCAAAATCCAATCAAGAATTTAAACACAGAAATACACATTATGAAATTTATATGTAAAAGCAAAGGCTCTAGAATAGAAAAACCAATGTTAAAAATGAATAAGTTAAAGGTTTCTCTTTACCCAATATTACAGCCTATGTGATAGCTACACTAATTAAGATATTATGATATTGTCAGACAGTCACCCCAAACAATGTAAAAGAATAGAGCATTTAGAAAGAACACAAATTGTTTTGCAAGCTGTTATCCTTGTGGGGAACTGGCTAAATGTTTCATGGGACCTTTCTGTGTTTGCTCAATCCCGTACATGTAACCCGTGTTACCAACCTGCTCCACCTCCACTGCCCCTCTCTGATGCCCTCTTCACTTGAGCCCTTGTCCCTGCCATGTTTCTTTCCCAAACTCAAGTGCCACTCCCTTCTCTTTTCACCTTCCACTTACTTGCTCTTACTTCTACTGGTCTGTCTTTGCTCTTAACTGCCTGCCTTTCAAAGGCAGGAAGAAAGGGTGGGGGAGGGAGAGAGGGAGGGAGGGAGGGGAGGAATAAAGAATGGAGACAGGAGGGAGTGAAGAAGGAAGGAAGGAAGGAAGGAAGGAAGGAAGGAAGGAAGGAAGGAAGGAAGGAAGGGGAAAAGAAGTCATCTGTTCATCTGCAATGAGCTTCTGCATCTGTATTTTAGGCCTTTGTCCCATAAATGGAGATGTAAATACTCAAGCCTGGTTTCTACCCTCAATACAACACAGCACAATTATCTGTTTTTAACTTAGAATCAAACAGACTATTATCTATCCAGCTCTGAAATATTGTCTCAATCTCCAAATTCACCTCAGCCATTAATCTTCTGGATTTGAAGTTTGCTTGCTATTTCCTGGGTATTTCAATGCCAGAATTCCTCTATTGATTTTGACTTGACTTCTTTCATTCAGCTCTGAACATTCTGAGTTGCCTAAAAGTAATTTTCTACTTTAACTTTAACTCTCCAAAACTCAGTTCTTGACGTCAACCATTTAAAGTTGCAAAGGGATGGAAAAAATGAGTGGACTGATCTACCTAGAGAGTATACGTTGAGAGAAATTTTTAAAAAGTGCCATATTAAACTTTTTTTATACTGATACTGGTAGTAAGATTTCAGTTTGACAAAGATGACAATAGGGAATAAAGATATTTTCTTGATTTCTTTTTTATTTAAATGTATTGGGGTGACATTGGTTAATAGGATCATATAAGTTTCAATGTACATTTCTATAATACACGATCTATATATTGTATTGTGGCAGAAATGGTTCCTTTTCTCATGTAACCCGTTCTTTCTTTACTAATAGAAGTTCCCATCCCAAGTTTTAGCAGAGAACATAACCTCCAGTTAGAGCTAGCCTTTCCAGGCACACATAAGCGCATGACAAAATTTTGGCCAATATGTCAGTGATGAGTGCCATTTCCAGGTTGTGATATTCCAAGAAACGTCCTTTTTCCTGCTTCCTCTTTTTCTCACTTCTCTGATGCTGAAATGCAGAGAAGACAGCATGTGACAGCCTCAAGCTGATTACCAGGGACAACAACCTGACCAAAGAAAGGCTTGCAGACATGGAAGTTTTAAGGAACCTATTATCACTGGATGCCTCAGTATCTGCCTATGTCTGAACTCTGATATGAGGGAAAAATAAAATGTATATTGTTTGAGCTCCTGTACTTTGGGACAATAACTATTATTACTGATTCATACTTTATCCTTCTGTTGACATTTTTTTCAAGAGCTCTTCTACTATCTCTAAATATCTAGTAAAGTGTACAGTTTTCCATTTCTAATATTGAATATACAATTTCCATGCCATGTATTTTCAACTCTCTTATTTGATTTTCCTTCTTTATCTGTTGTGCAATGTATTTTAATTTATTTTACAACTATCTACCTTAAAAACAGCAAACAAATCGGGAGAACGTTAATGGTATTTAAAAATTATAATATGGTGGTTGTTACTAAATGCCAAATTTGTGCTAGGGTTCTTCCTAAGTGATTTTCAATGTATCTTTTACCTCCACCCAAATCCTATGTGGTGTGTCCTCTAAATACTCCCTTAAAGAAGAAAAACAGAGGCTTAGAGAGATTCAGTACAGTATGATTGGTACAGTACGCAAGACAGACAAATGGCCCCCTCTCCAAAGATGTTCACTCCATAAGTCCTGCTGCCTGTGAATATGCTCCATGACAAAGGGGTTCACAGATGTACTGGTGGTTATTACCCTATTGACCTCAAAATAGGGGGATCCTCCCGGATTATGCAGGCATCTGGACAATGTAATGAGGCAACGTAATCACATGAGCTATTAAAAACAGATAGCCTTTTCTCAGCTGTGGCAGAAGAGGATATTGGAGGATTTGAATCATGAGCGGAACTCAACCCAGTGCTCCTGGAGGGAGGAGACTTGGAAAACCTTCGAAGGAAGATGCATGGGCTCCAGGAGGGAACCCCAGCTCCTGGCTGACAGTCAGCAAACAACAAACGGTATTCTAGAATTTTAACTTTGTGACACTTTTAACTTTCTATTTAAGGAAGACAAAATTGCACACACTTCCAGGACACCACATTCTATAAGTAATATATTTTTTAAACTTCATCATGATATATAAGAAATCAGACAATTCATTCACATGATGGAAGGAAAAATTATACCTTTGAGATATTTGGGGACTTAAGGCCCATAGCTATGATACATTTTAAACATCAATGGAAAAAAATTAAAACCACTACAAAAACATGTTAATTCAACACACCCCAATTATTTTTTAAAGGGACTATCCTCTTTAAAGACGTTTTTCACATTTTTATTATAAAAGTATATTTTCAAGTTTTGCTTTAACAAAAGTAGGAAACATTTAAATGATAGCTTAGAAAAATAAGTCATGAAGAGGATTGCCAATGGGGCCTAGTTCATCATTTATACATTTCAAACATTTCACCGAGTTTTACCTGGAGATTTGGGGGTAAGGTACAGTGGTACTCATCATTAGTGTCGCCAAAATCTTTCTCCCCAGGAGGTTTAAAAGCAACTGGAAAACTAGGTGAGTGAGGTGGGTGATTTACCCTACTCTGTGAACTTGAAATGCCACACTCGAGTAAATGAATGCCTGCACAGTACTTTCCTCGGCGCCTGATCTAATCACATTTCTTCAAGTGCTATTCGGACCAAGGAGCTCCATCCATTCTGCCGGCTGAGTGGTGCACGTTCTTGGCATTTGGACAGGTGGGGGGAACGATGGTCCTGCATAACGGAACGCTTGGTTCCAAAGCTGCCCCCTTCACCATGTGCCAATTTACAGACAAGAACAAGGATGTAGCAGACTAACTAATAAAAACAAACCAGAAAATATTGATTTCAACCCAGACACATGGTGTTTAATTTAAAAGACAGCTCTTGAGAAAATCCTTTCCCTCAGTTGTTACACAAGCATGAGAACGTGTCTATCTTCCCAGGCACTCAGCTAGAACAGAGACAAAGGAGTGGTACTCCTGCTTTTTAAGTCAACACAAGGGCACGGGTACATGCGTGCCTGGGATTCATTATTCTTTCAGCTTGCCAGTTTTAATTTCTACTCTCTGAAAATAAAAGACAACATACCCTTTCTCCTCAGACATTTAGCTTTTCGTTTTTTTCCTTTTTCTCTCAAATACAAAAAAGAGAGGTCTAAGTCCAACCGATAGCATTTAATTTAACATTAAGGTATTCTATAGGGCTAAAGTCTTTCACTTTATAAAGCCAAATGACTTGTACATGCACGTTGTTTCCAAGTGAATATACGGCATGGAATACAAATGAAAGTACAAATTGAAGTTGATAGATTCTGCCTGAAAGCACTAAATTTGGGTCTTCTGAGTGTAAAGGTTCCTATCTTTTATTTGTTTATCTGCTCTCAAGAGATAATTGCATTAAGTGATATCATTGGCCAATAGTAGGGGATACAAAATGCAAATAAGGTTTGCATTCAAGCATGCATATGTGAGCTGACAAGTGAAACTCCAAAATATCCAATAACACAGAGAGGGCATGTAAAGGTCAAATAAGTGTATTCAAATTAAGATTTAAGAGAGATGAATCAGGAAACTTCTTTAAAAAAAAAACAACACCACAAATTAAGATTTAAGTAAATAATTACTGAGCAAATCAAGTAATATCAAGAGTAAAGAGTTAAACAGTTCAAGCATCTGATTGCTCATCATGGTGATAGGCAACTGTGGGGTGGTTGTGTTCAGGTAACCATTTGCCATTTTCCTCCTGAACCTGTGGCTCTCAACCTTCCTAATGCTGCGACCCTTTAATACAGTTCCTCATGTTGTGGTGACTCGCAACCATAAAATTATTTTTGTTGCTACTTCATAACTGTAATTTTGCTAGTTGATGAATCGTAATGTAAATATCTGATATGTAGGATGGTCTTAGGCGCCCCCTGTGAAAGGGTCGTTTGACCACCAAAGGGGTCGTGACCCACAGGTTGAGAACTGCTGCTTTAAGACCTGACCTTGTAGAAGCATGTGCTTTCTCAAGGATATTTACCCTGCTGATTCTATCTAGAGGTTAATTTTAGTTCAAGCTGTTGTTACAATAACAGCCTAAGG
>NW_006283588.1:1659418-1670264 GCF_000327345.1 Myotis davidii
TGTGCTTGTGTCTGTGAGAAACAGAAATGTGCCTGGAGACTTGGGGAGGTGGTGGTGATTCTAATCAGTTCAGTTACTCTCCGTGCATCTGTTAACAATGTGGAGAGGCACGCTCATTCTTTCATCCTCAGTGCTATTCCTCAAGCCCTTACAAAATTATGTTGGATTCAGAAATGATGGCCTCAGGATTACATTATTTTGTTATTTGGGATCTTCTGGAATCATATCGTACATAAATCTATTGTAAAACTGATTAATTTTATTGGGAAATATAGATCAATCAAGAATATATGAAGTTGGGATCTTCTGGAATCATATAGTACATAAATCTATTGTAAAACTGATTAATTTTCTGAGATAATTGGGAAATATAGATCAATCAAGAATATATGAAGAATAAATTCAGTTATGTGTATAATTTTGAGATAGAGAAATGGAAAAAGAGAGCCAGAGTGAGATAAAAGTAGTTGTCCCTCTATACATACATATATTCATATATACTATTCATATATACTATACATACATACACACACACATTCACACATTCACAGAGTGGGAGAGAGAGCAAGAAAAAAATGAAAAGGTTAGCAGAGATGACTGCCTCAAGACAGTTAATTAAAAATCAGAAAAACTTAGATTTTTCAGGAGGCACATTCTCCTCTGACTTAATGGCTCAAATTATAGTCCAAGGATACGAAGGTAACATAAAGATCAGAGAAAGTTAAAATTCCATGAATCCTAAAAGCTGTCAAGAGCTCTAGAACTTCCCTTCATTTATGAATGCAAAGTACCCCATGGGAATATCTGAATACCGATTAAATAATTTTGGGGTAACTGTGGCCTGCACTAAATGCTATCTCAGAATTTTGCTGGTTTCAAAGCTGATTACCAGTATGCACTATCAAGGTTCAAAGATTGCTAAATATTGGAGTCAGATGTGCCCAATATCCCTGAGTGCATTTCTAACCACATACCCAACTTTTCTACCAACCAGCAATTCACATGTTAGCGCAAAGGGCCCTAACAGTCAATATCCTTAGTGATTTGTCTGTGTTCTACACTAACCATATCTTCATGCTTTTTAAAGTCTCCCTCGCCCCCATCACAGGTCTTAGGCCAATTTGGTTAATTTTTGCCTCATATGCATACCTCCTTTCCTGACCTTTCCAAGGAATTTTAATTAAAAAAGGAAAATAAGGCAGATGGACAGTAATAGGGGCCACAACCAAACACCAACCTGATGTTACAGGCCCCAGCTACTCAGCAGGACACCCTCACAAAAGATAGGACATGAGGCTGGTAATGGGTTGTGAGCAATCACAGGGATGCCCGATGAGGATCCCTTTCACCAACCCTTGTTGAATTTCATTGTTATTTAATAGTAAATCTTTCTTGAAGTCCACGCAGCCATGTCTGGGACATTGACAATAATATTATTTCTCTTTATTAATAAGAATAAAGATCTAACCTTTACAACGTCTTTATTATGTGTGGAAAACCTTCTAAACATACAGATGCACACACAGGCATGCATGTGCACACACACGTAATTGGACACTAAATTTATCATTATCATTTAGATTAAGAAAAATTGGAGGCGTAGATGATTTATATAAAATATTGAATAGTAGAGAGAGGATTCAACCCCAAAACCCATGCAGAGCAGAGGCCAGTTACCATGCTAACTGCTCTCACAGGGCGCAGAGAATTAAGTTGGACCTAACTACATATGACAGATATCCCAGAAGCTGTTCCCAAACTCCTATCTGGATAACACTAAGTCAAAGATATTTCATCGTTTTTCTTTCTTAAAATAATGTGGGCCTCTTTGGCTAGTTTTAATAAAACATGTGTTATTGTTGTGAATGAAATAATTGAATAGAAATTGTGCTTAAAGTTGTCTTTAAAAATTATTCGCTGATCCCAATCATCCCTTTAACTTTCTGTTTTTTGGTGTGTGTGTATTTTTGTTGTTGTTGTTGTTCTTGCTTTTCAATTTCAGTTGTTGATTGAATTATGATCCTAATGTTAGGACCCTAATTTAATAACGCCTAAATAATATGTGATCAGCACTATTTCTCGGTTTATATACTTCTTAAGATAATTATGAGCCCTAAAGAACAATCATTTAGTTTACTTATATTATAATCTTTCCCCTACTTCATTTTAAAGTTGGTATTTACACTTTAGTTCTCCTTTTACATATCTTTTATTTTTAAATAATATCTCTATATTTTATTTGTCTATCACCTATAAAAAGCTTTATTTAGTGTTTGACCTACCTTTTATCTTCCACCATTCATACCCACTTTCCTCCACCTATCCCTCCCTGAGACTCACAGCCTAATTATACATCAACAAGGCTAATGTTTACATCCACAACCAGGCCCTTCTCCTTAAAGACTGTTGGAAACTCAAACATTGTGACATCATGTGAAACTAAATTTTGGACATGGGGATCACACACCTCATAAAGTAGCTTTTTTCCAGTGATAAATTCTTTCAAGAAGTAAACAATGTTTCAATACCTCAATCTACAGTACCTGTAACTTTCAGCTTTTCAGCCCCAATGGTAATCTCATCTTCATCTGCAGAGAACAGCACCCTGCCATCTTCGCTTGCTCTCACTTCAAATCTTTTACACTGAGCTTCCACAGCATCAGCTCCTATGGTCAGAGGGAAGGTTTAAAAATGAAACTGGTAAGCAGGAAATCATCAATATGTATTTTTAGAAAGATAAGAGAAATGCATATATTGTTTAGTTTATCTTGGCAATAGGTTTTCACCCAAATTAATATTTTTAATTGTTATACTTTTCAGTAGCCTGAACAATTTGGAAGAATATTGCTGGGCTAAGATGGCTGGGCATACACCTGACATCTAAATGTCTGACGTGATCCAAAAAATGTTTGTGGGGTTAGCTAGTTCAAAACTCTGTATATAAACAAGGAGAGACAATGTCTGCTTTGTTCTTGGTTGCAGCCTGAAAATGGGGCATTACACTGGCACCTGCTGCAGGCTCAATAAATACTTATGGGCTGAATGACTCGTGTTTTCTCTCTACAAGCAGAAAATAGTGCCCATACCTGCCGCATCACAAGATAAAGCATTATTCAGCTGTGAAACTTTAGTTAGTTTACATTCCAGAGTCTAATATTGAAATTTGTTCACTCTTTACTATCACTGAATGTGAACCCTTTAATAATCTTGCATGCATATATATATTTATGTATATGTGTTTATGTGCTCCCCAACATGTCTTCTAATAAAATGTTTTCTTGATTTGTTAAAATATAATATTAAATAGATATAATTACAATATAGAATTGAAATCTATTTTCAATTTATTGGATACTTTTTCATATTAATCCATTCACAGACTACAAACCCATCCCCCATATTTGGAAAACACAATTCCTATGAGAGTTTGGAGGGCTTCAGTAAGAAGCTAAAACAGGTCAGAGGGTGAGGAGTTGTTACTTCCATAACATTTATTTGTTTTCTCGTATGGATCTATATCTTCCCCTCTTGTTAATATTTGGAACATCCCTCCTCTGACATATACTTACATTAGAAACTTTTGCAAGTTACAATCTAGCCCAGTCAGGGACCTAGGCATAAAACACTCTGTGCATACTTCTTTTCATTTATGTTAGCATGTGCTATAAACTCAATGTTTGTGTCTCCCCAAAATTCATACACTGAAATGTTGACCCCCAGTGTAGTGCTGTTAGGGGGACAGGCCTCTAAAAGGTAATCTGGCCATTAGTGCGGAGCCCTTGTGAATGGGATGAGTGCCCTTATAAAAGGACATCAAAAGTGCACTCTCTCTGCAGTCCTCCAAGGGAGGACACAATGACAATTTGGTTGTCTGTGAGCCAGTAAGAGGCCTCTCACCAGACACTGGATCTGTTGGTACCTAGATGTTGGAATCCCCAGTCTCCAGAACTGTGACAACTTTATTTTTGTTGTTAAAGTCACTCATTCAAAAGTATTTAATTATGGCAGCCTAAACTAAGAAAATGTATTGCCATTATTTATTAAATACTAGAGATCCGGTGCCTGCATTCATGCACTGGTGGAGTCCCTTGGCCTGGCCTGCAGGAATCAGGCTGAAACCAGCTCTCCAACATTCCCTGAGGGGCCCTGGATTGCAAGAAGGCACAGGCCAGGCCGGGGGAACCCACTGGTGCACGATTGGGGCTGGGAAGGGGCCGAAGGAGGGCTCCAGGGCGTGTCTAGCCCTTCTCACCCGGTCCCTATTGGCCAGATCCCAGCAGCAAGCTAACCTACCAGTTGGAACGTCTGCCCCCTGGTGGTCAGTGTATGGCATAGCAACTGGTCAAAAGGTCAGACACATAGCATATTAGGCTTTTATTATATAGGATATGACCCTCTGAAATTGAAAACATGAAATCATTATTGTATTCCAAAATATCCTCTAAATTTAAAATTGTGTCTGGTTTCCAGTGGGTGCTTAGTAGGAAAATGTTAGGTAATTAGATTCTAGACTTAAGCTTACTTTCCTTTTCTTAGTCCTCAGCCCTACACCCAATCCTAGCCCATTGGCTTTAGTAACTTAAACATTACCATCACCATAGCTTCTGAGGATCACTGAACAAGAGGAAAAAGTTAATCCCAAACCCTGATAACATGTGGGATAACTTTCTGAAAATAAGATGTATATGTTTTTTTTTACATTCTGTAACTACATACATTTTTTCAGGTCAACATAGAAAATTTGAAAAGCTGCTATGACAACCCCATAGGCTGTCAAGTTTAAAACAGCATGAATTATATTTTAAAATCAGTTCTCTATCTTTCTTTAAAACAAAGAACTTTCTTTACAGAATTTAATGACAATATTGAAAACAACTATGGAAGACCTATTGCTCTTCATAACAGTCATTGCATTTGGTCTTCGAAAAGTTATTTCAGCAGCCTGCATTCAGTTGAATGTATTTTCTTCGAATTATGGTCTACATTGTTCCTTGAATTTTTGAACATAGTAATAAAACTGGGTAATATTTGAAAAATGTCAAGGCCAATGTATTGATAAATGTGAATTGTGAATTTTGTGGCCTCTATGTTTTAATCTTTCTTCAAGGAACTCAGGCATATATTCAATATAAACTTTCTGAAAGATATTATAGCTATTATGCACATAAAACTTTAACATATATATTATGTTACTTCCTTCACATATACTTAATTATTGGGTGAATTGATCTGTACAATATATCACTGACTTAAATGATATTGAGGTGCATTAGATCACTACACACTACATACACACTTACTTACATTCATACCTACATATATAAGCAATACATACACACACTAGCAAAACTTTTCTTGGCATAATAGTTAATGTCATTATGTAAGAGATGCTTTATTAATATAAAAATGCGATATTGTATGTCATAAACTATTAGAACTGTAAGTAAAGTGTCTGAGTATGGCAAGGTAAGTTGAAATCTTAATTCATTAAATTTAAATAAGCAAAGCAACTAAGTGAATGCACCTGGAATAGAAGAGAAGCATCTAGGTTAAAAAAATGCATGTAGAATTATTAAAATGTATACACAAATTATTATTGCAGACTACACTTTATTCAACATATTAGTGTAATGACAGGAGACAAAATTGCAAGCAATTAGCAATGCATTGATAGCAAATAAACATTCACTTCAGAAAATAATTTTGACTATATTGTGCTTCTGTACATTGCTTTTCTGCAAATGAAAACCAATAAATATATGTAGTTGAGCATATATTACATTGTTGTGAATGTTTATGCTTAAATTTAGTATATTAGGCTATATAAAACTAAATTTATTACATCCTAACATGCACTGTGTTGTCTTATTCTGTTTTTTATGTTCCTGGCATCACAGGTTCTCCAGGTTGGGTCCACTTAGGATCCAGTGTACACAGGAGAGGTGATGTCCAGTTCAATTGTATCTCATCAGGTGACGCTTCCAGTGTTGCCAGAGAGCAATGTGCCTGAAGACTCTGGGTAAGGAGTTCTATTTCCTTAAATAGATCATAAAAGATGGGGTTGTTCAGGCACTTCTATATTTTATTAGTTATCTTAAACACCAAATCACTAACTAAAGTATGGAAACTAAATGTTTCCTTAGGTATATCTCTGAGGAAATTTATTCTAGCAACTTCAAAATCAAACAAAGAGCAGTCAGGGATAGAAGAAGTGAGAATTGGCAGGAAAAAGAGAGAACATATATAAGCAAAAGAATAGGTTCCATAAAAATATTGAAGAGTTCAATCCATATCAAAATATTTTCTCTAGTTCATTTAATGTTCTATGTATTCTTCACAAAGAAACAAACCAAAATAACAACTAAGCTAATTTCTTTGTTACCCTGGGATACTGTTCCATTGCCTTTTAAAACATCCACATTTCTTACAGTCATATTCAGTAGCCAAAGGCATGTTTTGATGGGAAGTAGAGAGGCTCTAATAATTTATCTATTGTCTTTGAATTTTCTACATTGAATCAGCCATATACATGAATTGGAAAATTTTACTCAATAGAAATCTCCAAAGGTGCTAAAATAATATATTACCACTAGAGGTCCAGTACACGGATTCATGCACTGGTGGGGTTCCTCAGCCTGGCCTGTGCCCTCTCATAATCTGGAACCCCTCAGGGGATGTTGGGCTACCAGTTTCAACCCGATCCCTGCAGGCCAGGCCGAGGGACCCCACCTCATGCACCGGGCCGGTTTCGGCCAATCCTGCACCAGGCCTTTACTATGCATATACGATCTTTGGTTAATCTCTTCTGTATAACTACAATTTTATTTGTCTGTCAATACTTTCTAGGCCTTGAAAATGAGTATTATTAAATGATTAGAAATCCCCATGAGAAAAATAAAAACAAGATTCAATATACTCAACTAAATTCAGTGTTCTAAAAGTCCCGATTTAGAATTATCGTGGGCCAAACAAAACAAAATTGGAAATAAAAAATGAAGCTGCTTTAATGAAATATAGATGTAAAGAGGCCCTGTATTTTATTTTATTTCACACTATGTGTGTCCTTACAAACTTCATGGGAAATGTACTCCAAGTGTACTTGAGGAGGGGAGGAGAAGGAGAATAAGAAAGAGGTCACCAGGGCCAGGCTGGAATCTGCAATTCTCATAGGGTCCTGCCAGAGATCAGTTTTACCCCACACTCCCCCTGCTTTCCCAGCACATACACACACACACACACACACACACACAGGAACTGTCTTCTGCTTTGGAATCAGAGGAGGAGCCATTCTCCTCCAGCAAGTAGTGTTGCTACAAAAACTCTGACGTTACATTCTCCATTGTATTACTACTTGAGACTTCCACCCCATGTCTGGACCAGTGCATAACAATCCCTCAATAAAAATTTAAACTTTAATGAACTCCAATTCTTCCCATCATTTGTACTTCAGTGCTTTGTTAATTACACCCTCACCTATCTATACATCCTACAATCACATATTATTGGCCCCCTTCATCCTTTTTAAAAGTTATGAAAAACTTACACATAAAAAGATTATATAAATATGTTACCAACCACACAGACAAGTAAATAAGTATTATTAACAACATAGATAAAATATTCAATGCAACCTTTCCTTAATCACATGTCCCGGCCTTCCCTGGGGAGCTCCAGGGAAGCTCCATCACTCTCATTTTATAACTGTACTACTTACGTATTTTTAAAACAGTTTTTAAAATTGGCATGTTTTGAATTATATATAGGTATACACACATACCTTTCTAGTACTTATATTTTTTGGTGACTAGGTTTTTTGCATTCAACATTAAATTTGTTAGATTCATCTATTTCAATACATGTATCTCCAGTTTATTCATATTCACTGTTTTATTCTATCACTAGAGGCCTGTTGCATGAAGAGATTCGTGTAATAGGCCTTCCCTTCCCTTGGCTGCTGGCACCAGTTTTCCTCCTGCACACAAGACCTAGGCCTTTGCTCTGGCTGGCTTCACTACTCAGCAGGCCCCTGGCCATGAGGCCTCTATGCTCCACCTGGCACAGAGGCCCTGTGGCCTCGCTGCTCCACCTGGCACTGGGGCCATAATGCCTCGCTGCTCTGCCTGGCGCCGGGGCCATGAGGCTTCACTGCTCTGCCTGGCGCTGGGGCCATGAGGCCTCTCTGCTCCACCAGCCCCAGGGCCGTGATGCCTCTCTTCTCCACCAGCCCCAGGGCCATGATGCCTCTCTTCTCCACCAGCCCCGGGGCCATGATGCCTCTCTGCTCTGCCAGACGCCGGGCCCATGAGGCCTCAATGCTCTGGCCATCAAACTTCGCTCCACTGCCTGGGACCTAGTATGCAAATAAACCACCATCCTTGTTGGTGGTTAATTTGCATATCATGCTGATTAGCCAATGGGAAGCGTAGCAAAGTTACAGTCAATTACCATGTTCATCTATTATTATGTCAGATATGGATAGAGCACAGGTCAATGATCCATTTTCCACTGATAATCTTTTAGGTTGTTTCTGGGATATCAAAATTAGTAATAATGATGCTGTAAATCTTTGTACAAGATTGCTTCTATACTTTGGCAAGAATTTTCTAGGGCATATATTTGGGTGTGAGATAGTGGAAAATGCACTTTAAATGTAGTAGATAACAAAAAGCTATTTTTCAAACTGATCTTATCAATTAACATACCTCACAGAGAACATGAGAGTTCCCGTAGCTCTGCATTTTTGCAAACACTCATTGTTATCTGACTTCACTAGTTTTGCCAATCTGAGCATGTAAGAGATATGCCACTATGGTTTCAATGTACAATTCCTTGATTACTGTTGGAATAAATATCATTTAAATGCCACTTGTTTTCAGTCTTACAGACAATAGATTCCTCACAGTCAGTCCCTGGGGCCATTGGGGCTGACTCTTTAGAATGGTCCATTTCTTAGAGTGGTGTTATTTTCTCTGACCAAAGCAGTTAACTCATGCATACGCACCGACTGAAACACTCTCCTGATTTTTGCACTAAGTTTTGAAAGAGGCACATTCTTCTTTTCAGATCACAGACTCTGACCATGATATAAACTTGAAGCTTTTAAGTCAAGCTCCCATGTGGAAAAAAGTCTGCCTGAGAATTCATTCCAGCCACAAGAAAGGAACAGAATGAGAAAGAGAAGGACAGAGAGACAATCCTGAATAATTGCTTAAACAACTGAGTGCAGTCAGAGACAAACTAAGGTACCCCTGGACTTTCCAATGATATGAATAAATAAATTACTCACCACGCTCATGTTGAATAGTGCATACATTGTGATTTGGCTTTCTTTTAGTTGCATTTATATTACTCTTTATTTTCTTCTTCTTTATGTTTTTTGTGCAGTCATTCTCTCTCTCTCTCTCTCTCTCTCTCTCTCTCTCTGTCTCTCTCTCTCTCTCTCTCTGTCTCTCTCTCTCTAATGGAAATCAATGCATCGTTACAAAAATTCATCAGTGTCTAATTTAAACATATATATTTCTGAAATGATGCTGTTGAGAAGGCTACTATCATATACTGAGCAATTTCTCTTATAGACATTTCTATTGGGCAAACTAGAGTTCTATTTAGGTTTTTCTAAAACCTGGCCTTAAGTATAAATGTAATCTTTTACACTTATATTCTTGTTATTTTGGTGATTAATACTAATAATAGTACTTATAGACTACCTAGCCAACCATTTCCTAGACTACTATGGTATTTTTTTTCCTGGGCCTGGTCTCTATGAACTTTAAGCATCAGGTAAAATCTATCTCTTTATTCCACTTATGTTGACCAAGTTGTTTAAGAGAAGTGAAAGTGAACATTTTGGCCTATTGTTTTGTGTAAGGGTCCCAATCAAACTACATATGTGCAAAATATTCTGGTTTTTAAATAGTATACAAACATAAAATTACAGCACTTCAAAATTGTATATGCCACAAAGTTTGTGGGTGACTTATCGTTCTTCAAAAATTGTTTACATCTTATATCCATTCATGCTCTTTCAGTTCATAAAGTTAAAATAGAAATAAAAAAGGCATATCGCATGAAGTGAATAAATGTTTTCTGATAGAATTATTACCTCTGAGTGGACTCAATGAATGTTTAAGTAATGAGACAAGATTAACTAGAAAGGCAATAGAGGAGATAAAATAGAATACTAAAAAGCAATCAGCTGATGAAACAGGGCAGGAATGGAAAATAAGACGATCAAAAATAGAAGAAGTAAAGAGAAAAGAGACAGCAAGGTGGTGTATTTAAATGGAAAGACATCGACAATTACAGTCAAATATAAATGGGCAAGAACTAAACACTACAATAAAAATTTTACCATGTTGCCCACAGCATATCACAGTGTAGATTCCCTCCGTAGGTAGGAGTGGGGCTCAAAACCAAAGAGACTGGGGAAAACATATGCTGATGTCAGTAATCCTCAGAGAGACCTAGAGGTCTGATGCCACCTAATGGAAACCTTATTTTTTTTAATGTGCTGTTGTTTTTCTTTTATTTCTTTATTGATTAAGGTATTAAATATGTATTCTTCTCCCCCTATGACCCACCACCCCCGCCACTCATGACCTCAACCCCTTGATGTCTGTGTCCATTGGTTAGGCCTATATGCATGCATACAAGTCCTTTGGTTGATCTCTCCCCCTTCCCCCACCCTCCCTTACCTGCCCTCTGAGGGTTGATGGTCTGATCAATACTTCTCTGTCTCTGGATCTGTTTTTGTTCATCAGTTTATGTTGTTCATTGTATGCCACAAATGAGTGAGATCATGTGATATTTATCTTTCTCTGACTGGCTTATTTCACTTGACATAATG
>NW_006283588.1:1670470-1677967 GCF_000327345.1 Myotis davidii
CCCCAAAGGTATCTATTTAAGTCCTTTGCCCATTTTTTGATTGGATTGTTTATCTTCCTTTTGTTAAGATGTATGCGTTCCCTATAAATTTTGAAGATTAGGCCCTTATTGGATATAACTCTGGAAAATATGTTCTCCAAAGCAGTGGGCTCTCTTGTTGTTTTGTTGATGGTTTCTTTTGCTCTGCAGAAGCTTTTTATTTTGATGTAGTCCCATTTGTTTATTTTCTCTTTAGTTTCCATTGCCCTAGGAGCTGTATTGGTGAAGATACTGCTTTGGCATATGTCTGAGATTTTGCTTCCTGTGGATGCCTCTAATATAGACCACCAACTTACACCATACACAAAAATAAACTGAAAATAGAAACCTTCTTTAGAGAGCAAAACTCAAATAAGATGGTAATTTTGTTAATATTTACATATTAGCATTCATATTAGTTTTGTTTATGGGAGTATTAACTTTTAGAAGAATTTTAACTTTCATTCATGTAAATCAATTATTTTTTTTCATCTGCAGCTTTTAATGCACAGTATACTCTGGAAGACCTTCTCCACACAAGATCAGATGGCTCTTCTAATATATATTTTTTCCATATTTGTTTCAAATTTCAAATAAAACCATTACAGTTCTCCAAGGTCAATTTTTTGTTTTATTGTATAAAGTTGTAGGGATTTAGCTCCTGCCGCTAAACTGTTGAACAATTAAGTCAACCTTCTGTGTTTAGTAATTCCCCTTCTTACATCCCATTGACTTCACAGGATACTTTGAACTTTTGTTGAGTTACTGTAGATACATGAGAACTTCCTTGGTTTTCTATCCTGGTCTAGTTATTGTTTTTGATCTTTTTAACCCCAAATTGTATTAGTTATTGTGCCTGTAATAGTTGACGTTACACATATTAAAATTCTCTGTGCTTTTCATTAAATTATATTGTTTGGAAATACTTTATCAAGTTGTAAAATACCCATTAGTATTCCCATTTGAATTGTTTTACATCTGTCAGTTAATTTTGTGGGAAACGGATAACTTTAATAAAGATGTATATTCTAGAGTTCAGTTTTTTCATGTATATTTTCAATAAATAACAATGTAAAGTAGTACAATTAATATAAGGCATTATTCACTACTCATTTTTATGTTCATATAAAACATTCACATATAGAATAATTTATTGTTACCAGAATTAATGAGCTGTTGGAGTGTCAGAAAACTGAGAGAGAACAAATATAAAACCTTAATGTCCTGTCAGTGACTGGTTAAAGGGCCAGATGCTGTGGGTAATTTAATTGTGCTTATCACCCAGCAGTAGTCTTGTGAATGTCATGACATGTGAAAGCACCTGCCCATGTCAATAAATCAAGCGATAGCACTCAATAACCTTTAGATACTAGTATTAAATGTTACCTTGAGTGATCACTATCCAATAAAAATTATGGCATGTCTGAATAAATCTTTTCTGGTGGTTCTCTCATTAAGACATACTACTAATACTAGCAGCTAGCACATCTGTAGTACTTAATATGTGCCAAGAATGTCACTTACATCAACTTATTCAATGATCAAAATAACAAGGCAAATATTATCATTATGCCCACCTAACAGTTAGGAATCTCCAACACAGAAAGGTGAACTTACTTGCCTAAATCACACAGTTGGTAAATGGATGCATGGGAATAAATCCCTGTAGCCTGTCTCCAGAGACCTTGCCCTTCACTCAGATGCTTTTCTGCTCCCTATGGCACTTTGAACTGATGCTGAACTCCCAGCAGCAGTTGAGTCCCTGAGATCCTATTAGTAGGACAAACTGAGGCCTCCATTGCAGGGCATTAAGGCTCACTTCCTTCCTCTCCACAGTCCTGTCTTCATACCTTCTTCATTCTCTTACCTGTGTACCTCTCAAAAGCACCCTCCTGTATACTTCCTGCACCCAGATGGTCATCTTCTCCAGGAATCCCAAAGGAAGATGTGTTATATTCATCCTTTATCCTCTAGACATACTTTACTTGCACCCATTCATCAGTTTATTTCTAATTTGCATCACAAAGCGCATCTTTGATACCACGGTGTCACTCTGAGCTCAAACTTTTAAAGTGACTCTGCATAACAAATAATGTCCACAGTTTTGGACTTATATGGAAAATGATACAACATGGACCCTACTAGTTTTTCAAGTTTAAACCTGTACAAACTACCTGTTCTAACAAAGTAGATACTTTTTAAATTGAGTAAAGTAGATTGTTACTTTAATGCATTTAGAAGTATATTTATAAGGGGATAGAAATACCAAGCACAAAAGAGAACTTTGGTGATAATGCCGTAAGTTGCAGAATTCTCCTTGTCAGCAGGTAAGATATCACTAGGGTATCTGATGGGTATAAACCAGGTGGCAGGTGCAGGGGAAAGAGCTCCAGCTCTGAAGCTAGGGGGATGCAGAAGTAGGGAGCTGGCACATAATTTAAATTTTCTAAGCGTGCCTTCCATGGCTTTGCACCAAAACACATGGTCACTATTTGGTATGTCACATAGCTTTGTGCTTTTTGACATATACCCCTCAGTGAAAGCTCAGTTATGCTAAATAATATTTCTTTATTCTCATTCCTCTAACTGTGTCTGCTACACAGAAAGAAAAAAAAATAATAAATTCAGATCTATTGATGTTCTGACATCAAAGAGCTTTTATTATGTTGCTATACAAATTATAAAATGACCCGGGGGAAAAGAGGCACGATAAAGGAGAGAGTGGAAGGAGGCCAAAAAACCCATTTAAGATCATAATCATTATTAAATCATTTCTAATATCACATGACGTTCTTGCTTTGAAACGCTTATTAGACTCTCAAAACTGTTTATTCTTGTTACTTACACTGTGACCCTCCTAACACTTGCCTTAGCCCGTAGAATTCTCTACACACAAGAAAATTCTTGGTGTATTTTGAAAAGGCACAAAGGAGCTCATCACTTTCCATGCTCAGCCAGTGGCCTCCTGCCTTCTGTCTGACAGGAAACCAGCCTCTCAGCATCTCTTCCTTTTAGATTCTGAACACACTTTTCTTTGAAACTATTTAATCCTAAGAACCGTAAACTATTCAGCAGCGTCGGTTGAATTTTCAATAGTTTTACGTTGTTTGCATTCATTGCCTTTGTTATCAATGCGATATCAACAAATGAACCCCAGAGTGAATTTCTATTTTCACTGAGCTTTGAGGAGGTTATTCAAAAGCAGGGGTGATCTGTTTAATGTTGCATTAAAAAAGGGGCTCTTCTAACGGACCAGTGGCTGATGGGTGAGAAAAACAGAAACAGGAGCTGTATTTTGAAGGGAAGCTGATTAGCTTCAATGAAATTCAAAAACAAACAAACAAAAAGAAAGCCTCTGTGTGACCCTGTTAACTTCACAGGAAACAGGCAAAGTTGGTCAGAGCGGCTGTTGCACTTTGTCCACAGCAGCAGCGGCTCATGAGACTCAACCAGCCCAGCATGGGGTGTTCTCGGTATCTTTTATTCTAGTAATTGCAATGACTACAGTTTCTGATTTCTCGGAGCTCTTAATGTAAAAATACATATAATGAATGTCTTAGTATCTGGCTTTATTTCCCAGATATAATATTGAAGGCTTTATTTCCCACAATTCTCCAGTACAGCTTTTTTTTTTTTTGATACATTTAATGATTCACTTAAAAGTGAAAATTGAGTGAAAAATGAGGCCACAGGAGATGGAAAAAGGAGGCCCAATCATGAAGACTCAGGAAGAAAGACTATGGGGAAGCTTATTTTTTAGAGCCACAATACACCCTAGTCTCCCAAAATAACTTGTATCGTGACTGTTCTGTAAGTTACTTTCAGTAATCTTTGTAGATTAATACAAAACGGCAAAAGCAATGCAAAATTAGAAATGAGATATTTTCCCCTAAATATTGTGACATGAGAGAAGATAGGTTTTAAATAGTAGGCGTTAACATGCATTAATTTCTTGGAGGGGTTGGAGGAGGATGGACTGTGAAAATTGCAGTGGTCTGATGTGTTTGTGAGCATTTAGAAAAGAAAGCAGCAGACAGAGGACCTCAGCTGGAAGATTTAAAACTAGCCATGCCACAATTGGATCTATGTATGAGGGCAGTATAAGATTTCATATTCTTGATTTTAGGCAAATATATGACAAAATATCTGAGTATAATATTGTGGGGAAAGGTTGCAAGTAAATTCAGAGCTGGTTAAACACTTTAACCAAAGAATTCAGATTAAGAGACTGATAGCAATTTGAAGGTAGTCGTAAGGAGATGTGGTACTACTCTTACGGAGCATGTTATCAGGGGTCCAGCAAATACTTGGAAACAGGAATTGCTCTGGTTCATTTCTCCCTTTTCCTATACTCCATTTTCTATTCCCACTGTGCTTATTTTTCTGATGTATACATTATCTGACTTGGAACTTCTCCAAAACTACACATAAGAATAGACACATTCTCCAAAGTGAAATTTGAGAAAAAAGCTAATGCACTTAATAGACCATCATAAGTAATGGTCCCCAGTTTGTCTCCCTGTATTCCATGGCCAGGCCATTAGTATTGCCCCTTAGTGGTCTGGGTCCCACTGCAACCTCATCCAACGCCCTAAAACTGAGATAAATAATCTTCCGTGTACACATGGACCCCTAAGTCTTATTTAGCTTCCTACCACAGATGTTTTCAGATAATTAGTCCCATAACCTTACATTTGTGAACAGTATGCCCCATTAAGCAAATTTCCAAAGACACGTTTCTTATTGAGGCCAACAAAAATTTGCATGTTCAATAAGTCAATTATATATGAAACTCAAAGCACCTGCAATTACGAAGTCCCACAAATGGAGCCTCATTAAAAACAAAGTTTAGTTCAGTGTATAAACTATAGACTCATTAATTTTAGATAAGTCATACACTTATGGTGCTCACTAAACATCTAAAATATGAAGTAAATAACCACTCTTGTAATTTGATTACTTTATTTTACTCTTATCCTGTAGTAAGCTCTGTAATATATCATTTTTATTTCATTACAATCTTCTTACCATTAAAATTTAAACACTGAGCTATAGTTGTGGCACATTTTAAATTATTTAATGTAATCACATAATTAACAAAAATAGTGATTCAGCTCTTTAGTGATTTCCTTAGTATTATGTTATAAATATGTACCCAATTCTTACATTACATTTATTGAAAAGAACAATATTACTTCCTTTTATCACCACATAAAGAGATGGACTCGCCTAGGTAATGCGAAGATGGTGATATGGCCCCTTTATAATACAACCCAATAGAACTACCACTTTTCATTTTATTCCACATGCTCATTCCTAAATACTCAAGCCTAGATTTATTTCTTTGACAACTAAAGGCATTATTATCATATTTTGAAACAAATATTTTGCTTGAAAAGGAGGGCATTCCATGACGTTTCCTATCAGTCAAAGCATTAGGATCTCTGACAATTTTAGCAGATTAGCTACCCATGGTCTTGACAAGGAGAGACCAACACCTTGCAGAGATGGTCTTTAGGACCATAAAACAGAGCACTGTTCATGGAACTGGCCTCTAAGAACAACAATGATGGATCCCAGACTAGGGCAGGTACTTGATAAGAGCAGGAGGACAGAAGCAGGCAAGCCTAGAAATGACTGAGCCAAACCATCTACTTCAGAATTCGGTCTAGGTCCTCCAGGAAGAAATCTTTAGCATTCATTGATTCTGCATGCCTAACTCCACATATTTGAGAATTTAATTAAATATTTGAGACAAAGCATTTGTTTTGTCTTTATTGAATAACAATCTGCAACTAACACCAAAAAGGCAATGTAATGACTCAGGATGTTAAGACAATGATGTAAAAATCTCATGTGATATGATTTTTAAAAAAATGCACATTATCGTATTTTCTTTAGATACTGTAATTTTCATTATACCTGAGTTACACCAATGGTCCTAATGTCTAAAAATGCAATCTTTGTCCAAAACTCATAGGCATCTGTTTCAATGTACTACTTTCTCAAACTGATGAATTAGTAAACTAGTTAATAGTAGTTTAATTAATATGAATTGATTGATATTAACAATGAACCCTTAAAAATCAACGATGCATTTAATCATTTAACCTGTATGTGTAACATTAAACCTAAGTGTTTTGTTGATCTATTCTCCATGATTTGCAGCCTATTTTACATAAAATATTCATTCTTATTAAGTTGTCCCAGACTACTACAGCATTCTCTAAGTTAAAAAAAATGAGTCAATGAAAAAAACATAAATTTGGTACATAAGAATAATCTGTAACCTTCTACTTTTTTATGCTCTCCACCATCTGCAGTCAATTAAGCAATTCCCAGGTGTTCACAGTAGTAATTGCTTCAATGCAAGATTACATGTCACTTTAGGGGTCTTTAAATATTTATTATAAACTCCTCATCAACATTTTTCTCCATTTATTTCAGGACAAAACATGCTGATGTTTAGTATTTACAAAAATAAGCTGATTGGGCTTGTTGAATTAATTTGTGTATTAAATTTCACTATAAAATTTGATGAAAGTATAAAAACATAATGACGTTGATTTAGTTGTCTATTCACATTCTTCATTCTAAATCTAAAATACTCCTAATTTGTGGCTAAGATCTCAAATCTCAAATAGGGTATCATTTTGTCAGGACTACTATACAGTGGGGGTTTAATGGATGAAATTATTCATCAACTAATTTCCTCCCTAAAGGCAAAAAATAGTTTTTCACTTTTAGATGTGGAACAGGAGAGAAGCATGGAGGCAGTGTAGCATAATATTCATTTCATAGATGAGCAAAGTAAAATCTAGAGACTTGGTCAAGTGTACAGAATTATTTACATGGAGATCTAACAAAAATTACAATTACTGCCCTAACCGGTTTGGCTCAGTGGATAGATAAGGACACATATGTAATAACTTCATCAATTAAGAAAAAAAATGTAATACCTTCCAAAAAACTTGTTTCCCAGGAAAGGATGATTTCTAGGTGAACATATTCCTTTATATTGTTTTGATACATAAACCATATTAGACAAGTCCTCATACTATTTTTTCCCTCAAACTATTATTATTATTTAAAACTTATATATGCCTGTATTTTAAAAAGATTTTTCATTGAACTTGTGCTCTGATTTTTTGGTTTTCTAGAATAATTCTTAATAATTAGTCCTAATCAAAGTGCCTCTTTAGCACATGTTTTGTATCTAATCTTGTAAAATCTTAGGACATAGGAATTAACTTAAATTTGTGGAACATTGAAAAATGCTCAGTGGTTTAAACAATCCAATAAGCATCAATGTATATTAAATTCTTAATTATAACATAGTCACTATTAAAATTTTGTCACTAATGATGTGATGAATCCTTAAATTTATGTGATTTATGCACTTCTTGCTTTACAGAGGTTTTTTGTCATGATAGTTGTCTGGTAGTAATTTTTTTAAAAAGCTCCTAAGCAAATTATCTT
>NW_006283588.1:1678121-1710358 GCF_000327345.1 Myotis davidii
AGGTTCGATTCCGGTCAAGGGCATGTACCTTGGTTGCGGGCACATCCCCAGTGGGGAGTGTGCAGGAAGCAGCTGATCGATGTTTCTCTTTCATCGATGTTTCTAACTCTCTATCCTCTCCCTTCCTCTCTGTAAAAAAATCAATAAAATATATTTTAAAAAAATTACAATTACTAATGTTACACATAATGCTTCAGGAGGTATTCCCCAAATTTCACATATATTCGCTTATTTAATCCTCACATCTACTTTATGATATGAATACTGGAGATGATGTCCAGTGTGACTTGAATAACATCACAGAATTGGGAAGTGACAGATCTGGGATTTAGCTGTTCTAGGCCCAGTGCTATTAATTATTAAAATGTAATACCTTCCATAAGTTTTTGATTTTTTCACCCATCCTGTGAGAGATCAACCAAAGGACTTGTATGTATGCGTATCACTAATGATGTGATGAATCCTTAAATTTATGTGATTTATGCACTTCTTGCTTTACAGAGGTTTTATTTTGTCATGATAGTTGGCTGGTAATTTTTTTAAAAAGCTCCTAAGCAAATTATCTTGGAGCATATTGAACAGAATAAAATGCTGATGTCTCCATCAACCCAGCTGTGAGCTGTGGTAGACTCAGAAATGTCTCTTTAAAGTTGTGCTGGCTTTGCTTTCCTTCTATGGGACACCTGTGGTGTGTGTGCATGCGTGTGTGTGTGTGTGTGTGTATCTGTCTATCTTGGGGGCTGTAGTGAGGTGGGCAGAGAGCCACTGACATAGTTAAAAGACATAGGGCCTCCGGTTTTTACTCAAGTGCATGATTTTATCATCAGGTTACTTATTTTTAAAATGAAAAGATCCAGCTACAGTCACAGTCACTAAGATTTTTAGGCTCTTTCTTCTTCTGATCAATGACAAGTCCAGATGAAGGTATATATCACTTAAGCAATGGTCACACACATCATCTCTTGCAGGTAGGTCTAGATCTTTATCCTTGAATTAAGTTGAACCAGTAAACATATTATATTTTTGCAACCCACAATTGTTTTTATCTAACTGCAATTTGTTGCCTTGTTCTCTGCATTCTTTGAAGCACTATGACAAAACGTTAACAGGCCCAATGCTCCTTTGATGTAGAGTGGCTAAAAGCAGTATACAGTGTATCACCCAGTTTTCTTTTTATTAATCAACTAGAGGCCCGGTGCATGAATTCGTGCACCAGTGGGGTCCCTCGGCCTGGCCTGTGGGATTGGTCCGAAACTGGCTCTCCAACATCCCCCCAGGGATCCCAAATTGTGAGAGGGCACAGGCCAGGCTGAAGGACCCCACTGGTGCACCATCGGGGCTGGGGAGGGATACAGGAGGTTGGCCAGCCAGGCAGGGACTACGGGAGGGCTCCAGGGCATGTCTGGCCCATCTTGCTCAGTCTTGATTTGCCAAACCCTAGAAACAAGCTAACCTACTGGTTGGAGTGTCTGTCCCCTGGTGGTCAGTGCATGTCATAGCGAGCAGTTGAGTGGCCTTAGCGTATCATTAGCATATTACACTTTGATTGGTTGAATGGCCAACTGGTCAACTGGACACTTAGCATATTAGGCTTTTATTAGATAGGATGTATACATTTTATTCAGTGTAATTTTGGTTTCCCATAAGAAGCTCATGTTTTTATTTTCCTTTAAATGTAGTAGTAGCACAACATTTGCTACAATTCCCTTGTAACTCTACTACCAGGAAGGTCAATGTAGTTTAATTAATTACTCTATAGGATACAAATAGCTTATATATAGGCAAACTGCACTAATTTTAATGTATTTTTATATCTTTATACATTTTTATCTCCTTATAAACATTATTTTCTAAATGTTTGTTTCATCCTATGAACTGTATTATTTGTGTGTATTGACTCAAAGTGAGAAGGAAACAAATCAAAGAAAAATACTTTCCTTACACAACTCTAAAAGTCTAATTTTTTTCTTATCAAGCACATCTTCTCTAGTCATAAATAAAGCACATTTGATGTTTAAGTGTGAAGTGGATTGACAGACCCTGGAAAAGGCACAGGGCCAGTGCAGCCACGTCTGTTCTGGCCCATCTGCTGCTCATTCATCATCCCACCTCCCTGAGTCCCTCCCTCAGAATCCCCGGGGCAATGAAGACAAGCAAGCTCCTCAGACTCCGAAGAAACCTGAGACCCTTTTCCTGCAGAGCCCTCTGCACTTGTCCCTGGTATTGTGTGGTGATTAAGCCTGACAATGTGACATATTTAAAGAAAACTGGTGCTGATTGTAAATGTCAATGTGTTTAATTTCTTGCCCAAGGCATTTTTACTTCCTGCTATATTGTTAGATGTATTTAGGAATCACTTGAAGAAGTTTAAAGCATTGACAAAATAGTGGATAAAGACAGACAAAAAACAAACAAAATTGAAAAAAAACAAACAAAAACCCCTGGCCAGTGTTGCTCAGTAGGTTGGGGCATTGTCTCCAAAGGTGGCCTGTTGGGTGCATATGGAAGGCAACCAAGCCATGTTATTCTCTCACGTTGATGATACTCTCCCCCTCTGTCTCTCCCCCCCCCATTTCCCTCTCTTGCTTCCCTTCTTTCTCTAAAAGCAATAAAAACATACACTCTGGTGATGATTAAAAAATTTAAAGAAAGAAAAATGAGGAATTGTAGATTGTAATTGAGGTTTTTATATAATTTGATATGCCCTGATTCCTGAAAAATGAAAATGACAATATCAATGATGAGTAAATGATTCTGACAATAACAGCTAGCAGGTCTAGGAGTTAATTAATTTTCCCAAATTTATTGAGCACTAAATAAGAGGAATTATGATGAAATACAAGTTCCCATTTGAAGCATAAGATTGTGACTTAAGCACAGTTTGAAAGAAAAATTTCAGAACAATGACATTCTAATTATTTAATACCCAATTAGTCTTAATGTTTTACTGGGATAATGATATAGATGTGGCAGCATGGAGTTTATTATTTTTACAACATAGGACCGCACAGCAATCATTCTGGGTTTTTAAATCAACATTGTTTGTGACTGAAGTTTAAAGTAAGGATGCTACTAAACAAAAACAAAACCAAAACTATCTTTTCTCATTAATATTATTTCATGTTCAATTTTCAGTTTATTCTTTTATTTTCCTGCTATTGGCTGATAACAAGACATACGAAAGTAAAAAAAAGAAAAAAATCTTATTACTTTTTAGCTATTGCTTTATCAAAATTAAATAATACTTTATAATGCAATGTAAGAATAAGCAACATATAATCTAATACCTTATTCAAGTTGGCTAAGAAATATTGAAGAGCAATTAATTTGGTAAAATTAACATTTATACTTTTAAAGTACTTAAAATAGTTTGTCTTTTCTATTATAGATCAATGTAATGTTATTGGGAAATAAAATATAATTATCTCCATGATATTATTGAAAAGGTAATTATATTTTTAGCAAATCCAATTACTACAGAATTAATGACCAGTTTTATGAACAAAGTCTGTATCAAAACTACATAATATTACACATGCACTGCCCTAAAAATGATTTTTTATTCTGTTTATCACATTATAGCAGTTTCCTAAGAAAATGTGATATGTTTCACAAAAATGCATACTTCACATTTTATCCATGTTATTTGATGAGAATGTCCTGAAAAATAGAAACTATTATGCTATCAACGTATGTTATGTGAACATATAACATCTAAAATCACACACCCTTTATGTCACATATAAAAAAGAACCGCCTTGCTAATATAGACATTTATAATTGAAGAAATTTTGACCTGGGTAATGTCTCTGGCACATGTTTAAAAGTTCTTGTTTTTCTTGAAGGAATCTGACCTCTTAGGATCTTGTATGTTCTTTAATCACTTCTTAAAAACAACCTTAGTCCTCTCAGCTTTATTCTAAGAAAAATAAATTCTGAAAAGAAATCTTGAATTCACTCATCCCCTCCTATGAAAAACTGGAATCTTACACGTCATGGGGGGAGGGGTGGTATTCTATTATTAACATAAATTTAACACAAAACGGATACTTTTATAAGCACACAAAATATTTTTTCAATTGATTTTTTTAAACCCCAAATCTAAAAATGTCGATTTATTTAATTTGAATATGCCCAAGCTGTCATGTGTATAAAATGTTTTCTTTGCGTGTATTAAATTGGAAATGTTCTGGTTTCAGAGTCTCAGAACGAGTCTGGTTAGAATGAACACAGCAGGTCTGTCAGGCCTTCCTCCCATTACACAGCCCTTGCAGATATAATTAGCAGGAAGCTAGGCTTGTATGAAAACATTAGAAGGGCAGGATACTAGACGAATGGATATTTGCTTTGCTGACCAATCATATATAGAATTTTGGGAAAATATGACACAGGTAGCTACTGATAAGAGACATTTTTTATTTTCCCTTAAATAATGGGAATAAAATGTAGAAAAAGAATTCAGTCTGTCACACTTTTCTAATGGAAATTGATAGATTTAGGGAAGAAATTAGAATTGTCCTATTTAGAAAATGAAGAATAAATAAATTTATTTTTTATAAATGAGTCCATTTTCGGAAGTATATTTTAAAATATTGCAAAATAGTATCATGTTTATACTAAAAATCTCGGCTATGTTAAAAAAAATTGAAAGAAATTTAAAAAGTAGCAGGAAAAGAAGGTTAAATAGCTACTTTATGTTGATACAACTAAAATTAAAGTCTTTAAAAATGAATACTGATGGAATACCTTGCTTAAATTCATCCTACTATATCTTCAGATTCTCCCTAGAGACAAATGTATCCTGATATGATTTAAAATGTTTCCACACATCAGGTCCACTTCCTGTGATGTAATTTGTAGTATATCTTTGCAACAGTATTGTAATCCAGTACATATTCCTCAACTACTACCACAGAGATACATTGGATAGAAAGTAACCATAAAATTTCTCAAGGAATAGCAATGTATTTATAACTTAAGTGATCATATAATTATTACAATCACCATCATCAAAATACCAGATTCAAAATATAATTGTCTACCATTTGAGGTGCTGAAATTGCTTGATTCTTATAATATTCTTCTAAATAGGTGCCCTTATCTCTGTTGTAGAGATGAAATAACTGAGTCCCCAAGACATCAATGATTTGGGGGAGTCCCAATGGTTTGACTTAAAATGTGAACACGTCATCCCCTCCAAGCCCCCCCTTTTCTAATATTCATTTGTCTCTTTAGGTCCACTGAAAATACACAGCAACGAAAAGACCGAGGTCACCAACAGTAGACCCCCATGACCAGGATATTAAACAGTTTGTAGTTTAAGCCTCAATGGGTTGAGTATATGTCCATCCGCAGATACAAGCTGCGATATCATTAACTTATTGATTTGCTTCATTTAAAACGAAGCATAACCTTTCTCCCTCCCCCCACCCGTTCTCTCTGTCCTTTCATTCTTCTCTTTTCCCCTCAATTGACAAGTACTGATACCACATTAAAATCAGTTGGAGACAATGGTTGAAAATACAATCATGATACTATCTTTCTTTATATTTCCAGCAGGAAAGCATGCAGCAAAATGCAAAAGGCACTTGATTACTCCATATAATCAAACAGCTGTTCAGCTCTACTAACAATAGTTACTAGTATGTAGCTGTTGTATTACAGTGCACACTTGTATATGTCTTTTTGTGTTTAACATACATTTAGGCATTTCCACTAAGGGCCTTTTCTTTTGTAAATCAAGACCAGGATATATAAAAAAAAGTTTTATCTATCTAAAGTGTTCTCAACATTAAGAAAATTATGATCTGAAAAATCTGCCAGCTTACGCCTGTTTCTGCAGTTCCAACATTGTAACAATAATGAGTTGGCAGGTCACTTACACTTGTGCCTGGTGCTTCTGGACTAGTTCTGTATCCATAGACATGTTTCTTTTCTCTAATTTGGTTACATTTACATATGACCCCACTTCCTAATTGATATCTTTCTATGGATCTCAAAATACTAACCACTTATAGTAATTAATAGATACCTACTGTCCAACTCTTACACTTTAAAGATATGTAAAATAAAATTTAATTATTATAAATAAAATGCAATTATATATTTTGGAAATATATGTTAAGATATAAGTTCCACTTTTGGTTTCATAAAATGAATAGCGTACTAAGAAGTATTTTAATACCTATAAAGGAACTAGAAGGAATAAAACTCATGTCTATAAATCTCACGTTTTAAATGATATAATTTGGTGTAGTTTAGTTAGAAACATACATGTGCATTAAAATGATGCTGTACTTATCATCGTTAAGAATAACTCAGTCCTCAAAATTGTCAATTGTAATATACTTTCATAGATACACACATAACACACAGAAAAAAATCAATAAGTGGTAGGCAATTTTCCCACAGAAAATTGTTATATTCTAAAAAAAAAAATATTTTAACAATTACACATAAATTCAATCTTTGTATTATCTTACATAACTATGACTAACTTTTAATTTGCCTTTCTTCTTACACAAATTGACTCAAATAATAATGCCATGTATTATGAACCTCTAAATTAAAATTTTGACAAGATGATAAAATAGGTATTTATTACTTCTAAAGTCTATTAGCCTTAAAGTTTAGATGATTCAATATCAAATTTATAAGTAATTCATAAATGTTAGACTTATTATATTCAACTATTATGTCACTTTTAATTTATATAAGCTGATAATAATACGTATTGGTAAATTATTTGCCTAAAATAAAGGATACATAGACCACATAATGTTATATCCTCCATGTTTGTTCAAGCCTATTTACTATAATTGAACACATACTAGGCAGATAGTTGGTAAGAAAATTGTGCAGTTTATAATTCAAGAGTAATAACAGCAAAAAATATATAATTCAGCCCCATAATAACACATTGACAAGAGGAATAACTACCGAACAGAGGAAACCATAGCTGGCCTCATGACAAACAAATCATGTGCGAGATTATTGGGCTGTATTGGGATGTCTAGTTATATACTAGAGAAATAATATACTTTTGCTTTTCCCAATTTCAACAACCACAAGAGTTTTAAATGGAGTAAGATGGTAGAAGCAATTTTACCCCCAGAGACTCACCTACTGTCAGCTGTCCAGTTAACTGCCCCATGTGATTTCTTGCATTCACTGTTACATTCCTGTCAGACTGTAAGACCAGTGGACTATCCTGGGAAACATGTATAAAATAAAGAAATCAAATAAAAAATAGATATATAGTCATAACTTAATATATAAAATTATACCCTGTTTGGGCATTATCAAAATTCTATGTTGTTGTTTTATATTGGGCAGCTATTTTAACATCCCAAACATTGGTTGAACAATATAAAAATAAGGGTGCTTCTTAACTACTGTACAGAATAGGAATGTTTCTACATTGGTAACTGGGCATTAACTATTGAGTGCAAGCATTCCCAACTTTTCTGGTTACTGTATGCATCATAGGCATTTTAGTCTCTCTCCTTCTCCCCTCCCAGGGGCCTGCTTTTGGAGATATTCTAGACCTTATCTAACTGAGAAAGTCTCTTTTTAAGCTGAACTTGCAATTTACAGATCTCAGCTTAAATGTTTCCTCTAAATTTCTTTCCCTGAAAACTGTAACTATAGATTCATTCAATTCCCAAATTCCCAGTCTTCACTTATTTTGTTCAAAGTACTTATCATGTTATGAATTTATTTTGCTCATTTATGTGTTTACTTGTTTTTTTTTATTTGTTTCTGTCACAAGAGAAACCATCCATGGCACAGGGACCATGGCGATTATGTGTACACAACTATAGCCCCACTACTTAATATACTGCTGAAGGAAAGCATTTACTAAGTGCTTACTGAATGGATAAATACATCTTCATAAAAAATATTTAACCATTTACCCCATGTAGAAATTATTTGTAAATCACAGAATGATTTAAGTAAGGAGGTCTATAGAACATAAGGTGTTTGCCTGTAAATTCTTTTAGTATACATAACCTTGGCTGATGTTTCCTTCTATCGCTGGCCTAGTACTTAATAGTAAAATAATTTATGGAAGGACATAATCATTGCCTAAGAAACTAGTATATGAGGCTTTTGCCACCACCTGTCTCAGACAATTAACTTACAACTGACCACATTATCATTTTTATGATCTAAAACATAAGCAGGGTGATTATTTACAAACTGTCCCTTCATTCATTCAACAAATATTTGCTGTCTCACTCTGTGTAACAATGAAAATATCTCCCAACAGTAGCTTCACAATCAAGATGGTGTGTCACTTCCATGTCAATGTAAATATACACATACTTTCATATGCAAGCCATATAAAAACTCTTTCTAGATTAGGATTTGGAATCTGTGATTTGGATAGATATAGAAAGACTATAGGCATTTTCTAAAGCTGTTTTGTGCCCCTTTGGCGAGATACAAAGCACTGAGCAAACACAAGCACACACACAGACTTTCTCTTAAAAGTGTGCTTTGCTAATATATCTAAACTAAGACTTGATTTTTTAAAATAATTTCCACATTTTGAAGATGATATGTATTTTGTAAAGTGAGGTGTAGTTGTATAAAAACCATTATAATCAAATTTCATTTCCTTCTTGGCTCTCATCACAACTTATTTTTTTTTTTGCAAATCGTGTTATTTTTGCAATTAAAAAATCTGATCTTGCTCTAGCTGGTTTGGCCTGTGGACCAAAGGGCCCAGGGTTCTATTCTGGTCAAGGGCATGTGCCTTGGTTGCAGGACCCTCCCCGCCCCCGGCCCTGGTCAGGTGTGTGGAGGAGGTAACCAATCAATGTGTTTCTTTCACATCGATATTTCTCTCTGTTGTTCCCTCTCTTCCACTCTCTCTAAAAATCAATGGAAAATATCCTCGGGTGAGGATTTAAAAAAAAATCTGATCTTTTCCCATATATACTTCTATTCTTCAGGTATTTATCTTTGAAGATATCAGAAGTATTTTAAATTAATTACATCATTTGTTTCAAGAAATATGTTCAAATTCTTTTTACAATATAGATTGAGACTGGGCGTTTTTGCAAAGAATTATACCCAGTAAGGATAATGCACAAAGCAAAAGCTCATAAAAGCACAAAAAGTATTTCATTTTATGTTGGCAAAATAAGTACATGTTACCTATCTATCTTAAAAAGGAGCTTTTAATTAAATAACATTAATTTGAATGTTAGAACAGCAGAAGCCTATAAAGAAACTTTCTGTTCAAAACATACAAAATTTTGGTAGAATTTTCACTCACATTTTTCAATATTTTATGGTATAACATGCATGGCTGTAGTTTAGATATTTTAAAATCAATGACACTATATGCTTTCATTTGCATTATTAAACCTAAATTTCTGTGAACTGTAGCATTTTTTAAGAAGTCTGACCATTTTTAAATATAATTTAAGGACTATGATTAAAATAGCAATCTTTTTACTGATTAGAAATATAAACACACAGCTATCAGAGGCAATGAACAATCCTCTACCAGGGGTCCTCAAACTTTTTAAACAGGGGGCCAGTTCACTGTCCCTCAGACCGTTGGAGGGCCGGACTATAGTTTAAAAAAAAAACTATGAACAAATTCCTATGCACACTGCATATATCTTATTTTGAAGTAAAAACAAAACAAAACAGAAACAAATACAGTATTTGTATTTGAATGTGGCCTGTGGGCCATAGTTTGAGGACCCCTGCCTATATTCATGTGGATATCAATATCTATGTTACATCAGTATAGTAAAATGTGATAAGGTGAACTGAATCAAAACCAAGTAACTATTTTTGGTAAATGAAATGCAATGCATGTAAGAATACCATTTTCATTGACAAATCACACCGTATTTCTGCATTATAGATAAAGCACAGGAACATTTTGAGGGGTTAAAACCAAGGCCTATTTATCTTAGGTCCAACACATAACCTTTTACACAATATCCCCTCAGTACCAACTTAAAAATATGTATGTGATAAAAATATCTATGGTAAAAATGATACCAACTCTTTCAATCATCTAAAGAGGACACAATCCTAAACTATCTATAAATTCTATAACAAAGCCATTTTAAGTGAAAATCAGTACCAAGAAACGACCTCTTTCCAAAAAAAAGATTGACATTTAAGAAGGTTTGATATCGTCTTTGCATTCATTTCTCCAAAGTTCTCTACATAAGAAAATCATTCCACCAACAGATCATAGCTTTCCACTCTCTTCTTTCTATTTTCTCTTCATGCTCCTTTATATTGCCTGTCTGTGTTCCAAAACTTGGAAAGCCAGTCTAGTTTCAGATAGTAAAATAGAGATAACAGTACTCCCTTCTAGCTTGTTTTTGCTGGGCACATAATGGGTGGGGAGACAATCATTTGGTGGTATTATCTCATGGAGTAGGAATAAACATAGTCAGGATGAATAGGTGGCACCGTAGTCTGCACAATGCACTAGTATAAATATCTTTATTTTCTTTGGAGGAAGAAGAACTTCATACTTAGATTCAAGTATCTTTCCACTAAAACTAGGATATCCTCTATTCGCAGGTATTTCAGTTCTCAGGAGCTGACCTGCATCTTGGCTGTAACTACAGGAAATATACTTATGCTTTTATGCTTCTTACGCTACTCATGAGACAAAGCCAGCAGAGGATACAGGGAGAAGGGCAATGGCACCACTAAATGGGCCTGAGAACCCTGCTTTCATTTCCTTCACGCACACAGTATTTAGCTGAGGATCTGGCTGTAACCTTGCTAATGGTTATCCTATATAATAAAAGCCTAATCCTATATAATAAAAGCCTAATATGCTAAGTGTCCAGTTGTCCAGTCAGATGTTCAACCAATCAAAGCATAATATGCTAATGACCAGATGACTGGACAACCAGACACTTAGCATATGATGTGCACTGACCACCAGGGGGCAGATGATCTGACTAGTAGGTTAACTTCCTCAGGGGTCTAGCTGATTGGGACTGAGTGACTCAGGCCGGACATGCCCTGGAGCCCTACAGCAGTCCCTCCCAGACTGGCTTACCTCCTGTGTCCCTGCCCGGCCCTGATTGTGCACCGGTGGGGTCTCTCATCCTGGCCTGTACCCTCTTGCAATCTGAGACCCCTCGGGGGATGTCAGAGAGCCAGTTTTGGCCTGATCACACAGGCCTGGCCGAGGGACCCCACTAGTGCAAGAATTCATGCACCAGGCCTCTAGTAGAAAAATAATGCAAAATGTTCTCATTGCAGTGCCTTTGTGATAGGCTGTGCAACTGAGTAAGGAGGAAAAATGATTCTTTGTATTTCTATTGGGCTCACCTTTGTTTAACATAAATATTTACTGAGTACCTATGATGTGCCCAGCTCTTTGCTTGTCAGTGTGTGTAAAACAGTAACAGAAAGAGACATACTTTATTCTCTTACAGACTTCATAATCTACTAAGCCACAAGGACAATAAAGCAGGTAAATAAAAAATAGAAAAAAACAGAGAATGTTACACTCACAAGCTGCTGATAGGCTTTTCTCTAAAAAAGTATGTTGTACTAAAAAAAATAAATAAAAAAAGTATGTTGTACTGATGAGAAGATGGTGTGTATATATGTGTATAAGGTGTTGCATGTATATAAGGCACTTCAGATTCCTATCTTCATTCTTTCAAGACTATCAAATTGTAGTAGAAATAGCAGTAGAAACAGCAGCTAGGACTTGCTGGTACTTAATCAGTGCCAGATGCTGCTCTAAATACTTTACATCTCTGAGCACAAAGTAAGATTGCCCATGAAAAAAAATTAAGAAAATTAAGAAAGTGGTTGTAAGACAGGCAGTGGACCCTGACTGATTTCAAACAGTGAGTCTAGCAAACGCTGGCTGCTTGACTCAGCAATTCACAGAACTTCTCTGTACCATCCTTTCTTTATGTGTAAACAGCGTAATGTTACATGATTTGCGGGGTTTCTAAGGAATTAATGATATAATATATACAAAATGCTCGGACAAGGGCCTCACCTTTGCTAGGGGAACTGTTAGTGTTTGCTTTAATTATTTATTCCGCACTGCAATCCTGTACTCTACTAATGACAGTGCTAGCGACCATTCGTTGTGTTCACAGTGAAGACAGTGCGGCAAAGAGTACAAGTCAGTTGCTTTAAATCACACAGCTAATAAATAACAGAGGATGTAGTCGTCAAACCCGGCAGTCCATATCTAGAATCTTTCCTGTCAAGCACAGTAAGATACACTCTCTCTGGTCAGTGATTAATTTCAAGCCTTTCTAAAATGGCAAACCAAACTCTGAAAATAAATTAAAAATAATGGGACACATATAATTTAAACTTGCTTTAAACATTCCCACCTCTGAAATATCTGATACATATACTGCCTTAGAAGTAAGATCTGACCTCCACATTAGCATCATCCAAGTTTCAGGAGGTCTGGTTCATTGTGTTTGCCCAGGTTGGAGAGGAAGGGGGATACTCCTGACAATGCCCTCCGCAGACACATTTTAGAATATATCACCTATGAGAGCCTCCCTAAATAATGGGACAAGTTATCCTAAAAGATAACTTGAATTAATGATACATATTATTCCATGTAGATGGCATAAACTTGATATGTCATTTCTGGAATTTATCAGATTTTACCAGATACATTTTCTTTTTCTTTTTTTAAATATATTTTTATTGATTTCAGAGAGGAAGGAAAAGGGAGAGAGAGAGAAACATCCATGATGAGAGAGAATCATGGATCAGCTGCCTCCTGCAAGTCCCCTACTGGGGATCAAGCCTACAACCCAGGCATGTGCCCTTGATCAGAATCAAACCCGGGACCCCCTTCAGTCTGCAGGCTAATGCTCTATCCACTGAGCCAAACTGGCCAGGGCTAGATACATTTTCTAATTAATCCTCACTGACAGAAATTATACAATTTTGCAATAACTTATATTATCTCCAAACTCTGTCTTCCTTTTCCTCAATATTTAATCAGCTATGTCAGAAATGTTTCTGAAATACACGATTTCCTGTAACAGACTGGTAACTCACATCATGATAACCACTTCTTGCTTAAATTGATTTTTTTTTCATATCCACTGTTAGGTTTAAAAATATTTTTAAATAAGAAAACATTGGCATGGTTAAAGCAGAGCAAAACAAAATAAACTATGTATTGATTCCTCATTCCCAGTATGAAAAAAATTCACATTTTTAACATATAAGGTACTTTATGATGTGCTCCAGTTGTACTTTTGCAGCTCTATTTCAAGCCCTTCACCATGCAAGAACTACCCACATTTCCATTTTTCTGAAAATATGCCACTACTGTGTATTCTCATCGTCTGTTCCCTATGCCTGAAATTCTTACCCACGTCTCCAAACTGGCCAAGCTGTAGCTATTTTGAAGTCTCAGGTGACAGTTATGTCCTCTGTGAAGCTTTCCTGACCTTCCTGAGTTAAAACACACCTCCCGCTTTCCAGCGCTCAGCTGGGGTTGATGACAGTATTTGTCACAGGACTTTGTGGCTTGCTTCCTGTTGATCATTCCTTTGTTTATATCCTCCACTAGAGGCCCAATGCATGGAGATTTGTGCAAGAATGGGACTTCCTTCCCCTGGCTGCCGGCATCGCCTTCACTACTGCCGGAGCCGCCTTTCCACCTTTGCTCCAGACAGGAGCCGGCCAGCCACCTTCACACGCTGCCCAGAGGCCCAGAGTGGCTGGGGAAGTGCTGAATGCAAGCATCCCGCCCTGCCCCCAGCCACTCATGTATGCAAATTAACCCACCATCTTTGTTGGGTTAATTTAAATATTCATTTCTGATTGGCTGGTGGGCATTGTGAAGGTATGGTCAATTTTCATCTTTCTCTTTTATTAGTGTAGATTCCACTGGAATGTCCCCAAAGCGGACTTTTGAAAGTATAGTTTGCATCATACTTGGTGCCTACTTCATGTTCAATAAATGCCTGTTGAGGGAATGAACTGATCCTTACACATTCCTGATGCGCTTAGGCTGTGTGTGCTCACTTGGATGTGTGTTCAGGTCACACAGAACGTACCTTGCTACTATTTTTTTTTTTTAACCCAGAGCAAGCTTTTTTAAAAAAAATGTTTAAGCAGAACAAGCCATATCACATTATGATTTGATTTATATTCATCATCTTTTGCTGCCCAGAGCAGACACCACATTCCTTTCCAAGTATTCAAACCACTGAAGAAGCTGCAAAACAGGTAATTTTTAAATTTTTTGATTAATAAAACAATTCATTGAAATTGTTTCCTTCAGAATGCAAATTATTTAATTGCTAAAATATATATTTCAAAGGCATCAGTGTTGATCATGAAAAGGAATGTATATCAAGAGCTGTTAGACTGACTTCCCTGAATTATTGGTGCTTACGTGTTAACCTGAATGTGAAGTAGTGCAGGAGAAAGAGCATTTATTTATCAATCAACTGTCCTCTATTTCTACTCCCAACAAGATTTTTTGAGCATTTCCTCACTGTGGCTCATTTTCTGTTATGAATTATCTAGTCACGGAAGCCACTGACAGGAATATATTCTGGGGATGTTCTGACTCCTGAGTGACCTTTGCCTCTGCCCTGACTCTTTCAGGCTACGGAGTGAACACAGCGTCTAGGCTTACTCCTGAGGCCTTCCTCATCCAATTACTGCCCATGAGTGAGTCTGCAGAATAAACTGTAACCAATTACGTTTCTTTTCCCTTTCACTTCCTGAAGTAAAAATTGAAGCAGAAGGATAAAAACTATTTAAGGAGCTTTTTTTCTTTTCTGATCCTGCTCTACTTTTGTTCTAATTTTTTCTAGTCCAGCCTTTCTTAAGTTATTCTTGTTTCTATCTTTCTATATTATTGTATAATTTTTGTTATTTTAACTATAGTTTCTAGAATAAGTGAGGTATAAATAGAAAAATAATGTACAATACTATAAATAACGTTAATATGCATATGCACATATTCAACATGACACAATGATGTTGTGGCCATTTAAATTGATACCAAGAAATGCCGAAAGTCTAAATATGAATACAGATAGTTATAAAGTTATATAGCGACGTCTACCTAGCAATTCAAGATCAATAAAAGAATAATTTGTTTCAATATCTTCTAAACAATGAAGTGACAAGAGAATTTGTTGAAATTAGAATTTTGCAGACATTTTGGTTGAGGCTATGCTTTTAACTATAGAACAACCAACATAGTAATGTGTTATTCAAAAGAAATACCACTAATTACTAGATCTCTTTATATTTTTAGAAAGATTACAGCCTACCAGAGAATATAAAATAATCATTTGCATATCTTAAGATACTTTAAAGAAATATTTTCTCCACACATGAAGATTAGAATGGAAATAATTAGAAAGCAGGTGTGTCCTTGTAAGAAAGAGGATACAATTTTTTTTCTTTCAATTCAGAGTTTCTCTTGACACCAAAATCACACTATTTATCACTAGTCTAGTCTGGAATATTTTATTTAAAAAATATGGAACAGTGCATTAGTCCTCTGTACGCATGTCTAATATACCCCTGATCTCCTGGAAGTCCTCTGATTATTCATTAGAAAAAAGTGAAAGCCACTTATCACTGAAGAGATCATTTGGAACCTTATAGTATCTCCAGGTATCCATTTGACATTTTGAATGAGCTAAGGTTAACAGGTCACAGGTTAGCACTAGACTCACAGCTTATAGGTACAGTAAATTCATGGACAGAGTAAAAACAAATGTAACAGAAGATTTACTTCTCCTAAAAAAATAAGTGCTAACATTATATAAACTAATAAACCTCACATCCAAAATTCATCTACATGTTGCAATAGTGAGCTCTTCTAGAGTGCATTCAACATAACATATGATAATATATAAATGTCACTGGGTTAATGTGATAGTCTTATGATCAGTTTATCTGCAAGTGGGGAAAACTGGCATCAACTAAGCTACAGTTTGAACATCTTAAGATATTTTAGAAAAACTTTTATAACCTTCAAGTGTGAGAATTATGTGCAGCTTGGTAGAAATAAATGAGAAGTGGGTCAGTTTATAGAAATATTGCAACAAGGCCTTGCCTTCTTCATGCTAGCAACCTAACTTCTAAAAATCAATAGACATTCTAAATAATGTAGCATAATGCAAAGGCAGAGAGCTTTAAACCTTACAAAATATTCAATAAGCAGCTTAACCATCACCATGACATATACTTGGCTGCCACTTTGTGTTTGATTCCAGAGGATGCTAAAACTACCTCTTATACTTGAGCCATTAATCTTATGAAAATACAGTTAGCCTCTGTAGCCTCCAGTATATGGGTTTGAAATACTATATTTTACAATAAAAATGTAATTATCAATTTGTCATAGCCTGTTCCAATCATACCTTATATAAAATATTTACTGGATTTATTAATAAGGAAACATGAATAGAAGTGACTCCAGAGGAACATTGAAGAAAAAGGCAAATTATGTTCCTCTTGAAAACAAAAACACATTTTTGCGAGATGAAATTATTTCACTAAAGTCTTAAGCCATTAGAAATGATGCCCAAGCAAAATTATATTGCCTTGCTTCGCTTTCACTCATAGGCAACTGAGGTGCTACCTGAGACCAACAGAATGAGACAGTAAATTTTTTTTAAAAAGAAGGCCCTTCTCTAAACACCTAGATTCAATAAAGGCAAATAAATATTTTGATTTTTTAAATGAAGATCTATATTAAATTTACTTCCTTAAGAAGTTTTACTGAACATACTGTTTTATTAACCTCCGTAGAACAATGCAAAACTAATTTTCTCATTAGGATCAATGTTAAGTATAAACTGACTAGTTGAGTTACCTCCATGTTTGTTATTCTTAAATTTACATGTCAATATATTGACCAAAGTGTAATGCTGAGAATCTACCAATTTAAAGCTGGAAAAGAAATGATCAAACCATTTTCAAGGTGTGTATTCACTTTAGGCTAGAGTACTGGTCTCCACAAACTGTCTATTAAAGTATTGTTTTAGAGGGTGTTCAGGCTCTCTCTTTAGGATGAAAAAAGAATCTATTAAAAGTCAACTGAGAATTTTAAGACCATCAGGGGATCTAAATTCAGAAGAAAACTAAAATCGGTGTAAAAAAATTTCTGATTTTTCAAGACAAAAATATTCCTAAAAGATTTGGTATTGCTAAGCACATCTCTCTATATAAAAGCCTAATAGGCAAAGTGTCCCCTCAGGAGTTCGACCAACTGGGAGTTTGATCACTCGCTATGATGTGTGCTGACCACCAGGGGGCAGTGCGGAACTAAGGGAGACCCTGGCAGGCATCTAGCAGCCAGGGTAGTGAGGCCCTGGCCAGCAGCCGGCAGCAGCTAGGGATCCAACCCATGCAAGAATTTCATGCACTGGGCCTCTAGTTGAAGAATAAATAGGGTGTGACCTATTTCTGCCCTAAGAAATTTAACCATGACAAATGAGACATTCATAGAAAGGACAGGCTATAGTTTTTGAGATAATTTAATCTGTGGCTGCATTAATCCTTGGATGATCATGTAGTTATCAATTAGTAAAAAACTGCACTAACTGCCATTAAACCAACCTTGTATTGAATGAACCTTAATTTTGTACATAAAATCATTAGTAATTAAAAAAATATAGTAATAGGTAAAAATAAAGAACCTCATGGATACGTTCAAATGTTATGAAATGACATATGGTTTAATGGGTAAACTGTTCTTTGCCTCACAACTGTTTCTGTTGCCCTAAATCAACTGATCAGCACTGCCCAGTAGAACTATCTGTGAGAATGAGAATTGCTGGCATTATCCAATAGAGTATCCACCAGTCTCAGGTATCCAATTAGCACCTGAAATTAGATACTAATTGTGCCTTTTTAATATTAATTAATTTAAAATCTAATATCCACATGTGGCTAGTAGATATACTATTGGAAAATATAAAATTATAGAACTATCCAGACCCATCAGAGTAACCTCTTTAAAGAATTCAATCCCTCTAATTTCTGTATTCAATTTTAAGAACATCTATTTTATTTTTTGAATATTGCTTAAAGTAATTTATTACATTTAGCCTTTTATCTTTTTATTGTTTTCAAATTTTAAAGCTTCAAAAATGAATAAATAATACATACATCATTGCCATCATCAAAGATATATATCATGATATATGAGGATTAATGTACAATTTTTAAAAATGATGCAAAACTTAAAATAAGTTTCAAACAATGCTCCAGAAAAACATCCAACATGCACACACAGCTTTCTAAATTAGAAAAATGAAGATGTGAGAAATAGAATCTGACACCCTATGTTACAACAGCTAAGTAAACAAAAACAAAATTGAGAAGTCCTTTATCAATTTCTTTTATACTATCACTTATACATTTTTGTGCTTTTTTATATGGATTTTTTTTCTTAAACTTTACAGTAAGTATGCATTTTGTGAAGAATGAGGAGATAATTACTTTGGAATTGCTTCATATGAAAACATGATTTTTGCTTTAGTTTTGATTTTATGCTTTTGTTTTTGTGTGTAATGAAAGTAGGGATTTTTCTTAAATACTACTTAGTAAAAAAATAACATTTTAAAACTTTCCTTAAACCAATTGTAGAATGCAAATAAAAATATAGCAGTTTATGAGAGAAAATAACCCAGAAACGTATGGTACTACCTTTCAAGTCTATGAAAAAACTTAAAAATCATTAAAAATACCATTGTGAAGATTTATATTTTGATAAGTCTGTGTCTTATTTCTGACAATGTTCCTAAGATGATAAGAGGATTTTTCCTTTCGTGTCAACGTCTAAGTGCTAGAATTTAAGATAAGTCCAAACAATTCTTCCTTATTAAAAATCATAAAAACTGTCAATTTTAATAACTTAGTCTGTATTAAAGAGTCTCATTCCAAGTCTTCTTACACAAGACAGCTTTCAGCACAGGAAGGGATCCACAGGCCAGCAAGAGTCTACTGAGCCTAAGTTGGACTAGTATATGTCTATCTAAACCCCTGTCCCCTGCCACCTCAGCTGACTCTTTTTGAGTACCAGTCTTGAATACTTAGCACAATTCTGAGATCAAAAGGCACCTTATCAAAGTCTTAGTATGTTCAGTTCTGACACTCTATGAGTCATTTGGGTTTATACTATACTTATAGAACTCATAAAACCAACATTTAATTGATAGAATTCAAGTACCTGCCTCATTTACTCTTGTAAAGAGGATTAAAAAATATTTTCTAAAAGTGGCTGAAATCCTAATACGAATAGTTGATATATTTTATGGTCAGTGCTAGTATTATCTTTCTTGTTGGTCCTATAATTCTTCTTGGAAAGACTAATAAAAATGCCAGAGTCTAGAATACTACCAGTTCATATGAATTAAACCAAAACGTAATGACCCATTAGTATGGAGCAAAGGCTAAAGAATCCTATATAATAAAAGCCTAAAATGCAAATTGACTGAATGGTAGAACCACCGATGGAACGACCGCTCACTATGATGCACACTGACCACCAGAGCAGTTGCTCAATGCAGGAAATGCCCCCAGCCAGAAGACCCCAGGCCAGCCAAGGCAGGTGCCAGTGGGGGACCCCACTGATCATCCTGCTAGTCGCCCCACAGATGGAGGTGATTGGCATTGGCGGTGGGGGTTGGGGCTGGTGAGTGGGTGGCACCATGCCAGCCAAAGCGGATGCCAGCAGGGGCCCCCCAATTGCCCACTAGTCACCCCTCAGATCAGCCCTGATCATAGGCCAGGCCTAGAGACCCTACCCGTGCATGAATTCCATGCACCGGGCCTCTAGTACAAATATAACAGGCATGATTCTTGTCTTAAAGTGTCTTCTATTTTGGTGGGTGAGGCATTCATGCAATAGAGTGGAAAAATACAATGATATATGTTTTGTAGAGTTCTATAGACGCACCAAAGGACTCACCTACTACACACAGGCATAATTAGGGGAGGTTTTCTTCAATACTTGAATGCTCAATAATGTGTAGCCAGGAGAAGGTAGGGACCCCCCCCCCCCCCCAACAAAAAAAAGGGCCCCCACCCCCCCGCAAAAAAAATGAAGGAAATGTCTGGTAGTGGGAAGAGACTAATCAAACATAGGGGGAAAAGGAGAAAAGTAGGGAACTGAAATAAATCTGGCTTCATAGAAATTATTATAGAGAAGATCATGACATGAAACTGTATTAATGCTTCGTTAATAATATCGGCAAAAAATCGTTTATAACCTTAGCTTTGACCCGTGTTAGAAGAAGCTATAGTAGAAATCAAATTTAGACATGAATAGTTATATGTAACAATTTTTGTTACAGAAATCACTTGGATTAGCTCTTAAATGGAGAGGATGACAACAATCTATTTTTCCCTCTCTACATTAATTTAAATATATCAGTGTGAATGTCAAATTAAAAATAAAATTTACATTTAAGTAAAATGAGAGTGCTATAACAAATTCCAATTTTATTTGTGGAATGTTTATATTACCTAAGTCTCATAATGAAAAGCTTTTTCCCAATGGCAATAAATCATTTAGGCTGTTATTTTAAATAAGTACAATATATGTATTTGTAAAGAAATAAATAATAATAAAAATAAAACTAATAGAAAATTTTTCTTTTTCTGTGTTATTCCTCTTAGTTGCTTAGCCCTAGGCTTAGGACTTCTATTTTAATTACAACAAATTATACTGCACCTTGAAAAAAAGACTTAGTACTTCCCTCCTTTACATCTCAGTAAATCATCTCTAGTTTTGAACTAAAGAAGTCCTCTCTCTTACTCTTCCTGAAATGATGCATATATGTCTCACATTTCTTGCACACAAAGCGCCCTGAGCTGGGAATACAATTCAACTCCTTGCACTCTCCCAGGGCATTCCAAGAAATCCGTGCCCATAAAAAATCCTAGTGAGCGTTCCCAACCCACATAATGACATTTAAATGTGAATTTTAAATATTATCAATCATAATGTCGAACTATACTACCACACTACTCCTAGCCCTTATGTTTTAAGGTTTAGAGTATTTAGAAGAAATCTATCTTGAGTCCTCAACCAAGGAAATCCAAGTATATGAGATAATATACATTATAACTTACCATCATGTGTGTTGGAAAACTATTTCAGTATTTGTCCTTAACAAAGAAAATAAGCACAGGCAACATCAAATGCAACCTGAATACTAAATACAAAAACTAATTAGCATTGTAATAAGCTCCCAAGGGATGTATAACAAAACATTACAGTTAATACTTTATCTCAGCTCAAGAAGGTAGGACGTTTATGACCCTCTAATTTAGAAATTCGAAAGTTGTCAAATTCTTTTTGTTATTTTCCAAGGAAGATGGGATGATTTTTAATAAACATACATGCACATTTCTAACAAGCAAACACTAAGACAGATGGCCTTGCCTCCTGATACCATTTGTTTGAAATAGGTGTCAAAGGAATATTCTTTAGGGTCTCATTCTTTTATTAAATTTCCTTTAAAATATACTCTAATCTTTTCACATTTAGTTGTGGGGTTTTTTTTTTGAGATTTTATCTGCATATGTTGATATAGAACTTTAACCACACAATTTCTTAAACTATTATTGTTGTTTTGAATTGTAATAAAGTAAATCTTATTTCAAAAATTTGATAGAAAAAATAAAGTATTAAAAATAGCAGGAGTTCACTAGAAATTTCAAGTGAATTCCATACCTTTCAGCGTTTTAAAGTTTATGATTAATTCTGCACAAGAGAAACAGTTGGTTTACATAAATATTTCATCTTACTAAGTTATGCACAAGATGTTTGTTTCCACTTCTGATGAACTTTAGAAACATTTGATAAGGCCAAATAGAGTTTGTTTTTAAAGTGCATGTTGAAGGTAAAAAAAAACCTGAAAACTCTGTACAGTATTCTTCTGTTGTTTTTTCTAGTGTTATTACCAAGACTTACTATAGTCTTCTCTTGGTATCAAAACACCCTATATAATAAAACCCTAATATGCAAATCGACCAAACAGTGGAATGGTTGGTCACTATGACTGCACTGACCACCACGGGGCAGACACTCAAAGCAGGAGCTGCCCCTTGGTGGTCAGTGCACTCCCACAGGGACAGTGCTGCTCAGCCAGAAGCTGGCTCACTGCTGGTGAGCACAGTGGTGGTGGCAGGAGCCTCTCCTGCCTCCACACTAAGGACCCCTCGGGGGATATCTGACTGCTGGCTTAGGCCCATTTGGACCATAGTTGGACATCCCCTGAGGGGTCCCGGACTGTGAGAGGGCGAAGGCCGGGCTGAGGGACAACCCCCCACCCAGTGCACAAATGTTGTCACCGGGCCTCTAGTCTCTATATATAAAAGACCTACCAGCTGGGTGGTAGCTACAATGCACACTGACCACCAGGGGGCAGACTCTGAATGCAGGTGTGGAAACCACAGGCATAGAAATATGGAACAGACTGATGAATCTCAGGGGGAAATGAGGAGAGGGGAGAGTGGGAAGAGATTTCCCAAAAATCTTATATGCATACTAGAAGCCTGGTGCATGGATTTGCACACAGGTGGGATCCCTGGACCTGGCCTGCACCCTCTAGCAATCCACGACCCCTTGAGGGATGTTGGAGAGCTGATTTCAGCCTGATCCCTGCAGGCCAGGCTGAGGGACCCCACTGGTGCATCAATCTGTGCACCGGGCCTCTCATCTATATATATAAAAGCCTAAGTGACCATTAAGGTTGACTGGTTGCTATGATGCGCACTGACCACCAGGGGCAGACACTCAACACAGGAGCTGCCCCCTGATGGTCAGTGTGCTCCCACAGCCAACCTCCCCTGCTCCCTCCCCCCAGACTGGGCTAGATGACCCCAATTGGCCCCAGTCACCAGCCAGGCCGAGGGACCCCGCCTGTGCACGAATGTGTGCACCAGGACTCTAGTGTTATTATATATGAAAATCTCCTTCAAGACATGTTCCAAATACACTTTTATTTTAAATGATGCTCATTTGGATACCTACTAAAAGTTTATTTAAACAACTTCAAAAGTGTCCTTTCTTTATGCCTTTTATTAATTTTTACAAAAATTTACTGTTTGTAGTTTTCTATGTATGCTTCTCAGGCAATCACATAAGATACATATCCTATCTAATAATAGACAAACATGGTAATTAACCATACCTCCGACATGCTTCCCATTGACTAATCAGGGCAATATGAAAATTAACTGCCAACCAAAGATGGCGGCCAGCAGCCAGGCAGCTGAAGCAAACAGGAGGCTTGCTTGCTCCAGCGATGAAGGAAGCCAAGGTTCCCCGCCTGCTGCTGCCCACCTCTGAGCTGCACTCTAAGAAACAATGTTGCAATTATAGAAGCTAAACAAGCCCAGATACCTGCTTGCAGCAGCCAAGGTCTCAGTGCTGGAGCCAAGCCTCAGAGCTAAAGCCGGCTCTCAGTTCCAGTGACAGCCATAGAAGGTAAATAAATCCCAGAATTAAAAAAAAAGAAAGAAGGCCTCTATCCTATATAATAAAAGGGTAATATGCAAACTGACCCTAACAGCAGAATGACTGGGAATGACTGGTCACTATGACACACACTGACCACCAGGGGTCAGATGCTCAATGCAGGAGCTGCCTTCTGGTGGTCAGGGGGCTCTCACAGGGGGGAGCTCTGCTCAGCCACAAGCCAGGCTGATGGCTGCCAGTACAGCAGTGGTGGGGGGAGCCTCACAGCAGTGCTAAGACTGTCTGACTGTAGTTTAGGCCTGCGCCCCACTGGCAAGTGGACATCCCCTGAGGGCTGCTGGGCTTCCAGAGGGATGTTGATTGCTATCTTAGGCTCAATCCCCTGGGGAGAGGGCGTAATCCAGCAGGTGGTCATCCCCTGAGGGGTCCCAGACTGCGATAGGGCACAGGCCTGGCTGAGGGACCTCCCTTCCCCTCGAGTGCACAAATTTTTGTGCACCAGGCCTCTAGTTATTATATAAACTGCATTGAGGCAATAATAATAATAATAATAATAATAATAAACTGAGCGTTCTGTAAAGTGACACTGAGGCCCCAAATTCATTTTCTCCCTAGACTTTTGGCAGCTCATTTCCTTACTTCAGATTTGCACAATCATTAGCATCTTATAAATGAATAAATCATATCAGTCATTCATTTTCTGAACTCAGAATTTTAGAACTAAATGTGAGAAATGACAGAGAAAAAAACAGCTTAAATCCTTACTGAACATATGAGAACACAGAGAACATGGGGTGGTGTGATCATGGGCCTACAGTAACACAGGTCAGAGCTAACCTAGGTCTCCTTCCTCACAGTCAAATTTTAGTAAACTAACCAACATCAAATATTTGAACATTTTCAACTGAAAGGTTTCTAATCATCATGAATAGCCAATGTAAACCCACAGAGTGAAATTAGATCCTACCTTGGTTTTCCCCATTGTCTATTCTAACCCACTCCATAGAACAGCCTTTTCCCTGTTCCATTAGATGAAATCTAGTCAGAGTCCAATGCATTTTTAGGATACTCTCAGAAAATTAAAAGGTCTCTTTGCAATAATTAATGTATTTAATCCACCTACTACCCAAGCCTCAAATCTCCTCTCTCATTCCTCACCTGGGGCCTGCTGATACTCACTGCCTTCAACTAAAAGGGAGATTAGTTCCTTTCTCTCTCACATCTTAAAACTTCTACTTTTCCTCCTCCTCATTCTCACAACATGGAGGACAACAACAACAAATCAAGAGGGAACAATGTTCCTTCACTATTACTGCTCTGGGCTAGAGTTTGCACTTCAGCCCATGGCAGGTGCCTGGAGGCCTCTCCTTGCACTTTTCTGGAACACTCATTTCTTTGGTTTAGTGGTGGGACCACCAACAGCTGGGGATCCCTCTCCTGCAGGGCCCTTTATGAAGTGGACGCTTCTTCATCAGCTGGTAACTTGAGACTGTTTTCTTACACCTGGGAATCCTGGGCTCCATACCTGTAAGGTTACTTTATCCTGACTGATGACGTAATGCAACCCTAAGCTGGCTCTCACTCACAGAGGACCACCATCTGGTTAAGGGTGAGCCTCAGCATTCTTTGTCTGCCAAACTCTGGGAGTGAAAGCCATTCAAATGTGCCAACCTACCATCCTTAGAATCTCTCAGGCCCGAGCCAAACACCGGTCCTCTAGGTGTCCCAAGTTCTGCAGTCACATATAACATCCTCCCATGGGGGCCAACCCCTGTGCTAGAGCGACCATGCCTTTCCCTTGGGGAATAGCAGAGGACCTGTACATGAAAAGCTCTACAACTTCTCTTCTTTATACAAAATCCTATGCCTGTGTATCCTCAGTTTGGCGGGTATGATGAGTAATGTAAAGTATTTCCTATCCCAAGTCCTATGGGATAGTCCATTCATTACTTTGGAATGAGCATGCATTTTCTTGGGGTCTCAACTGAGACTGTGATTAAAACAATTTCATTTAATCATGTTGTCACAGATTCTTAGAAAACATGTAGCATTCATTTTTTTTCATTCCCAGTGCTTATCACAGTGATTGAAACTTAGCAGGTACTAAATAACTGTGCTTTTTTGAAAAAAAAAAAGATTGAAGTGATCGTTAATTTAGATCCTGCACCATGTGTTCTCAGAAAAACAAACATGTAAGCCATTCTTGATTTATTTTCTCCCAATGAGTTCAACAACACATTTTTCACTGAGTCTTAATTTTATACCCTTTCTATCACTAAAATATTTGCCCCACTCCCCACCTTTCTTTTATCCACTGACTTAAGTTAGGTGTTCACCTCTCACTTGGACTGTTCTAAACATTCTTATTTCTCTATAACACATTCTTTTCCTTCTAATCAGTATTTTATACTGTCTTCAAGGGTGTTGCTCTAAAAATTAAAATTTGATTCTTTTATTCTATCCCATTACTCTGCCCTCTGTTTAACCCACTTCTCTCACATTTTGAAGAGAGTCCAAATTATCCAGAAAGACACGAAGAACTTTTACAATGTGAAATCTGTCTAACTCCCCATTACTTTCTTGTACCATTCACCTCTTTTACCCTATTGAATTTCAATAATATTCAACCACAAAGAGATTAAAGATTGGGCCATGCTCTTTCATAATTTCCAACTTTGGCAAATGTATTTCCTTTTCAAGAAATATCTTCCTTTCTTGTTTATCTGGTCAACTTCAAGTGCCCCTGCAAATGATATTTTACAACCCCTTTCAGAAATACTCACTTCCTCAGTTCTGCTAACTCCAGACCATATGCTACTAATGCATATATTACTATATTATTTGTCTATATGTCTGTCTTTTCAACTTGACTGGAGTAGTTTCTTTATTATAATCAATCAATCAATCAATGATTTAAACAATCAATAAATTAAACATTGTTAAATTGCTAGGTTGTTGGTGGGAGAAAAAAGCATCCTAAGCATAGCATCTGGAATACAAATGGAGAGAATGAAATGGGAGAATTAACTGTGTAAATTATATAGTATTTATTAGCTCCATTTATTTTCAAGCAGTTTAATAGTCACCAGAATATTACCACATTAAGTGGTCTGATTCTCCCTATGGAGACCTGCAAATAGTTTAGTCAAACTAAGGCTGCCATGAGCAAAATGACTTCTACGGTAAAAGTATGCACAGAATCAGTCCTTTGAATGTGTTAAGAGTCTCCTGATCAAATACTTGTAGTTATTGGGCAATTCATGCCAAGGTGAAAAGGTCTTAAAAGAGAATGAAAGATTGTGAAGTAGTGATAACAAACACGGAGAGTTTCTGTATTTTCTACATTGTTATTTCCTGAGCAGCACGCATTCTACAAAACGAGCTATGATTTATTGGTATAATCTTCCCAATACGAAGCTGAATCTCCTCCCACATACAGTAGGGCTATTAGGTTATTCACAGTAGCAAACCCCCAACGAAGGCACCTCAATGAAGAAGCGGGTATTCTGCTGTGATCTATGTCTACATGAGACTTTGTATCTGTGATGTACCAGAATATGCACAAGCCTCTGAGCAATATCCTCAATAAGCCACAGGTAGTTTTAAATTCTCAGCCCACAAAAATATGGAAATTGCTATCACAAATGCTTAGAATGCATGTCTCTCCCCTGATAAGTTGATGTTTTAAGGAAGTAGCTCTAATTCTCAGTCTAGACATTTAATGGAGACATGTCTCTTTAAAATGAAATAATAGGAATATACTGCTTCACGTTTGTTCTTGGTGCGCCATTTGATCATAATTACTTATCTTAGGTTGAATTGCCTAAAAATCAGAGCCTGAGTAAAATATTATGTGCTAACGTCTTATTCAGGACTCCAATCAGTCATTGGTGATTAAGAGAGAAGGAAGGAAATGTAGTGACATGGAAAAAGAAAGAACATGTATACTGAGAAGAGAGACCTAGATGGTCACTGATAATCATCCCTCATCAGAGAAGCCTTATGAATAATGATATCTGAGGACAGGCATCTGTCAGGGACAGTACTTATCTGGTTCCTATCCCTTACTGATCAAAGGCTATGTCATGGTTTATAATTCATGCCTCCCCCTCCCCCACAGCGCTGTGTAGTATAGCTGGTGCAGTGTAGCACAGCGCTGTATAGTATAGCTGGTGCATTTCTGCCTACAAACACACCAGGTCTCTCTAGGCAGCTTTTAAGGAAGCCAGAGCTCCAGTGGAACCTGGCCAGTCAAGTTCACAGTGATCTTTGGTCAGTCAATGTCGAGCATGGGGTTTCATTACAGGATTGGTTGCAGTGGCAACAGTAGAGACTTGGCTGCATAACTAGAAACTATTTCAACCAGTTTCTAGGGTCTGTCCATCCAGCAAGCCAGGCAAATGCATGGAGCCTAAACAGAATCCTTTACCTCCATCTCATGCCTTTTCATGACATTCATATGTAAAAGGCAGTGTTGCCTGAGATCTACCTAACTACCGCAGGTAGCTGGTTTATTTACTTACTTACCTACTTACTCACTTATTGTTTCTGTGTGCTTGCTTCAGAGGAAACCATTGTATATCATTTTTTTTAGTTGACCAAGGAAGAGTAAGCAGATCATCAGCTTCCAGTCTAACAAAAAACTAACCCTCTTGAACTGCTTCAAACAGAAAGAAGAAAATCAGTCGCTGGAGTGGAAGAGGTTCCGTAAGTGTGTCATCTCATCCTCAGAGCACTGGCCTGGAGTTTCTTTCCTGAAGCTACGCAGGGATGGTCAGGAGACTGGGAACAGCGGGTGTCAGTAATGGCACAGGGAGAGTGGTGTGAAGCAAGCTGTTCGGATCTCATGAAGCACTGTTTCCTAACAGTAGAGACTGTGTTTCTAATGTTTATGGCACTTGTCTGTTATGAGTATCATGTGAGTCAAAATAATAACTTTCTTTTGTTAGTGACAGATGGTTGCTGTCATTAGTAATGGTTTGCTTCCGGGGAAGGAGTCAATGCCGGTAGATGTAGGGTATCGTGTACCATCCTGAGGATGTTTGAGGGGGGAAGGATAGGGATGCTGAAGAGCTCACACCAGGGTCACTAATGGAACTGAGACTCCAGTAGAGAAATGTACAGAATTCTGAGGTTTCAGTCTGAAGTGGTGCTTGTCTAGCCCACTAACTCGACAGTAACGTAATGTGTTTTTCTTTTAGCTTTTGATCATCAAACCACAGCTACCCAATTCACTTTTAAAAATGCAAATTCAAGAACCTGACTGGATGTCTGTGGAGACTATAGTTTTAGAGAAAAAAAGAAAGGAAACACATGTGGGTATGTTTTGTTCTTTTAAAATGTATTACAGAGAAGGGCTACATTATCCAAACATTTTCTGACTATGGGTAATTCTGAGATGTATTAGTCTGAAATTTATGTTTCACACCCCCCTCAAACTCTAAGTAGGTGAATACTTGATATACATTAGGAAAATGGGATATTCTATAATTTACAGTTCAATGTTTTACTTCAGATTTAAATGGTCTTATTTTCCCAATAATACAAAATCTAACATCCCTGTCACAGAAATGTTAGAACAACAATAATAGCAAGAAAACTAAAAAACACCCTAAATCATCCCTATCCCTGGAAATAAGCACTCACATGTTTTTTTGTTTTGTTTTGTTTTGTTTTGTTTTGTTTTGTTTTGTTTTGTTTTTTTACTCCATATCTCAACATTTTCTAATTCTTCTTTTCTTTTTCAATCATCCCTGATAACTTTTGGAAGACCTTCTTGGTTGGGACTTTTTCCTTTTCCCTTGGGGATCAACCGACTACAGCTCACTTGACAAATTCTGCCAAAGACTTATATTTTTGCTATTTATTTTATATATTTAAATGCCACTTAAAGAAAAATCAACCAAAAAATGAGTTCGCGTGTCATAGGTTCGCCATCACTGAACTAGGCCCATCTGAAAATTCATTCTTTTTTTTTTTAGATATATTTTTAATGATTTCAGAGAGGAAGGGAGAGAGAGAGATGGAAATATTAATGATAAGAGGGAATCACTGATTGGCTGTCTCCAGTACACCTCCTACTGGGAATGCGCCTCCAACCCAGGCAGGTTCTCTGACTGGGAGTCAAACCATGACCTCTTGGTTCATAGGTCAAAGCTTAACCACTAATCTACACTAGCTGGGCTGAAAACTCATTCTTTAAATCAATCTATTAAATAAAATATTGAACTTGGTCTAAGTGACCTAACTCTAAATATAAAAATTAGTCAGCTTTGGGGCTTTGCCCAATTCCTTTTATTTTTTACCATTTTTTTTTTAATTGTGGAAGTCAAACAGACTTCTTTCTGAGCCATATGACTTAGGATTTTGTTCAAATGAGATTAAATTGAATTAGTAAAAGTTAATCTAATCTACTGGGCAGAAGACCATATACACAATCTTCCCTTATTGTCAGTTATAACATAACTAGAGGCCCGGTGCACAAATACATGCACTGGTGGGTCCAGTTGGCCTGCCCCAATGGGGCCGATCAGGGCTGGGGTTGGCCGGGGCGAGGGGCCGCAGTTGTCTGGTCATTCCAGTTGTTCTGCCATTTGGTCGCTGGGCTTTTATTATATAGGATGCTATAGATGATAACAGTTTCTCTAAAATAAGAATAATTTTACTTGGCATTAGTTTATTTTTATTGAAAGCCTGTATCCATTCAGTGTAGCATCTCTGCCCCCAAATCCATTTGACTACATGTTAGAAAACTAAAAATAAACATTGAGGTCAATAAATTGAAAGTTTGGGAACCCTTTTGATTTTAATATTTTAAAATTTTATCATGTACTTCATGCGTTATTTTTAAGTTATACATTTATTTTATTGTTCATATATATAACAATATTATATATACATATATATGCATATATATACATATATACTAGATGCCCGTTGCACGAAGATTCGTGCAATAACTTAAAGGCTTAAAAAGTATCTAACGACAATTTCTGTAGTGCATAAAATCTAAATTCTTGGTACAAGTTTTTAAGAACAACCAACATGACCTAAATCTTTCTTTCTAGTTTCAGTCATGTTTGAACATCTTACTCTGACTAGTTGCTCAAGCTCTTCCTCTGACTAGCAGGCCCCTTCTTTCTATCTATCTATCTACCTACCTATTTATCATCTATTCATAATTATTTCACAAGTCCTACCTCAAAGGCCATTAATCTCATCAGCTATTCAATGGCACTTTTGTCTGAGACAGGGAAATAAAAAAATCTTAAATATAAAATAAAACAAACTTATTTAAAATCTCCAAATATATTTTGGAACCAGTTTCTTCAAGGAATAATATACCTCAATGTATTCTCAAATTAGTTAAAGAGAAAAACCATAATAATAAAAAAAAAAACATTATATCAGGCAAACTAATTAAACCTAGCTAAAACATATATTATGAATAGCATAAATACAGAGTGTAGTTACTTTAAAAATAAAATATAACTGTCATTTCTCCCTCAAATATAAAATATCAAGATTAGAAATTTTAAACATTAAAAAACATGGATTTATTAAAAACCTAATCTCTTTTTTACACACACACACACACACACACACACACACAGGAGCTAGGTATTCATAGATTAGAAGTCCTCTGATAATAAACTCCAAATACGATTTAGGAAACCAAACATTGCTTCAATGAATAATTAGTCAGTGGATTCATAGAAGTGCCAAACTAAAATTATTGTAAAAAAATATGTGTTTTTGTTATAACTAAATGACTCTAAAAAATTTCCAGCAAAGCAAAACACTCAATAATGACATATTGAAACATCAGTGAAAATAATGGATAACCCATTAAATTAAGTAGCAAGATATTTTTATTCTAAAAATTAAAAAGTATTACATCATGTTCATTTAATTATTGATTCACTTATTTTTAGTAATTACAATGTATTTTTTTACTTTATTTTCACTAGAATAATAATGGAGTTGTTTTATATCTACATGATTTAGAAAAAAATGATTCTCTCAGTTGGCCAAAAAGTTACAGTTGTTTTCTGAAATAAAGACATTTCTAAGACAACAGAAATCTCATCCTACTCCAATTATCAATTTTTTTCAATTTATTGTTAGTATTTTTCTGAAACACTATAATGCAACGGACAATTTATATAGTCAGCTGTAGTTGTAGAATGTTTCTACATGTTAGAGGAATAATAAAATCATAAGATGGCCTAATACAAATGCCACAACCTTATTGGCAAGTGGTACTAATGTAGGTATGTGTATACCAGAAAAAAACAAAACTGTATATATCACTCATGGCTCTATATTCCATTGCTATGGTGATGAATCATCTCTTGTGATTGATTTTACTTCCTGAAAAAATGGCCAAACTCTTTAAATAAATGTTCTCTATGGCAACAATTTTAAATGTTAAGGTTGTTTTAACTGTGAAACATGAACACTATATCCATCTACACGAATAAAAGAGAAACATGGTAATTGGCGTATGACCGCTACCCTTCCCATTGGCTAATCAGCGAGATATGCAAATTAACTGACAGCTAAGATGGCGGCCGGCAGCCAGGCAGCTTGAAACTAACATGAGGCTTGCTTGCTTCAGTGACAGAGGACTCCAACGTTCCCCAACTGCGGGTGCAGACCTCTGAACCTGCAGTTTAAGAAACATTGTAACAAATACCACCAGACTTCAGCCAGCAGGATCACAACATTGTATGCAAAGGCCAGAAACCTACTTTCAGCAGCA
>NW_006283588.1:1711676-1712823 GCF_000327345.1 Myotis davidii
TATAATTTTGTTATAGTAGTAAAAAAAATGACTGATATAGAAATTAATAGAATAAAATTTCAGTGATTTGTAGTATTCCTAAAATTATCAGTTAATAGCATCCTAGAGAAAATAGAACGTGGTGATTACACTGAAATCTATAATTCATTTAATCGAATATTGAGACAAAGAGCACTTACAAAGCATTACAGCAATCTATCCTAGTTTAGGGTGCTTTGTTGTGGAAAGATTCTAGGTAAAATAGATTGAACACATATCTTATTTTCACTGGTCTTTATTTTAAAATAATATAAAGCCAAGCTATAAATCTTCATAGGTCAATCAATATCAACAACTAATCTACCAATATTGCTATCAGAAGGACAACATAATCACATAAATTCAAAGAGATGAGTAATGTTTAGCATGATAGATGCCTCATAAGTCATAGTAATGCCAAATAAATTACATTTGTTGATATGGTCACAGCACCCAATATTTCTCATGTTTATATTGCTTATTTTAAAATTGTGATGCCAAAATACTAAAACTTTCAAATAACTCAAAAGCAGATCTTTCATATCTTCAAAATCCATTGTTTTTGAATTGCTTAAAACGAAGTTCTGCTATAAACATAAAAGAGCAAAAATCTAGGAATTTTATTTGATTTTAAGTGAAAAAAAAGATACGGATCTTTCAAGTTTAATTAACAAATGTCTACTTCTTTTTAAACAAAAGCTTAAGTACACAATTCAGTCTTTCATACAAAATGCTACTGGTAAACTATCAAATGAAAAAGCGCCATAAAATGATTAAGATAAGAAATAATAACAGCTTTTGTGGTAGGCTGAAAGGTGGCCAAAGATTCTTCCATTATTCTGTGCCCCTTCGGAAAATGACATTACTGTGCAACCATCAGGAGGTAGAACTGATTTCTCTACCCCTTGAATGGGGCTCAGCCTGTGGCTTATATTGGCTAATGAGCCATTCACTGATTCGCCATAGCAGAGGCTTGAGCTGCATCTGCCCATTGGGGCTTGCTGCTGGGAACCATTTTGTCACCATGTGCTCAGATTGGGACCAAACTCCTACAAGATTAGGGATGACAGGAGAGCTATATCAGCCATTACAGCCAGGGAGAGGAGCCTGTGAGGATGTTTTAGGTGAT
>NW_006283588.1:1713062-1714171 GCF_000327345.1 Myotis davidii
TAAGGCCTGGCTAATGCACAAAATTGAAGAGAATAATTAATGTTTTTGGTTTAGGGCAAAAGAGGTTTTTTTTTGCAGCAAAAGTTAGTTAGATCAATCTTCATATAATAAGTTTATGCAACTAAACTGATTTTCATAACTATCATAACAAATATAGTCTACAGAACAGCAGGACTAAAGCAAAATAGTAAGTTAATGTGATAACATTATAGTGTAACATCAGTCTTAATAAAAACTACTTTATATATTTTTCCATAGAAACTATGTCCATTAATTTTAAAAATTTTGAAATAACAGGCAGGTGAGATGTGTAATTGACTATTCCACCAATTAAACATTATTTCAAATAAAATGTAAAGCACAGGAAACACGTTAAAATTAGTTTATCTGCAAAAGCGTTTTCCAATATTGGATGATCTCCCATGATGAACAAAATAAGATCACAACGTGATGTAAGTGGAGTAAGTTGAGTGAAATGCAACATGAGATGCTGATTGGAAAATCACAGATAAATAAAGAGAGCAAGAATGCCATGGTGTTATATGGGCACTGATTTAAAACACACACACACACACACACACACACACACAATAAGGGCAGGCATTTACATAACTATGTTAAATTTATTTTTTTCTACTTAAGAATAAAATTTAAAATGATAACTTAAAGTATCAGATTGAAATGAAACTTAAGTAAAGAATGGAGAAGGAAAATAAAGGATACAAGACTACTTTTTTATTATGTTGCACAAGTACCAGAGGATACAAGACAGGATGGAGACGGTGGTTTATAGTAGCTTTTATTTTTTTTTAACATTTCACTTCATAAATAGTTCCTAGAAAGAAATGAAATGGCAGACAGTTACTAATTACACCTAAATTTATTGAAGGGGAATATTTGCACTGATGTACATTTAAGAAATGAGAGAAAAATAAAAAGAGAAATTATTTTTAAATTAAATATTTTATCAGGAAAAGAATAATACAGCTAAAATAACTTTTACTTAACCAAACAAAACTGGAGCATAGAAATGAAATAGCGAGTATAAGACACACAAAAGATATGGCACTTAAATAAATATTTTTCTTATTGTCTTTTTTCTGATTTCC
>NW_006283588.1:1714221-1723071 GCF_000327345.1 Myotis davidii
ATTTAATAAATCACAAGGACAAACTCTAGCCAGAGTAGGAATATTCCTACCTGAACCCGTTTTTGGACATGGTCAGTTAGATGTTGCTTTCTCTCGAGTTCGAAGAGCGTGTGATGTTAAAGTTAAAGTTGTAAATACTTCATCACAAGGGAAATTAGTCAAGCACTCTGAAAGTGTTTTTATTCTTAATGTGATATACAGGGAGATATTAGAATAAGTTTAATCAATTTATCAGTCATTATTTTTATCACTGTTGTTTTATATAATGTTTTTGTTTTTATATCATGTATTTGTTGTTATACAAATTGTTGTTATTGTTTATTTATTAATCAATTTACATATTATTGTCATATACATTTTACTAATTTTCTTTCATCTCTGATGCTTCTATTATAAAGGGCAAATAGCGATATTAAACTATTTCTTCTAATTAATTTCCTTTCAATGTGCACAAATCCATGCAGCAGGCCACTAGTTAATAATAAAGCAAAGAAAATGCCGGACATTATAAGCTTGGGTATCTGACCAGCTTCTCCAAGAAGCTGCAATTTCACACTCCCTAAAGAACCATTGGCCCATTCCCCATAGATCACTGGGGAAGGGGTCCAATAAAGGGGGAGATAGTCACATGGGCAGTGAGTCAGTGTGCCTTAGGGAAGGCACTTGCCTGTCAGTCTAATCTAGAAACAAAAATAATTGGCTTGGGGGAGGGGTGCAGAGCCACTATGTGAAATCCTGAAAGCTTCATTGGTTATACTCCTATTTAATATCCACAGACAAAGGAATTCTCTCTCTATTGTTCCTCTGGCTTTGCTCTCTTTCCTTGTACTCTGTTGGGTAGCACCTGAGACTTGGTTGGAAAGTTTATAAGGAGAACATTTTGAGAAAAGGGAAGTGTGTGGAAGGTGTCCACCCCGGTTATTGGAATTCTGAATTAGGGGATGCCAAAGGCGGCTCCCCTAATTATTTCCTGACCTTTCCAAACAAGCCTGTGCCCGTGCAGACCCCTGGGTGTTTACTGGAATCCTTATGCTTAATCTTTGGGTGTCCTTGCTTAAAGGGCACTGCAAACACATGTGCCCTCCCAAGATTACTTATCCTACTTTATCTCAAACTGCTGTTATAATAAAAGCCTAATGAGGCTGTCTGGTTCCTTTAGCCAGGCAGTCCCTTAGCCCTCTCCTTCACAGCAAATGTTGTGTCAGAGTAATCATTCATCCATCACTCAAGGTCTGCTGGTCAGCCCTGGCAGTACTCCCCCATGTTCTCTGCATAGCCATGTGGCCCTAGAAGCTGCATGGCCATGGCCATGCACACCCCACACACAATGGACTGTCTCTGGGAACACAAGCTAACTTGGCCTGATATTAGAATGGACTGTGCAAATGTGGAGAGGAAACTCTGGGCAGTGGCTTTAACCCTAGCTGTGCTGAAGACATTGCTGGACTTTTTCTTTGGAGGGATGGAGGGAGAAGGGACCTTGGAAATTCAGGGGTATAATTCCATGCAGATAAATATCACTGACTCTCCCAAGCAATTCTTAGAAAATTCATTTTCTCGTAATATCACAAGAATCCCACTTCCACTGGCAACAGGTAGGGACACAAAGAACACCGCACCCATAATAGTGTGAGGATCAAAGAAACAATTCAGCAACACAAAGTAAGTTTTAATAGTTCAGATATATATTTGCATATCTTAAAATCAATGACAATATATAAATATATTTTTTTTCTGCTACTATCCACTTTTATAGAATCTGACATATATTTTTGGTTTTTCCCAGATTTTCTCTCCCTCTCTCCATTCTTTTTCTTATTTCCTGAATTATATAGGTTAATCTAAAATTTCTTTGGCAAAAATGACTTTTTCCTCTTTGGTATATAAAAAGGAGGACAAAGGAAATTATAAGGTTATCTTGGCCCTGAGGGACAGAGCATTAAAACTAGGCTCTCAACTGAGTTAAAATTGTTGTCCTCTGACATATACTTGTAATAAAGACACAAAAGTGTCTAAGTTAAAATTGTCTTTGTCCTCCTGTTTACTTCCATTATCTAAGGTAAATTCTGTTAAAAAGTTGTTGGGCATTTTCCTATTACATTTTCCTTTTATATAGAAAAACACACAAATGTATATTCTATAATTTTAAGTATAACATCAACATATCCAAGAAAAAAAGAACTTTTTGGTTGCTGATCTCAAAAAAAAAGGAAAAGGGAAAAAGGGAAGAGACAGGAGAGTAAGAATGACTCAGTTGTTGTAATAACAGCTCATGTCTTTAAAACTTCAGTGGGGTCTTTACAAAATAAATAAAAAAACACATGCAAATATATGTGTGCCTTTTAGGGGATAAATGTGGGAAATCCAATAAATGATAGAGTTCCAAAACTGGGTAGATATCATGAGAGGGAAAACAACTTTTCATATAATGTAGGGGGAAAGAATCCAACAGTGACAGAAACTTGAGGCCAGATGACCAAAGTCCCCTGGAAATCCATATATACTATTTTATGGATAGAGTTAACCATAGTTCACGGTTTAAGGGTTAAACTATATGTAAAAATTCCTAAGACTCAACAACAACAAAAAGAACTTTTGGAAATTATCAACAAAATCAGTAAAGTTTATGGATATAAATTTCTTAAGTTTCTAAAAAGCAGGGTTATAAAAGGCAGCATATGGGTTCGTTATATTAAAAATATTATAATTAGCAACAATAAAATTAATACAAAGCAAAATTACATCGTATGTCATGTTTTCTTTCTTAATGCTTGGAAATGCTTGGAAATTTTGATATGTCTTAGTACATTTGTGATAAAGATTACTTATTTTGTCACAGATGTGCTCATTTAAAGCAAGTTCTTATTTCTAAGAGGCTGCTTATTACTTCAAAAGAGATTTCAATAGCTATGAGGATGTAAAGTTAAGAGGAATAAATTATACTCTGTGAAAATGAATAAAGGGAACTTTATTAAAATCAAAGCGAAGAAGCTCTGAAAGTGGAGCCTCTCACCACTTCTACCCACTGACACTTGTGGACTCCAGCAGGAAGAAGTATACCTTATCCTCCCAACAGGCAAAAGCCTACTTTACCACTCCAGCAGGAAGAAGTATACCTTATCCTCCCAACAGGCAAAAGCCTACTTTACCACTCCAGCAGGAGAATCATTTTTCTCCTCAGCAACAGCCCAGCCAATGAGAACCTGCTACAACTCAGCCAATGAGAGATGGTCACTGCCCTGAACTGTTTACTTTCTTCCAATGGCCTTTCATTCAAAGTCATCCCTCCCAACTCCCCTTTTACTTTATAAAGGAAGTTTGCTTTATTCTCTGGACATGCCAATGGTTTGCTGAAGCTTGCATGTCCCAAATTGCAATTCCTGTGCTGTTTATAAATAAACTCATTTTTCTTCCTTAAATAACTAGCTATTTTATTTTTAAGATTGACATCCCTAAATCTTTCAGTTATTTTATTAATGTAAAGGAAAATCACAGAAGTGTGATAGAAATGCGTGAAAAGGCAAAATCATGACGATAATAAATTACGGGCCTTTACAGTGACGAGGGAGATTATGATAAACTATTAATACAAGTAGTTACAGTGTTAGTGATTAATTTAATTTTGTACAATAAGAAAAGTGTAGGACAACACTAGAGATATTGGTCAAAGCCAGTGTTTTTCCACTTATAATGCAAACATACCAAATGTCCAACAGATTACTATCATGGGATGGGACACAACTTCATGTCCATTTGCTTTACATTGATTTTGTTTTTTACTAAGATTTTATTTGAAGGGAAACTCTCATATCTAAAAGTTATTAATAAACCACCAATCCAACAAATATAATAATTTGTAATAATTAAGAGCAATGCATTTTTAGTTGTAAGATACTGGATATTTATATTTTTAAAATTTGTCTCTACTTTTTATTTATTTTATCACAATATTTTTTTAAAAATTTTGTTTTATTGCTTAAAGTATTACAAAGAGTATTACATGTCTCCTCCCCCCCCCTCCTTGACCTTCCCCCGTTCTTTCATTGACTGATTATCACAACTTTTTTACTTTTTTAATGTATTGGGGTGATATTGGTTAATAAAATTATGTAGGTTTCAGGTGTACAATTCTATAATACATCATCTGTATATTGTATTGTGTGTTCACTACCCCAAGTCGGGTCTCTTTCCATCACCATTTAGCCCATCTTTAGCCTTTTCTACTTTACTGTGGCTCAGTATAATGCATTTTATAAAATTTCTGTGACTCTATGTCTTAGAAATATTAAAAAGAATGATTATCTAGCACACTAAAATGCAGTTACCAAAAATAATGGGAAAGAATATACAGCTTTTTCAGTTAATGAAATTTCTGTTTATTATATTTAAATAAGTGCTTTTTTTATTAACTTGAAATATAGTAGACTAGGAATTTTAATACTACAGGTCCTTTAGAGTTGCATTACCTTGAGGACAAATTCTAAGTTCCTTAACATCCTTGCATGTGTGAAGCCCTAAGCTGCTTTTCAAATCAATGTTTCCCTGTTCCTCTATCTCTTTGTTCTTCAAATATATTTGTGCTCACTCATCCCCTAAAATAGTTTTTGAAACTATGCCTTCTCAAATATTTTAAGCTGATATATGCAATATTTTGGCTTAAAAAGTTTAATGTTTGTAAGAGATAAAACATCTGATGCTAAATATTGGATATGTATTTCAAATGTATTTTGTGGAACACTCCAATTTTTTGGAGCTCACATTGAGCTTAGCCAAATGATAAAACATGCCTGCCATATAACCTAAAGCAGCAGTACAATGAGCCTTACTTTGCATGGGAAACTGCCTCAGTAAAACCTGAGAAATCTTGGAACACCCTAGGGTTTTAGACTCTTGCTTTATAGAATTCCTCAAATCAAACCAAACTGCTCGACTCTATTTTCTAAGCAAACAATGGTTTTTATAATCTATTTTCTTGCTCACAAATATGATCTAATTTGAAATTCTAATTCCAATCATTCTTCAAAGCCCAGCTGAAATTCTTTTACCTGGAGGCATCATGGGTTTCTTATTTCATGTGGAAGACCCAATCTAAAGTCAAAATCCAGTCACTAATATTGTTGCCATGCTCAGTTCCCAGGCCTAACTTCTAAGGACAGCAAACATAAGTAAGTAAACATCAATTTTTTAAAAATGCATTAATTAATAAAAGCTATTTTATCAAGCAACATTACAGAGATTAAAAAAAAAGTCAGACCATTCTGTGGCTCAAGGACCACTCTAATATGGTACTTTTGGTACTAACTCGTGGGCATAGATAATGAACCAGTTATATTTTATACTGGCGTTATCATAATAAAACACAAAACTCTGATAATTCAAAGTTAGAACTTCTGTTCCCCTCAATTCTTCTGAGGGCAGGTGAGACCTACTTTATAAAGTATGTCTCTTTATAAGTATGAAATTAATATGACTACTTTTTCTTATGCAATATAAGCCAATTCTAGGATCTAATATTGGGAAAAAACTGGTGAAAAATATAAAATATCTGGTGTAATAAGATCATGTATTCTGTTTGTAATGTAATAGAGAAACATCTCTTTATGTGGTTTTAATTTACATTTTTGAATACATCAACCATTCATTCTCTCAGTAAAGCAAACATACACTGAGGTGTATGCAATTATATTGAATAAAGAGTTTTAAATGTTTCACTGGTAATTTCACTTATCAGGCAGTTATAGGGGGTAGTCAAAATACATGATTGCTGTTCTCATGAAATTTAAACGTCTCACTCTTTGTCCTTTGAAATTCAAATAAAGTGTTTCACATTCCCCACTGAAAAACCCATTATTTCTATGACACCTGAGAGGAGAGAAAATCTTGGGCCATAAATTTATTGAACATGCTATCTGAGTAGCTAATAGCTAGGGCAGTGTTTTTCAAATCAAACACATATTGGGGCCTTTAAATCAATGTAATGGGTTGCAACAATATATACATATAATATATATCCATTATAAATATATAAAATATGTATCATATTTTAATATATATGAAATAAAATAGTACCATCTTACTATAATATATTAAACTAGAAAAATCAGTGCATCACGTGTACAACGTATTATCTGTTTTACTGTGGTTCATACTAAAAAGTGTTGAAAAAACACTGAGCTAATATATGTGTCACTACTATATTCACTGTGGTCTGCTCCCAGAGATTTGAATAAAGATGAACCTATACAGCAACATTAAGTCCACAAATTCATGTAGCTATGCAAGTGTGGGGCAGTGAAGAAATCCACTTTTTGGAGGACAATTTCTTTTAGCGCCATTATAAATAGTGACACTGAAGCATCGCTAAAATTCCATTCACTGGAGAAAGATATTCAAAATAATGAGGGCTCATTTTTTTTTTTATCTCCTGCAGGAAAAATTCTTAAAGGGTGTGAGTTCTTATTTAAAAACAAACTCTATAGCATGGCTTTCAAAAAAAAATCTTTTATATAAAATAAAGAATGTTTCATAGAAGAAGAATCATAATAGAAATACCCTTCACCTCTTCTGACAAGGCTTGGCTTATTCCATTCACTGCTATGGAGATTTCACAGACGCTCAGGGCATGGGGGTGAGTCTGACAGACCTGGATCTGATCCTTGCCCTGTGTGCTAAGACATTCAGGTAAGTTTTATAACGTCTTTGAACCATGTGCTTTTCTCATGTGTAAAATAAATGTAATGATGTCAACTTCATGTGGGTTGCTATGAGAATTAGATAAGCATGAATGCATAGTAGGTCCTTCACATAGCAGTTAACATACAGAAAGTACTTAATTGGTAGCAAGAGCTATTCAAGATGAATTATCAGGTATTCAACATGTAATGACTTGTGCTTCTTAAGCATATCATTCTTAACAATGGATTATATTATCATATCAGGTAATTGTAAGGCATAATACTCTAGGCCTTAAAATATTAGGGAACACTATGGACTTGATTTTACAGATGATAAAGTAAGGCACAGAGAGATTAAGCAGGGTAATTAGTAACTGCTAAGTGACAGAGCTAGGATTTAAAAACTAGGAATTGGACTCCAGAGATCTAGTTTATGATAAATGTTAGCTAATATTAAAAATCATTATCTTTCTGAATAGCCACAAATTTGAGATATACTAAAACAATAAAACTTCAAGAAAATTGACAGATTACATTTGCAACACCAAAAAAGAACAGCTTTTCTATACAAACACGAAGATTGATGAGAAAAATGAATGGAAAATTCATTCTCATAAGCAATAAGAATCATAAAATGACTGACAAGAAATATGTGATGATTATATGAATAATAATGTTAAAAATGTTTCTGAACAACACAAAGTAAGTTCTCAAAAAAATCAAGAGAGGAGCCATGTTCTTGATATATATATATAAAGGTGCCAATTCTAGGCAAATTAAATATAACCACAATTAACTCCCAACAGGAATTTTTATGAAACTTGACAGCTGATCATTAAGTTCATTTTTAAAATAAAACACACGATAGGCAAAAGCTCTTTAAAAAGAACAATAAAAAGATCTTGCTCTCAAAGTTATTAAAACCATTCCTTAAAGTTTGTGAATTTTTTTTTGTCTAAGTATATCAATAGAATAGAGACACCAGAAATAAATCCATGTACATTAAAGAATGCAGTATATGAGAAAAGGCATATGTCAAATCATTGATGGTAAAAATGGAGTATTCAAGCTATGGTATTGTGTACTATTGGCCATAAAGGAGAGAAATAAATGCTCTCCCTGCTCAACCACCTACCCCAGAGTCTCCTCAGGCAGCTCTAGTGACTCTGCCCCCCTACCACTGCCCGAGCTCAAGAAACACCTTCAAAGTACTTAATGTTTTTACCATATGAAAATATTCATTTTGGAGAACCGAAGATGGCGGCATAGGTTAACGCTGGAGATTGCTGCCTTAAACAACCAATCCAAATTAAGCCTGAAAAAGGGAACGGACAACATCCAGAACCACAGGAGGGCTGGCTGAGTGGAAATTCTACAACTAGGAGTAAAGAGAATATCATATCCAGACTCAGAGGAGGCGCAGTGCTGAAGTGAAATTCTCAGGTGCGGGGTGCGCGCGGAGCGGGGCTGGCGGCGCGGCGCACAGGGCGCGATTGTTTACAATCGGGAGGGAGCATCAATTAAGCCTAAAAGGGAACGGACAACATCCAGAACCACAGGAGGGCTGGCTGAGTGGAAATTCTACAACTAGGAGTAAAGAGAATATCATATCCAGACTCAGAGGAGGCGCAGTGCTGAAGTGAAATTCTCAGGTGCGGGGTGCGCGCGGAACGGGCTGGCGGCGCGGAGGGCACGGTTGTTGTTTACAATCAGGAGGAAGCTTCAGACCCTGAGCTCCAGATCCAGGCGAGTTTCTAGGGACTCAGACTCAAATGGGAGAAGAGGGACTGTCTGGCCTCGGTCGGAACTCGAGGGCAGCTTTCTCTCCGAGGTTTGCAGCAGTTGCTGGGACTCTGTGAGGCAGAGTCCCTAGGGACGGAACTGAGAGCAGCCATAACTGCTCGCTCCGCCCCGCCCTGTAGATCCCCAGGGACCCGCCCGCCCAAGTCCTGCGCAGAGCCATCTGCCGGATAGCCGCAGGCAAATGCTAGATTAGCACCGCCCTAGAGATCCAGCACAGAAGTTCTCCCACTGCAGAAACAGCTGATTCTCACAGCCAATTGGCCTGGAGGTCAATGCCTCCCAGTGTTACCTACAACAATCAAGGCTTAACTACAACAAGACTGTGCACAAAGCCCACAAGGGGGTGCACCAAGAGTGTCCACCTCAGGTAACT
>NW_006283588.1:1723946-1732291 GCF_000327345.1 Myotis davidii
AAAAAAAGGAGAGAAATAAATGAAGAAGGAAGAAAGGAAGGGAAGGGAAGGGAAGGGAAGGGAAGGGAAGGGAAGGAGGAGGTAGGGGAGGAGGAAGGAAGTGATCCTATCTGATACTAGACCTCAAAGTAGAAAAGTTTTCAAAAACTTCTTTCCCTTACTACTTAACAAAGTAAAGCATAATGATTTTTTCTTAAAAAATCTTTTTGTAGAACAACTCACAATTTCTTGAAACAAATTTATGCTATAAACCTAAAAAAGTGGAAGCCAAGAAAAGAGATTATCTCATAGCAGCATGTAACATGTATCCATATACTACTCCCACCCATACCCTGGAAAGCAAAAAAAGAGTGTTAACATCTTTCTGAGAAATCCTATGCAAATGAAGTAACCAAGATATAGGAAAGATTGTGGTAGGGTAGACACTACTGGGAAAATCTACCAAAAATGAAGGACTGACTAGACCACTGGAAATATTCTACAGAGGCAGAAAGGGCCACCAAGACTCATAGATTTAAAATAGTCCGTGTCTGGTTAGCAGAAGCCATTTTGTAGCACCTCGAATAGGAAAAAACAACAACAACAACAAAAAAAATCCCCCAAAAAGCAAACAGTCAAAGTCTGTTTTCCCCTTCTCACCAACTATCTCTTTAAAATCAACAAAGTAGCTAGCCCTTAATTCCTCTACCTCAAATTGTGACTCATCATGGATAATTCAAGATAGGTAAAGCAAGTGCTCTAAGTTTTAGGATTAAAAAAAGTAAATTGAATAAAACCATAGCTCAGAGTCACCAATATAACAGGATTTAAAAGGAGACTGTGGACTTAAGGGAAATTCTGAGGATCAAAACAGCATCCTTGTATATAAAATTCATGAATGAGGGGAGCAAAACTCATGAATGCAAGGGCAAAACTCATATTTTTGAAATTTTAAATAAGTGAATGCTATGGAAGAAAGACTCTAGATAATGGCAGTTACTGTGGTCAGATGAAAATAACAGGGTTTAAAATAACTGGATACATTATGACCGCTGTGGAGGACAAAGATGACCCAACATACGAATTATTGTTTTCTTCGAAGTGAAGACTCAACAAAAGAATCTGAAAGATATTGAACGATATAATAGAGAAAATTTCCCTGAGGTGAAAAAGTGAAAGTGCAAAAATGTATCAGATCAGACAAAACAAGAGACAAGTATCAGGCTGCCTTCAGACATTTTATGCCAATATTCAGTGCTAGAATGTCATAGGAAGTGAGTTAACAGGAAAAGAAGTGATGAGCCCTTACTAATATCCCCAGAAAAAAAAAAAAAAGAAAACAGACATATTTAGCATGAAATATTTCAAGAGTTAACAAGCAAGCAAGCAAACGCACAAACAAAACTAATTAACAGTGAAATACAGGTAAGGAGGGATGACTTAAATATTGAACTTGGCCATAGAGAAGCCATAATAGAATACTGGTGGTGAATACCGCAGCTGCCTATATATAGAATTAAGATCAAAGTGCCAAGGCAATTAATGTTGCAGAACAGAATGCAATTACTCTGAACTCTGGCAAAGTTAAAATAATATAATTGTCCAGAAAACTGAAAATGAAAAAGGGTGAGGACAAATTGGAGAGGAGCTAATCACCTCAAATTGCACTGCGGGGAGTTAATGAACACTGACACGTGGGGCTGAGGCAGCCAGCTTCTAAATGGTACTCATAAACTTTTATTCTGAACATAAAGACAAGCTTTAAAGAATTCTTGTTGTGAAGAAAAATTTAAGTTCAGTAATTCCTCTTAATTTATTTCAGAGTATATTTCCTCTACTAAATGACTATGTTATTGTAAAAAGCATGTCTGTGTCTCTCTACATACTTATCTTTTTATGCAGATGTATAAACATAAACTGTGATGATATTCAATGTATATTAACAGTGTGTTGTTGTTTTTTCCTGAGTGTAAAGATTTTGGGATGATTTGTAGTTTTGCTTTTTCTTTTACCTCGAATAAAGACATTGCAGTGAAATACTCACTTTCGCCTGTATTCTACATCTAAATGCAAGATGATAATGACAATGAGGAAATGATTATAGAAGCCGGCAGATATGTCTTTGCATGAATTGGTCTGCGTGGGAGAAAGAAACTAGCAAAGAGATTTATAGGGGAGAAAGGTACCTGAAAAAAGACAGCGTCCGGAGATTAGCACTCTAGGTAACCAGGAATGAGTTTTGCTGAGCTTGCCTGACCCCATGGCTCTGTGTCTGAACTCCATAAAGAAGTGTTGATTACACAAGGTAAGAAACTGGTTGTAACCAAGAACGGAGTTAGCATCCGAGCTCTGATGCCCGGTGAAATGAGTGGGCATGGAGCGGGGCGCAGCGCCTCATTCACAGCTCCGCTAACACAGGAGCCATAAAGAAAACAAACGTGTTTGCTTTGCTGGGGTGTTATTGAAACTGGAATGATCTGGTATGGCTCCCCGGCACAAGTATCAATCTCGCATGCACGGTGCTGGGATGGGAGGGCAGTGGTGAGGGAACAACTGAACTAAAAAAGTAAACAGGAAGGCTGGTTAGCTTATGTCAGAAGAAGTTAGTTAAATGCTTGAAGTTCCAGAGACCTGCATATGATGCCAAATTTCTGGAAAGAATCAGTGGAATGCAGTTAGTGTGGTGGACTCATGAAATCTTGGGAAACATACTTCAGTTACATGAAAAAACAAACAGCCTGGTGATTACATGCCCTAATTCCCTGCTATTTCAAAACATCTGACCTAATGTTAGAACATGTGCATTGAAGATTGATTCAGAATGTAATCATTTATTTGAGGTAGCCCCAAATTACATATCTTTCACTATTCCTTCTCATTGAAGAGACTATATATTTAATTTCACAAATGTTCAATGAGTTCTTACTCTCTGAAAGCTATGTGTTAATTTTGAAAGATTCATTGAATTCTAAGATATTTCAAGCAGATATGATTTTCTGTGCACCAATATGACAGACAATAGAAAAGGCTGGTTTTTTTCGAAGCATAAAAAAAGAGTAAGCTGTGATAGATAATAATAGAACTCCAAATACCTATAGACATTTAGAGGTGGGGAGGGACGCCAGTTAGCACATAGACAGTAGGAACAGCCCCTGATTTATAGGTTGAGAGACTAGAAGTGTGTGTCTGTAGGCAACTGCATTTTCTGACAAATAGAAACATCAGTGGTGAAAGGGAATCATTGGTTCGCTGCCTCCTGCACGCCCTCTACTCTGGATGGAGCCCACAACCCAGGCGTGTGCCCTGATCCGGAATCAAACCTGGACCTTCTGGTTCATGGGTCGTTGCTCAACCACTGAGCCACACTGACAGGCTTTTTCTTCATTTCATACATTTTTTGGTCATGTATATGTAGAGAAATTTTCAGGAAGTAAATGGGTCTCCTTCTTCTGTTCCCAAGCCACACCCCGTGCCTGACTGCAGACAGAAGTGCCTCCTGCCTGTGCTGTGCCCTTCGCTCTGCAGTTACTTAAAGGCAAACGATGAGCAGAGGACCCACGGGAAGGACCAGCAACAGGACTGGAGATGTGACAGGCGGCATGTAGATGTCGATCCCTACAGTGGGCTTTAGAAATGCTGGGGAACTGAGGTTGCAAACTTTCCAGGGACAAAGTTAGGGAGCCTGACGGCCACCACCTCACACTTTACTGTTAGAGAATCAGTGGATTCTTTCTTATTAGGTCAATAGATGGAGTCAACGTTCACCCAATTGTCCTAGGAGAATCCTAGTTTACACCCATGGCTCTGAAAAATGTTCCAGCTGAGAAGGTAAATTCTATCTTTCTCTAAATTGTCTTCCCAGGCAGACACTATAATTTGGTCTAAAATGGGTGAATTTTCAAAGAAGTTTACTGCCTATGATGACTCTCACCTTCTTCCCATGTTAATTTCTTGATTTCCATGTACAAGTTTTCCTTCCTTCAAAGATTAAATTTTTTAATCCAAACACAACACTAACTTCCATTCAGAGGAAAGACATTAACCTCTGTAAGCATGGTATTTTTCAGTTTTTATAAAAATAAAAACACCAATCAATTTTAAGTTCAATTATTTTTATAGTTAATCATGTACTAGTAAGGTTAGGTAGTCATACATGTGCCTACTGTGTTATTTATCTGACCAAAATGCAGAAAGTAATCTCAGTATATTTTTCTAGTACCCAAAGTCAATATAGTATATTAGTGAAACTCTGTAGGTTCACATAAAACAAAATAAAATTTAAAGTTAAGCCTGGCTAGTGTTGCTCAGTGGTTGAACATCGACCTATGAACCAGGAGGCCACAGTTCAATTCCTGGTCAGGGCACATACACAGGTTGTGGTTTTGATCCCATTGTGGGGTGTGCAAGAGGCAGCCAATCAATGATTCTCTCTCATCATTGATGTTTCTAGCTCTCTCTCTCTTTCTCTCTCTCTCTCTCTCTCCCCCCCTCTCTCTCTCCCTTCCTCTCTGGAATCAATAAAAAATATTGATAAAATGAAAAAGTTAATATAATTATCCTCATTAAACATTTTATATAAAAGAATGTTCTATTGGGTCGTCACTATGACATTTAAGTGAAAAAATGGCTTTGAAACAAATTATCAAATTATGTCTTACTATGTACCCAATTTCCTAAGATGTTATATCAGTAATATTTAAATATAACTCGTTTTAAAAATACTTTTATATTTATGAAAAAAATTTAACAATCTTTCCACATTTTATGTCACATGCTTTCCATTTTCCTGTCTTAATAAATTTATTTCCACAACTACTACATACATATCCCACGGAATGCCTTATAGATTGAAAGATTCTAGTTAGATTTTGAGGTAACCAAGAATACTTACTACCTTCTGAGAAGTAACACACAAACCAACATGAACAACCTCTCATTTATAACCTTTTGAGTTTTAACATTCTGCTAAGTGATAAAACACAGTGCACACACACAGGTGAAAGGATAATATTCTTACTTGATTTAAATAAATTCCAAATAAATTTAATTTCTATGCTGAGAGAGAGAGTCTTCTCTTAGAAAACGCATCTGCATTAATATATATATATAATATATTGAAATAAAATCACTTATTCAAATCAATGCTTCCAGCAAAAATTGCTCAAGATTTATCAAATGCCCCTTTTGGAATTCCTGTAAATGTGTATTTCTAACTTCCATTGAAAATAGAGGGACACATTTTATAGACTAACAAACACAACACTATAGTTTAATTCTAAATGGTTTTCTAATGTATTACTTTGAAACTAGCCTTCACTAGTTGTTCAGCTGTTTAATTGTTTTGATTTATGTAAATAAGTCTTTAGCTTTAGGAAACAATTACATATTGAAGAGATAAGGGGATTCTACTTTCTTAGTTCAAGCTAAAACATAACCTCTAAATTATCTTTTACAGTAAGCCAAAGCCAGTATCACATACCTTTCGGGAATGAATTTCTTTCACATACAATGGAAGTAGAAACTCAGATATACCTTCAAGTCGAATTCCCTTCTTGGTGACTCTCAGATTTCCCATACCATCCTACAAGCAATGAAATATAGTTCACTTTTAGGTTAATGAGAGAATGAATAACTGGCCATAATTTTCTTAGGCCTAAATTGAGAAAACAGTTAAGCTCAAGTCAGTGATGATTTAAGGAAAATGGGAGATTGAATCTATTTAATGAATGACTGCAGCATTTTGCATGCATATAGAGAGCTCTGTTTAACATAAGCAGGATGAGAGGAATATAAAGGATCGGGTATATCCTCTCAGCTCTATCAGAGACTAGAATGTATTTATGAATAAATCCTGTACTTTCTTCATGCAGCAACCAGTTCAACTATTTGTTAGGTATAATGATACTTGCTACCCGATTATTAGGAACAACTTTATTTGCAGAAATCTAATAATATTTTTACATTACAGTTATACACATATTTCTACAATATTCAAATAGCCACATTCATATAATAATTTCAGTAAGTACTTAATAATTGACTAGTATAAGTAAGCATGGTGTTTTAGTATTCAAATAATAAGTAACGCATATATTCTCTCCTTTAGAAAATACTCTATGAGGAGGGTTAAACAAGTATGCAAATAATGTTTATGAAACAGAGTAAAATAAATAAGTAAGAACAGAACGCTACTGGGAATTTAAAAAGATTTCAAACCTGGCAATTGAATATGCCACATCTCATGGAAGAGATTGACTATGATAAAGGCCTTAAGAATATGGAATTTCAACCTGAGATGTCCTTAGAGAGAGAGGAGCAAAATGAACATCTGGTAACACATAGGACATAACAATGCCATCCAATCTGGATAGTGTATGAAATATGGTGAGAGAATACAACTGGGAGTATGTTTTGAGGCCAGAGAAAGGAAAGCCCTGAATACAAAGCTAAGGAGTCCGTACTTATTTCAGTCTCCAAGAGAAGAAACAGAAGTTCGTCAATAGCTCAAATGACCAGTGTTTAAGCTTTAAGACAATTCTGGCATCCTATGTGGGCCTAATTGACAGAGCGTCAGTTAATAACGCACAACTTGGGATATGAGTGAGGGTGGTGGTGGAAGAACAACTTATAAGACCTCGTGACTAACTTTATCTGGAGATACCAAAAAGGGAGCATCTACAATTAATCCAAGATTTCACCTCTATGACTAAATAAGGGAACATAGTGGTTTTTACACTGGATCCTGGAAATTTGTAGGCAGAATAGCAAAAATAAATTCAGCTTTGGACTTTCTAACTTTGAGGTAACATTGAAAACTTCAGATACTTATTTAAAAACCATTGGATCTATAGAAAGTGGTTTGGGGGATGCCAATCACTTAAGGCATGCTTGAGTCAATCATGATGTATGAGCAAATTTTACTCTAAAACTTTTAGATGATGACTTAGGTTTGTGAGTTGGAAAACAGTTATTTCTTACATTCTGGGAGGCTGTGACCAGTAACATCAGAGGAAAGCCAAGACATTCTGATGGCCCCAGTCTCTATCCCTTCTCGCCGCAAAAGCAAGTCAATGAAGTAGTATAAATACAATTTTGAGTAAGAATTAAAAGGCTTTTAAGTTAGACAAGGAAAATGACTATTAAGAGAGAGAAATTTTTATGTGGTGGGGTTTAAATCTTCTCATCAACGGAGAAAGTAATAGATTTTGGTTGAATTGGACTGGGGATGGGAAGAAGAAATTCGCTTCTTGAGGCTCTGACTTAAAACTGACACTGGAAATGCCTATTAGGGAACGAGAGAGAGAGAGAGAGAGAGAGAGAGAGAGAGAGAGAGAGAGAGAGAGAGAATTTTAAGGTCCATTCAAGGCTAATTCTGATGGGAAAACGGTCTACCTTTTTAGGGATGATGACACACCCTGGTTTCTCTGAGATAGCTGTTTATACCAGTTTTATAACGGACACTTTCACTCTCACAAGTGAAATGTGTCTCTGATTTAGAAATTATTTAAATGGCCACTGATATGCTGGCTCAGTTGGTATAGTTTCACAGCATTCTTCCTGGTAGGAACAGAGGCACAAGTCAGTCAGAGACTCCAAACCGAGGATGTGCCAGGCAGGAATGGCAGTCATAAGGATGTGGCATTCTAAAGTAGCAAAAATTATGCCCTTCAAATATCTGGCCATTATTTTTCTTATTGGGTAGGAACAAATGCAGCCAGAAAAGCACTGCTGGGCTGTAAAATAGCACAAGGTCAAAAGATGATAATCGATAATGAATTGATGACCAAGATCAATAGGGGTTTAGAAATATGAGATAGGGGAGGAGAGATTTATCACCAGAAAATGGAGCTTCTGTTATTGGGATCTTGACAGTGAGAGAATTTCCAGATATGATGAGGCCTAAAGAACACTTGGGCAGTGGTGGGAGATGTGGAGACAGAACTCTCTATAATTCAGAAAGCTGATAATATTAGAACATGTGAAATGACACATGGCTTAAAGTATTTATTTCCTCAGAGGGATTTTCTTTCCTAAATCTCACACAGTGACTGTCCATATATATGGTCAAATCCTATCTGAAGGAAATTTTCTGCAGTATTTCCCATGGAGTTGCTCTGAACATATCTAATGGAATTATCTTAGGGAAATAAAAAAAATTCTATCGCAAACATAATTCCCGTTTCAATATTAATCTTTTCAAATTCTTTTTAAAAAACATATTTTTATTGATCGCGGGGGGGGGGGCGTCCCTCAGTCCAGCCTGCATCCTCTTGCAGTTCGGAACCCCTTGGGGGTTGTCCACCTGCTAGCTTAGGCCCACTCCTCAGGGGATGGGGCCTAAGCTGTTAGTCAGACATCCTTAGTGC
>NW_006283588.1:1732309-1748429 GCF_000327345.1 Myotis davidii
GAGGAACTGAACGTGAGACCTTTCAGTCCCCAGAAGACTCTCTATCCACTGAGCCAAACCAGCTAGGGCATTATTTATTCTTTAATGTAGCATAAATAAATGGAAAATATTTAATTTCCAACTCCTAAAGAAGAAAAAAATCTTAAATATTCATAGTGACCGGTCGTTCCAGGACGTTTTGCTGTTAGGGTTAATTTGCATATTACCCTTTTATTATATAGGACAATAAGCTGTTTTCTCTCATAAGAGGAAGAACAAATAAAAACATGTTTACAGCCTGCTTTGAATGTGTTTTTACTATGCTGTTTGCTGAAAGCCTGTATGTTATTTTCATTTCAATAGGCCTCCTTTATTCCTGCCTATTATTAGAAAATAAGTGTTATATGTGATAATAACTGATAGAACTATAAATTTGACCTCTAATTCAGCTTATATAGCAATATCTTTATAGGTTATTGTTAGTAAAATATCTTTTATCATCTGGAGCATAATATATTACCTTTGTTCTTAGCCAATATTCAAAGTTTAAAATAATTTATATACCACCAATTGTCACGGCTGTGAAAAGGTTTTAACTGTTTTCATATATTGAATAAGACAATAAACATTGCAGTTGGTATCTTTTATTTGTATTGGCATCCTTTTAACCATGTGAATGATTTTTAAAATGCATAATAAAAATTCATTTTTTTCTAAATTTTCTCTTGCTAAAATATAATTTCTTGACAAATATTTTCTTCTTTTTCTAACAACTCACAGATCATTCACTTCTCGGGACATATGCAATTGCTTAGTAACGAAATAATCAGAATGAAAATATGCTGAAGCAAAATAAAATAAAAACAATAATATACTCAATGATATGGTAGATATGATCACAATAATCTAGTAAGTGGAGAAAAAGTGGATGCATTCAATAAATCTGATGAGACTATGTGCTAGTATAAGGAATCAGCAAAGATATAAGCCTTATAGTAATGATATTATAGATCAGGGACCAGCAAATGTTTATTTGAAGTAAGTGGAGAATAGATCATAGCTGTTCAATCCCATGGGAACATTTGTAATACAGATGCATTTTATGTTCAATATTCTTAAAAACAAATGGTTTCCACAGGAATTGCTGCAAGGAAAAAATTATTCCTGTGACCAGGCCTAGTAATCTAATATTACTTATATAACACAACTGTAAATGTGCAGGGAAATCCCTGTAATGTGCAACTTTAACTTGAAATTCAAGTTTACATCTTAAGAACGTGATAATCGACCTTGGAAGAAGACAGGCTTGTTAATCGACAGTTCTCTAGGAAAACTGAGGGTGCTATTAAAACATAGCACATTTCTTGGTGGTAAATGTGACAACTGAAAAAAACCTCAGGGATTTGACTTAAGAAAAGTATTAAATAATTATAATAATGCTATGCACCCTATGGACAGCCATCCATTAGTAGTTGACTGAGTAACATACATATTTTAATCTTTGGAACATGACTATAAAGCCTAAAGTTTCGCTATTAGCATTCCTGTCTTTCTCAAACTTCTCTCTATATAAAACCCTAAGCAACTGAACGACTGGTCACAAAGACACACACTGGCCACCAGGGGGCAGACGCTCAATGCAGAAGCTGCCCCCTTGTGGTCAGTGCGCTCCCACAGCCAACCTCCCACAGCCGGCCAACCTCCCGCAGTCCCTCCGTCCAGCCAGCCGGCCCCGATTGGCCCTGATTGGGACTGGGTGAGACCGCCCCTGATGGGCCCCAATCGCTGGCCAGGCCGAGGAACCCCACCCATACACAAATTCGTGCACTTGGCCTCTAGTGTTTAATAGAATACCAGAATTATAATAAACTTAGTGAAAAAAAATGTTCAGTTTTCAAGTAAATTTAGAAAACGGTTGCACCCTATATTCCCATTCAGAGATTCATAATGCATGTTAGTATCCTAAATAGTCTAGACGTCTACAATAAAGAAACCTATTTACTTTGTTCAGTACAGAGTTCCCCAAACATTTTGCCCAATGGGTCCCCTACTCACCTGTATTTTAGAACAGATTGAATAATGTCCCCTGAATACTAGTTTAATCACCTGTATTTTACAAACTCTGTAGGAATACTTATTAAAAAGGAGGTGCATTGTATAGCATGGAGGTTCAAAAAGAGTTAAAAGCTATGTCTCCACAAATATTTTTTGATAGCCTATGCATAGTACCACTAAATTCTGTTTATAATTTGATTTCACAGCTGTCTTTGAATACGGGAGAGAATATGCTGAACACTGCTAGGAATTTGATCTGCTTCACGATGCAACTTCTTATTGTCTATAAGAAGTGAGAAAGAGAGGTAATGCTGATCATAGCTCTGGTTTTGCACATGATATTTGTCAGTTGTATGAGCATAATTTAGTTCCTAAAAGAAGGATCACTTCTTGCCTTGAGCAAAATCACATTTCTGGACCTGCAAATTATAGACCAGACCCGAAGGTATGGCCACTCTGCATAAGTAGCCTACATGGTAAGGTCTTGTCAAAGAAGTCCTTCCAGAACCTCAAGACAGCATCTTCAATTTTCACCCTAACTGTAATGAAATCAGGCATACCAGCCTAATTCAGAGAGTGGTTCAGCAAATTCTGAGCCAATGGCATATCAAAACAACCTTGGGAAATAGGCACATTATTGTCCTCATTTTAATTAAAACACTGCAAGAAAGGGAGTTAAGTAGAATTTATGCAGCTAGGAAGTTAGCCTGAAATCTAGTAAACTTTGGCAACTATGGAAATAGAAAATGTAAGTTAAATTTACTTTCTTAGGTAATTTCAGTAGGGAATCCTAATATGTTTAGGATTATTTCTGAGTTAATGTGTATCTCCAGTTTATTAAAATTTTTGCATTCTTTGTGTTTTTTTTGTTTGTTTGTTTGTTTTTAAGTTTGTTCTCAGACTTCATTTACCAGCACATATTTCTCTTTGGGATCAGGTCTGTATCATAGTATTCTGAAGAAAGTTTTCTGGTAAGAAAAAAACACACAAAAAGCTCTAGTTCCAAATGATTACAAAGTTCACCCTGGAAATGAAGCCCCCAGGACAAATTATTGATATTTGTTTACTCAAGCACCATTTTAAAGAAATCTGAAAAGAAGATTTTTTAAAGAAAAAAAAATAAGCATTTCACAATCTTTTTATGAATTGTTTTGCAATTGGCCTCATCCTATAACTAAGTTGTGTGTGTGTGTGTGTGCATGTGTGTACTTCATTCAATGCATGTGTGCACGCGTGTGCGTATTTAGAGGAGATGAGTTGCACAGGAGGGGTAGGTAAAATGCTCTTGAACTTAAAATTGTAGGTATCCTGCTAACTGGGAACTGAGGGAATATTAGGTAAATGTCATTCATAACAGGACAGACACACCATGAAGACACAGATGAGAAAGCTGATTCTCCCTGAGAGATTAGGCAGTGAGACTATAGATAAGAGTTTTCTGACTTTGAGTCATTTTATGGTTCACAGACTTCCTAATCCCCACAGCGTTTTGCCATGTACAATACTGAGTTTATAAAGCTGTCGCATGTGGCCTCTTAAACTAAAGTCATCTCTTAGGCTTTGTTAAAACGTCTGAAGATCCTTCTCATCATGAAGGAGAACCTTGCAGGCGGAAATGCAACGGGTCATCTCTCAGCCAGATCTTAAAAGATTCTATAAGTTTCCATCGATTTCACCTTGGGATTTTAAGAATGGATTTTCCCCTTAAAACATGTAGTCTAGCATCTCTTCTTTAATATAAGTTCCATTTTAGGGACTAGTAACAACCATTACATAAATGTTTAAGATGACAGGTTTTTCTACACTTTCGCTATTCTACTTTATGATAGTACCAAATGGCATCCTTTGCAAACTTTCCTTGTTCGCCATGTCAAACATAGACCTCAGCCCATAATGGAATCCTTCTTGTGGGAGTTACTGACTCCCCCTTCGCCAGTCCCTTTTCAGGACATGCTTCCCACAGAAACTGCCATTTCCTTACCTGGTCTGACATGCTTACAGGACCGGCGATTCAAGCAAGAGTTCATCACCTCATCCAGGTCAGTCAGTCAGACACTTTTACTAACATATCTTGAACTCAAAATTAAGTACAACCAGTTGAACAATTTATCTTTGAATGTAGAACTGAAGTTAACAGTGACCATCTCTAAGTTATTTAGAGAAAGCCAGAATAGGCCTAGGGTAGGAGAGCAGAGGATAAAGGAGGCTAATCCCACTTACCAACTAAATCCCTGTTTCGAGTTCTTTCTAAAGCACACATGCTTAGCTACCTTCCCCAAATGAGGTTGTGTTGTTTCTTTTCAACACTTCCTTCAGTGCCATGATCCTGCCGATTATCTCATCCTACTCACTCGTGTAGTAAGGTAACAATTAAATCAATTGAACAGAATGTCTGCTTTATATTCATACTCCAACTTGGTGACCGCATCCACTTCCATGACTAAATTCTTTAGTTAAGTAAAGCTCCTTGCTTCTTCACTATTCTCTCTCTCCAACCCTTCCCCCTCCTCCTTTATATGGTTTCTTTGTCTCATTCTTTGCATTGCAATTCAAGCATATCTTTATGAAGGCATCTTCCCATACGAGTTCAGAATGCTCCTCTTTATGAGGTAATGTTCTAACACACTGATATTCTAGTACTTATAGTACGTCACATACTAAGAAGACATACACATACTACAGGAGTCAATCAGAAAGGACAAAACATAAGTAAAACATGCTATTATATTGTCTATGTAGTATCAAATTCCTAAGCATGTGAGTACCCTTGTTAAATATATATGTACATAGATATGTATATATATATGTATATGTAATTTATGTATCCCAAATATATGTATAGCACATGAAATGTAGGGTGGAGCAAAAGTAGGTTTCCAATTGTTCTTATGGAAAATAATACAAAATTAATACATAGTAATGCAAAAATAAACTGTTTCATGTACTTACAACTGTAAACCTGGTTTTGTCCCACCCTATATATTCATATTGCTTTTTAAATTTTCTATAAAATACTTTGCAATGAAATTCTGAAGCTAAAGGACTTTGAATTCTCACTTCTATTTATTATCCAATTCTTAACACTTACATATTTAAGTATTTTGTAAGGGAAACAACATAAATACTATACAATGTTATATCCAGATGACAAAACTTCTTTTTCCCAAAAGCAGGCCTAATTGAACTGTAAGCATCTGGATTTATTCCCAAGCAATTTTCCATAGTACATTAATAAAAAATATATTTGATGGATATTTTCAAAGATTATAGGTATATTTCTATTTCAATTGGCAAACTAACATTCTATTACAAATAAGACATTTGTGATAACACTGTCCTTGAATCAAAATATGTTGTTATTATATATAATTTATGATGTAAATTTCTTCAATTTTTATTGCACATTTTATTCATTCCAAAGTGTTTGTGTAATTTGTTGGTTTATAAGGTACAAGCAGATGTTTTGCTATAAATATGTCAGGATGCAGATTATTTATATATGTGATCAGCAGTAAAACAAGAACAAATTTTTATGTGCCAAAAAACTCAAAGTCTATATTCCTGGTTTTCTTCCTTCCAAATCAATTCATAATTTAATTGCCAAGAATAGTAACTAGTTGCTATCATTATTAGATATAGTAACTAGACTGATTGCCAAGAATAGTAGCTAGACTGCTTTCTATTTCTGAAGGTAAAGTTCACAAACCTTACAAGACAGAGAATTTAATTTATTCTTCAACAATAAAGTGATATATTTTACTTCTATGCAGATTTTCTGTATATCTAGTTGCATCATTTCAATATCTTGATAAAGTCACCTCATCTAAGATTTTAATTTAATAATTTATACCATGCAATAATCATGTATGCCCATTCTACTGGACCAATTTTATAAGAAGATAAAATTGTATATCATTATCAAATATTTTTATAAACTGTTTAACACTGTAAAAGCTTATGTAAATAATACAGTCATTAAAAAGAACTATTAAGTAAATACTCTCTGGAAGTTCTGGGCCAATCAGCTAATAACTTGCATATTGAGTGGAGCCAGTTGAAGGAGGAGCAAAGAAAGGTATATATTATACCTAAGAGTCAAACCAGTAAATTGCCTGATTCCAGTGTCAGATCTTCTCTATTTTGACACTTGAGAAAGTCTGAGAGAGGCCATTAATTATATACAGATACCATATATGTAAAGTACACAACATATAATATATGTTAATATATAATACACATATTACCCAAAATCCTTCATAAGCAATTGCTGTTTGTCAATAGAGTAATATATTTTAAAATATGAATAAGCTATCAAAAATTTCTAGATACTGGAAGAAAATTAACAGAGTAAAGAGAAAGAGAAATTGAAATACTGTGTATTAAGAAAAAGTAAATAATATTAGAGTCAACAAAATTAGAGGGTTCACTACAATGCATTTGAGAGGAAAAAAAAGTCTTCATTTAACAAAATATGTGATATAAAAAAATCTGCATGTTTCTGTTGATGAGATATAATGAAATTATTTAGGTTTTTTGTGTTTTTTCCCCACAAGAATAAAGATAATCTACCAAGAAGTATTTGTATATATAAAGCAAACTAACTTATGGCAAGATTTTGAGCATTTGCTAGAGTTTGTGAAAGTAAAACTTTTTTACCTATAATGTTTTAAATCCTGCCTCTTTAATGGCAATATTAATAAAACAGCATTGTTAATGCTATTCTGCAGGCTCAAAACCACTTGATTTTGAATAAAAATGATCTATATAAGTATAATATTTTCCTGTATATTACACCTGAATTTTTAGATTTGATCTAAAGATAATATTAACAATGTAATTATTATAAACCCTGACAATAAATAATGTAATACTCAGCAAAAGTTTACAATTTAAAGTTATGAGGGTGAGTCCTAGAATTTAAAAAGTAAATGTCTAAAGTAGAAATGTTAGGTAGTGCATTAAAAGAAGACAGAGGTGATGAGATCAATTAAATTCCTCATCTTTCAAAGTCAATGCAGTGCATATATGTCTGATAACACAGAAAATACTTATGATGATAACTAATCTTAAAAAATAAGAATAAAAACACAAGCATTTAAAAGTGATTAACTCTGGTGCCTGGAACTGGGGCATCGGTGGGAAGGAAAGGGGTCATTTTTATTTCACTGATCCCCTGGCTGTTAACAGGAGCTCCAGGACATCGGTGGGATGGTTTATGATGTTGGTTTTAATTTATTTCATAAATTAAACTTAAAGTGTCTTAAAAACCATCTCTATGTTAAAAACACACACACAGACAATAGAAATATGTTGGATATGTTCACAAAATTGTACTTGCTTCTTGAAAGTTATTAAGATACAGTACACAATTTGGAAGAATTTATTATAATCCTAATATTTACCACCTATAAAAAATGCTGTTTTCAGCTTTGTTTTAAATTCTGTGTATCATTATTTTGAATTTAAATAGTTATGATTGCTACCACTAACACAATAGATTAAGGCCAAAATAAGAGTTGATAGTTCCTCTACTGAATTTTAGCATTAGTTTGAAAATATAACGCTGAAGATAATTCATGTAAATAACCTGTTCTATCATTTACTGAGGTCAGTAATATAATATTCATGCTAGTAATGTCTCTCTTTAAAATAATATATTGTGACTATATTATAAATGTGATATTTTTTATTGACCTATGGTCTTCTCACTTGTAAGGGATACAGGAGAAATTTCCAAATGACACCCATAATCTACATTTATATTCGTTATTCTCAGACTGATAGTCTCAGTAGAACCCCAGAATGATGATTCAACTTCATTTTAATCCCTGTCTTAGTTCTAGAGATGATAGGTCAGGTCACTGTTCTTGTGCCTGTACTGACATTTTTAAATTTCTCTATTCATGTATTAAGTGAGATTATTTTATTCAAGGAAGCGGATATCACTTAAGCTTATTTAATAATTAACCTTCTTCAAATGACATATAAGTTTGTGATATCAGTACTAAAGGAGAAAATGCATGTTACTTAAAGCAGCAAACAAATTAATACTTTCCTTGGAGTTTGATTTGAGTTTACAAGAGGATGAAAGTCATTTAAGGTTTACAAGGTCCTTGACTATATCTTTGTGTAATCCCTGAGATAACATAACTGACCCAGTTTTCCCAAATCACTGAGGACTTTGCATTTCTCCTATAAGACAAACTGTTTTTCAAGTGGCTAAGTTAAATTTTAAGACATACAGTAAGTGTTTTTTTGTTACAAGTGTTACAGTGCTAGAATACAGAATATATCACTTCCCACACAACACTAATGACTTTGAAAGTAATCTTGGCAACTTTATCACTTCGCTAAGCTGAGCAGCTATATTAGCAATGGCATTTAATACATTTAGTCAGATAATTTCTATACTTTCAAAAAATAGAGGTATTCCTAATTAAAATGAACATAACTGCAATAGCATAACTCTTGATATTAGCAGCTTCATCACCACTTTTTTTTTCTCTCCTTGGTCTTACTAGGAGGGATTCTAAAGAAAATAATAAGAAAAATAGATGCTTCATTCAATTCATAGGAACCAAGGCCCTGTTATAAACTGTATTAGTATGCACTATATAATTTAATACTTTAAAGAACATAAAAGTTAAACTCAAAACATGCAAATGATATCACCTAAATAATAAAGTTAAAATTATTAGGGATAATATTTGTGCTGAAATCTGGTTTAAATCCAAAGTCTGTGCAATTAACTATGATTCTATAGTACAATAAGGAAATAATAATAACAATAATAATAATAGCAAATATTAAACTCATAAGGTAAGAAACTATTCTTAACTCGAACTAATCAAGATCTCACTATTTCTTAAATGTTTTGGGTTAGATTGTCCATAGTAGGCATTTGAGAATTAAAGGAGGAATTTACATACACAGACATACACATAAATGCAGAACTACACACATAAATTAATATTATTTACTTAACATGAATGGTAACATGAATGAGAAAGAGTTGGACGAAAGATGATGGCTTTTGTGCCTCTTTGGGATATAATGTTCACCACTATAAACAACCTAAGCGTTTGAATAGTACTTAAAGAAATGAGTTAAATACTACTTCTTTGTGCAATTTTGAATAACCTACATGATAAACCACTTCCCCATTATACTTTCCAATATCAAATATAAGGCCTGCCTCTGAGACCATCAGGACAGTGGTAGGACCTTGGAGATCCAAGACAGGGATCTTCTGGAGCAGTGGTTCTCAACCTTCTTAATGCCGCGACCCTTTAATACAGTTTCTCATGTTGTGGTGACCCCCAATTTCATTGTTACAAATTGAACATAATTAAAGCACAGTGATTAATCACAAAAGCAATATGTAATTATATATGTGTTTTCTGATGGTCTTAGGCGACCCCTGTGAAAGGGTCGATCGACCCCCCACAGGGGTCGCGACCCACAGGTTGAGAACCACTGTTCTAGAGACTAGCTGTCAGAACTGTATGGTTTTCCAGAACCTGTGGGTTACACTGTGACAAGAATTCTATTCACTAGGGGTGACTGGTCCTGAATCATGTAGAGAACTTGAGGGAGAAAGAGATAAAGAAGGAGAAAAAGGAAGAGAAGAGGAGTAAGGAAGAAGGAAGGAGGGAAAAGAAATAATCATTATTGATAAGTCAAAATGTACCCCCCACCAAATCTACTTTAACCACACACAAAAAAAGAATTAGAACTCTACAATCCTATGAAACACCACCAAAATGAGAAGTCATGAAGAGAATATTCTCAGATACACAGAAAAGAAATAACCTATGTACATTAAAAAAAATGTTTGGTGTCAGTAGGAATTTCAGACAATTAAATTGAAATGCTATGATTACTAAGGTTAAAATATTGTTAATAGAAACTACTAGCAAAAATACGGTAATGATAATCTGTTTGGAAAAGTAACTATCAAGAAAGTGATAGGGGTCCACTTAAATTTGTTTTTTAAAAATTATTTCTAGCAATATTTGGAAATAGATATAGATTGATATATAGGAAACTAGCTAAATGGAATCTAATAGAGTTTTTTAAAATATATTTTTACTGATTTTAGAGAATAAGGGAGAGGGAGAGAGAGAGATAGAAACATCAATGATGAGAATCATTGATTGTCTGCCTCCTGCACATCCCCTACTAGAGATCAAGCCTACAACCCAGGCATGTGTCTTTGACTGGAATCAAACCAGGAACCCTTCAGTCTGCAGGCCAACACTCTGTCTACTGAGCCAAACCAGCTAGGGCTACATGGAATCTATATTTACATGCTATATGAAATCTGCTTTTAATTTTTGATTACCTTATTCTCAGAATTTCTGAATTTTAAAAAATTATAATTTTCCAAATATATAAGTGGGAAAAGATAGCACGCCTTTGCTTAAACACAAAATAGGTGAGTAAAGTACATTCACATTTACTGAGAAGGCAAATATGCTTGGTTTCAAATCTGTATTACAATTTATTTTTAATTAAACTTTTAATTTGAGATGGTTGCAGTCACATGTGATCATCAGTTCTGTGTACCCTTTCCCCAGACTATCTCAGTATTAACTGTACAGGGGTGGGCAAACTTTTTGACTCGAGGGCCACAATGGGTTCTTAAACTGGACCGGAGGGCCAGAACAAAAGCATGAATGGAGTGTTTGTGTGAACTAATATAAACTCAAAGTAAACATCATTACATAAAAGGGTACGGTCTTTTTTTTTAATAGTTTTATTCATTTCAAACGGGCCGGATCCAGCCCGCGGGCCGTAGTTTGCCCACGGCTGGTTAACATTTTACAAAAGTATGGTACAACCAGCATATTGACATTTATACAGTCCACTGGTATTATCCACATTACCCCAATTTTATTTGTACTTTTTATTTTATTCTAGCCATTCTGATATCTGTATAGTCATAACTCACTGTGACTCTAAATCACATCACTCTTGTCGCTAATGATGTTGCAATTTTTCTTCATGTGCTATTTTCCATTGGCATATCTTTTTGATACAATGTCTATTCATTTATTTTGTCCATTTCCTAATGGAATTATTTAATTGTATATTTCTTTTCACTAGTCTTTAATCAAATGTAGTTTGAATACATTTTAAGTCATTCTTTGATTGTCTTATAACAGAGCAAAAGTTTCCAATTTTGATAAAATGCAATTTAGCCTTTTTTTTCTTTTATAGATTATGTGTTTAATACCAAGTCTAGAGCCATATTCCAAAGGGATTATTTTTTATCCTAATGATTTATAATTATACATTTAACATTTAAGTCTATGACATATATATACTAGAGGCCCAGAGCATGAAATTTGTGCACAGATAGGGTTCCTAAGCCTGGCCAGCTATATCAGGGAAAATTGGAGAATTCCTTTCACTGGCAGGGCCTTCCTTCCCTGGCTCTAAGCCACTGGCCAGGGCCTTCCTTCAATATGTGCCACTCTCTGGTGGTCAGCGCACGTCATAGGGAGTGGTCAAACTCCCAGTGGGCCAAACGCCTAAGGGACAATTTGCATATTAGCCTTTTATTAAATAGGATTTATATATCTACACTAATAAAAGAGAAACATGCAAATTAACCATCACTCTGCTACACCCACCAGCCAATCAGGAGCAAGTATGCAAATTAACCCGAACTAAGATGGCAGCAGCCACGGAGCTGGAGTGAGCAGGAGGCTTGGGTTGTCCCTGGCAATGGAGAAAGCCAAGCTTTCTGCCTGCCCTGGCCAGCCCTGGGATCCGCTCAAGGCTACAAAGTTTCAATTATAGAAGATAAAAAAATCCCAGATACCTGCTGCCAGCCTGCCTTGGCCTCTGCTCAAGGAGGTGCTGAAAAAAAGAAAAAATGAAAAAAAAAGAGGCTGGGAGCTTGGGTCGTGGGAGGGTGTGGCCAGCCTGAAAATGGCCATCAGCCCCTCACCCAGCCTGGCTAGGCACCCCAGTGGGATCCCCTCCCTGATCTGAGACACCCTTCAGGGCAAACCAGCTGGCCCCCACCCATGCACCAGGCCTCTATCTATACCAATAAAAGGGTAATAAGCTAATTAGACTGGGAGAACTTCCAGGAGACCTTCCAGACATTCTTCTGGACAAAGTCATAGTGGCAGGGCCGAGATAGAGGCGGTTAGAGGCCAAGAGGGGAGGGCAGTTGTGGGTGATCAGGCCAGGATGGAATGGCAGGTTTTTGTTTTCAGGCTGATGGGGGACAGGGCCATTGGGGGGAAGCAGACCAGCAGGGAGACCAGTTGGGGGCAAGCAGGCCACAGAGGGGGGTCAGTTGGAAGTGATCAGGACAGAGGGGGGCAATTTGGAGTGAGCAGGGCAGCAGAAGGGCTGTTGCGGTTGAGCAGGCCAGTGGGGAGGGAAGGTGGGGGTGAGCACACTGGCTCAGGGGACAGTTGGGGATGAGCGGGCCAGCAGGCATGCTTCCAAGACATTCTTCCAGCCATGGTGGCGGGGCTGAGACAGAGGCAGTTAGGGGTGATCAGGCCAGGGGCGAAGGGCAGTTGGGGGCGAGTAGGCTGGCAGGCAGAGTGGTTAGGGGCAATCAGGCAGGTGAGTGGTTAGGAGCCAGCAGTCCCAGATTGTGAGAGGGATATCCGACTGCTGGTTTAGGCCCGATCCCTGTAAACTGGCAGTAGGACATCCTTCATGGGTGCAGGCTGGGCTGGGGGACACCATCCCCTCGTGCACGAATTTCGTTCACCAGGCTACTAGTATATAAATAAGTGTGTGTGTGCGTGTGTGTGTGTGTGTGTGTGTGTGTGTGTGTGTGTGTAATTTGAGACTGAGAGGTTTGTTTCTATGCTTATGAATGTTCAATTGCTCTGGCACAATTGTTGAATAGGCTATCCTTTCTCCATTGAATTGCTTTTGTAGCTTTGTCAAAATCAGTTAAGTATGTTTGTGTGGGTCTGTGTAGATTTCTCTATTCTGTTCCATTGTTCTCTGCTTCTCTCTTAATGACTGTAGTTAGATTGTAAGACTTGGTATCAAGTAGGGTGATCTCTCCCACTGTATTCATTAAGATTGCTTTAGCTATTCCAGGGCTTGTGGATATCTATACAAATTTTAGGATAAGCTAGTCTATATCTGCAAAGAATCTTGCCGGGGTTTTTACAGGAAAATACCTTAGCTATTATATTTATAGATTGTTTTCTGATGTTCTATGGTTGTCAAGGGAGCATCTTTGTTCCTACAGAGTGTCCAAGAGAGCCCTTGTATTCTGCTACTTCTCAGAGCTGGTTCAGAGGCCAAACAAAATCTCCAGTCTACATCCTCTAATCTTTGTGACTAAAGAAACACCATATGGACAAAACTTCATTTCATAAAATCATTTTTTCTCAGTAAGAATTAACTTCTGAGTCTACTGAATTCATTTCCTAGCTTTATTATTTTGAGTATCCTTGTTCTGAGTTTCTACCTCATTTAGCTGAACAAATGTTTATTTTGCTAAATTGTTGTTTTATTTCTTTAGTTTATGTTCCTTTATAGCTAGACTTTTAGAGGTCAAATTCTTCTCCCATTGACTATTTACATTTTATTATTTTAAATAAAAATTTAAGAGATATACACAACTCCTTACACATGCAAATTTTATCAATACATGTATACAAATATAGTACTATATAGTAAGAATATGTATTTTTAAAATACTTTTGGTATAACATTATATGTTATTCAACAATGTGAATTTTTAAAAAAATTTTATAGGTTCTCAATTTGTGGATGTCAATTTTGCATGTTATCTTCAAGGCTTCTTTTAAGATGACAGTCTGGAGAAAGGAGAAAATTTGATAAATTGTTCCTAATCTGGAGTTTAAATGGGAAAGCATTTCTTTATTTCCTTCCTACCTCCATAAGCTTAAAGACATCTGAAAACATCAATGTGACTGTCAGTTGAGATATTTTCCCTTTGAGGTAGAGTTGTGTTCTAATGACAATATGAAATATATGAGACCTTGCACCCACACTAGTTTTCTCTCATTCTTTACCCACTGGAAGTTTATACACTGTGAGTGGCCAGAGCTATGTACTAAGATAAAAATACTGACTTTCAGGCTGAGACTTAACTCCTATAATTGCAATCCAGAGGTTGCATTTTTCATATCCAGAAGCTACAGAGGGCACCTTTTAATGTTGGAGCAATTGCAAGCAGCACTTAGGCATTTTGTTTTTTACCCATAGGTACTTATCACAGAAGTGCAGTTAGAACAGAAGAGTATTTGTGGTCTGAGAGCATCATTCTTTTTCTTTTTCTTCTACCCCTGCCCCCAAGCAACAATTTACTTTTAACAATAAAGAAGATCTGATAATTTGGTGCTTTAAGGAATGTTACCTCACCAACTGGCTAACAAAAAGTAGAAAGGAATCAATCATTTATTCGTTTCGACTCTTTGGTGGCAGCTGCTGCACCAGATATTAAGGGTGCACAAGACTCATTTGCAAATAGCCCCGCAGGCTTTGCTTATTCTCCTTTTTGAACATCTCCTTAAACCCTGAAAACACTCTAGTTATGGGGGAGGGGGGGTGGCGGGGGAGAGGCAATTGAAAAATTTCAAAATCTATTAGCTTGATTGAATTTTGTGTGTGTGTGTGTGTGTGTGTGTGTGTGTGTGTGTGTGTGTTTAATTTAGATCTGCATGGGTATGGGAAAATGTATAATATGAGTCATATATTGAACTAAATATGTCTACATATTTTATAACTTCTACATTACAAGAAGACAGTTTACTTTGGGACTCAGGAATTTAGTTCTGTTCTGTTCAAAATATGTTATGATGTTTGAAATTACTAAAAAAAAGACAACTACAAAATAAAAAACAAAAGCCAAGTTCAGGAAATGATATAGGTCAGGTTTCAAATCTAAAATTGCTGACATATCTTTGTCTTCATACACAATTAAGGAACATGGCAGAGTAATTCAGGGTTGGGGACAGCTCCCACAGTTGTGGCCAAAATACTCATTTCAGAGCTCTGCGGGGAGTTAAAAAGACCTTTACTTTTAATGAGCTGACAAGTTTGACACAAGAGCTAGCACAAAGGAAGAGAAAGGAAAGTTTTAAATGGCAAAGAGTAAACTGGCATAGAAATACACTTCTCAGTTCTCTGTAAGTCAAAAGGATTCTAGAGCTTAGTAAACAAAGATACTCTTGATCAAGTGGCTATGAAGTTGTCAGGTCAGTCATCTGATATTCCTTGATTAAATAGCCTGTAATATATTGCTTTAATAGGCTTTATTAAATTTTCATAAATATAGTGACTTTCAAAACTCAGATATTCTGACAAGCACAATCCCAAAAATCATTAAACCATATAAAGTTACTAAAGCAAAAGATTTTACATTATTGACACAATTCTAAATATGAGACATATAAACTTGTGAGAATTTATATAATTCAATGAAGATAACAGAGAGCAAGCAGATTTATATCTAAACTAGAGGCCTGCTGCATGAAATTCATGCACTGGGTAGGGATCCCTCAGTCTGGCCTGCACCCTCTCCAATCCGGGACCCCTCAAGGGATGTCAGACATTCCTCTCATAACCTGGGACCACTGGCTCCTAACCGCTGGCTCCTGCCTGCCGGTCTGATCGCCCCCTAACTGCTCCCCCCGGCCAGCCTGATCTCCCCTAATCGCCTCTGCCTCTGCCCCTGCCACTGTGGCTTTGTCTGGAAGGACATCCAGAAGATGTCCAGTCTAATTAGCACATTGCCCTTTTATTAGTATAGATATTTTACTGGTTTTCTTTTTATTGCTAATTTAAAATATCCTCTATGTGTATATTAAAAATGAGAATTTATTAATTAATACTTATACAATTAATTAACAAGGAATATTTTGGAAACTCAGTTAGACATAACTGTTATATAGGCTTTCTTGATTACTTTCTGCTCATGAAGTAATAAACTCCTAGCTCAAAGGTTGGCCAGCAGGCTGGGGAGAGGGGCTGCAGGCAGTTGGCTGGCCGGCCCTGCCCCTGATCCGCTGGCCAACCGGTCGCAGCCCCTCCCCCCAGATGGCCCTGACCCCTGGTCCAACTCCCA